>NW_016819184.1:5040382-5060205 GCF_001698545.2 Rhinopithecus bieti | reverse complement strand
AAAAAAAAAAAAAAGAAAAACAAACAAAAAAAAGATATGAAAACCAGTGACAAAACACAGCAATCCTAGTTCCCCCAAAGGAGGACTACCAAATAGAGGCACACTTGTGTGTAAGGTATGAAACACATTTCCACTCAAAACTGCTTGGGAGATCGAAACTGAGTATCATTCTATATTAGAGAGCTCCCCTATTATAAGTTTAAAGCTCTTAAGCAACAGGAGACAATAAGGGTGTGTTTTATTAAGGGTGTAACCTACTAAAACTTGTATCAACAAGCTAATAAAAGTATTCACCTAAGCACATTTGTGCAGAGGAGGGTAAAGGTTGGGTTTTGATATGCACTAAGGAGTGTCCTAGGTAGTTAGTGGGTGTTTTATTTTTATGCCTTTAGAACCAGATAAATGTGACATTCAAACAAAGAGCTGAGCTTTGAGGCTGGAGCAAGTACCAGCAAATGTTCAGTTTTCTCATCTAATCTATCTGTATGTATGGTTGTAAAAAGAGCTCACCACGAAAAAATTATCAACTGGTTTGAGAGAATAACATACTATCCTTTTTAGACTAACAAGCGAAGTAAGCAAACGCCAAAAGTTATACACTGGACCCAACAGCAGTATGCAGATGCACGTGTATTCACCCCTTTATTTGGCTTCCAAAAGCCACTGCCTCTTTGTCACAACCCTTGTATTAAAAGCCAGTCATTCACATTTCACACTGTTCTTTCTACATTTGAAAAGATCTTTTTTAAAGCAGAACCTTTTAAAATTACTTATAATAAATTATGAGAAGACAGACATCACCAAGTCCACCTTAAGTATTTTCAAAAAGACTGGTGACTAGAAATATGTTAGCAAAATATACTTCTTTGGAAAATATAAGAAGTTTCTGATTATAGATGGAAATAAAAAATCTGAACCTATCATGGGGGCAATTTTCATGTCTTACTCAGAAAAAAAGTTCTGTAAATTTTCCCACATCTTTGTGCAGCTACAACTAATAACCTTACCTACATTAGCATGTAGGGATCACATGATACATTAATCCTTCTGTTCTTTCCTGTCTGTTCTTTTTATCCACTGATGAAAATAAGAAATGAATTATAGCTCTAGCTGGAATCATGCGTGTATGTACATACATACACACACACATGATACATATACACACACCTTTTTAAAACGGTATTTAGTTCCTGAGGACAAAATTACTCTTTGATCCAAGAACTAAACAATTTATTTTCATTGAAAAATAACCTCAGCAATGAGTTTAATAATACCAATCCCACTCCTTTGATACAAAGTAAGAGTTGAAAGCAGCTTGAAGAGGACTGACTATTGAGATCAGCGCATGTGAAGCCACACAGCTTTGTAACTGTCTAGCACCATTGAGGTACGAAAGCATGCCAGCTGGGCCAGCATTGTGCACCACAAAGTATGGGTTGTGAGCCTAAGTCCTGAGCACAAACCCTGCTTTCCAAGTTGGCAGGTGCTGAAAACACAGCAAATGTCACGCTTGCAACTCACTGGATGGTAAGTAAGCTAAAAAGAACCAAGCAACAGTTAAAACTTATTTCAACTTCGTTTTTTTTTTTTTTTTTTTTTTTCAAAGTTAATAGTAGCTACTGGTATTATGTGCTACAAGAAAACACAAGCATGAATAACAAACATTTAAAAGTTTATGTATGGTAAATAAAAAGCTTTAAAAAAGTGTAAATAAGGCTTTTCACTACATTCAAAGTAAATGGCATATGTAAAACTTATTAAACCTATTTTATTATTCCAATACTAAGGTTCAAAAGCATCTGTTTATGATCTTACATGAAGTCGACTCTAATTATTATCATTATAACATGGTGAGTTCCCTAGTTTGCTTCAGTTACCCCACCAAAAACATATCTAAAAACAAATTACAATATTTTCATATTGCTATGTTATAAATTGCATTTAATCTAGAAAATATTTCCACTGTAGACCAGGCTAAACGTTTATGTTAACATCTTTAAATGAAACCATTTCAACTTTTTTTCTTAAACATTCTTTAGAGGAATTCACATTCAGTATTTGAGATATAAGCTCAAAACTTAATTCTTCTCTTGTCAACTATCTGCCATAAGTCATTGCCTCAAGAAAATCGATTTTAATTCCTCCCTAGTGATCTGCTCAAAGCTACCGCTCTCCTGCCTTTCCCCCTAAAAATGAAACTGAGTAAATTTCATTTTCATTAGGTAGAAAGGAAACTAAAACTAGATACAGTTGGTGATTTCACAGAGCTTAAAAACCCAATCTAACGGCTGAATCCTTTGGATTTAAAATGTCAAGAAAAGAAATCAGCCTCTAGTTCTAAAGGGTAGAACATTCCTGGGAGCAGTATGAAAAGAACATTTAGCCTACATAGTAGCCTGTGAATTTCTTAACTCTCCTCAGCAGTTTGTCAATCTATTATATTAACCAAAAGCAAAGATCTTTTGTTTGAATTCATACCCATGACTGTTCTAACAGAGACTAGCCTTGCTGATTTTGTATGTGCGTAACCTGCAGCTATAGGTTGAACTGTACCTACAATATAAAAGAATTGATATGAATGAGAAGTTGGCTTACTATTTCAATTACTAGTTTACAGCTTCTCTTAACTTTTACAAGGGACAAAAACCAAAAAAAACACCTTGATCAAAACCAGGTTAGTCAACCACTGTACTGTTAAACTACCTAACATAAAGAACTGGAGCTTTGATGATTCTGTTGTAAAGAGGTACATCATATCATATTGACCTCAACTCTGTAGAACTCTCTTAGAATGGTTAAAAGACTAAAGTCCTCTAGGATGAACTAAAGAAAGCAATATGACTCTGGCCAACATGTCTATAGTCATACTAAGCAATCTAGACATTGAGATAGTCATATAACCACCAATAAAAAGGCTAAAGAAATAAACAAACCCGAAAACCAAACGTTTTCTTTTTTTTTTTTTTTTTTTTGGATACGGAGTCTCACTCTGTCGCCCAGGCTGGAGTGCAGCGGCATGATCTTGGCTCGCTGCAACCTCCGCCTCCCGGCTTCAAGCAATTCTCCTGCCTTGGTCTCCTGAGTAGCTGGGACTACAGATGCACACCACCACACCTGGCTAATTTTTTGTATTTTAGTAGAGAAGGGGTTTCACCATGTTGCCGAGGCTGGTCTTGAACTCCTGAGCTCAGGTAATCTGCCCGCCTCGGCCTCCCAAAGTGCTATGATTATATAGGTGTGAGCCACCGAGCCTGGCCAAACCAAATGTTTTCCAGAGTAGCATAAACAACTGATTCACCATACCTTTTACACTACACTGTCAATTCTAGTATAAACTAAGGACAAATCAGATAAAGTATTTAAAGTATTACTCAACATCAAACTTGAAAATGTCACTGCGAATGGCACTGTTAGCTTACAGCAAAGGAAATAAACCTGAATCACTGATTAAGGATATCAAATCTGGATGATGCAAAGTAGAAATCAATTATAAAATCTCAGGCCACTGCTTCCTAAATGGCCAATACAAGACCCAAATCCAATTCAACACTTTCATTAAATCCAATGCCACCAGCTTCCTAATGCATAATCCTACAGGGACTTGCTCTTGGTTCCTTTGTCTGATGTCACTTGGAATAATGCTTTGGCACTCAGACCTAATGAAGGAAGGTATATTATATCCTTGTCTATTTGGTTTCAGTTCAAATGCACCCACATTAACATTTTCCCCCAGCATACCTACATTTCTTAGTGAATTATTACTGGGGCTGGATGCAGTGGCTCACACCTATAATCCCACCACTTTGGGAGGCCAAGGTGGGAGGACTGCTTGAGGCCAGGAGTTCGAGACCAGCCTGGGTAACATGGCGAAACCCTGTCTCTACAAAAATTACAAAAAATAGCTGGGCATGGTGGCACATGCCTGTGGTCCGACCTACTATGGAGGCTTAGGTTGGAGGATCACTTGAGCCCAGGAAGTTGAGGTTACAATGAGCCATGATTGCACCACTGCATTCCAACCCGGGTGACACAGTGAGACTGTCTCAAAAAAAAAAAAAAAAAAAAATTACCACTTAAAACAGATAACGATCTAAATCCAAGGGGTATTCTTAGTCTCTGCTGACACATCATAAAGGACATTTCATGAAAATCTGGCATTATAATATCTGGTCCTCATTTCTTAAATGACTGGAAAAAAAAAAAAAAGGTACTTCAAATCCAGCATAGTGGACTGCTGAGGAGTCCCAGCTACTTAAGAGGTTGAGGCAGAAGACTGCTTGACTGTATCAGCCAAGCAATACAGTGAGACTTGGTCTATCAAAAAAATAAATAAGTGCTTCAGCACCAGCGCTAGAGACTAAGGAAGAAGAACCTATACAGTATGATTTCTAAGAAGTTCTGAAAGGCCTACCTACACTTTCCCTCTCACTTATGTAGCACTCCTCCTCTCTTCACTCATATAATCACTCCTGGAACACAAATGCCTACAATGGAACTGAATATACTAAAACCGTGGCACTGAGGGGTAAAATCTCAAACAATTAAACATATCAGCTTCATGGGAAGAAGGGTCCTTGGAGGAAAGAACACTGATTTGGCCTTGGTGTGTGGCAGCAATCCCGCTAAGCTGCTTTACATTTCTCACTTAATATTCACATTCCTAATATGCAGGGTCTAAAGCACTGCTTCTCTCTCCAAGCTGTTTCAAAGAAATATATGGAACAGAAACCAACCTTAAATACCTACTATACAGAAGGTACTTTGCTAGCACCCTTAACATACTTCAGTTTCACTGGGGAAATAAGCAGTTACAGAGACAAACTGACAGTAGCCTGGAGAGACACAGGGCATAAGGGCAGACCCACATACTATACTCAATATACTATATATACGGTAGTATATACAGCATACTATATATAAGAAGAGCAGACCCATATACTATACTCATATACTACATATACTATAGTATATACAGCACACTCTATATAAGAAGGGCAGACCCATATACTATACCCATATTCTATTCTCATCTTAGAGTGGCAAATTAGGTCATCTGTGTGTAGTTTGTGCCTTGTGTCAAAAAAGAAACATATTGGGGAGATTCCTCAAATTATCACAATTTTTCTAAGGCCCAGTCTTGATCTCAATCTTTCTATATATAAAAATGGAACTGGACTAAACAATAAGATGCAAATTCCTAAGTTTCCTGGATATCTCTAGGCCAGGTGCAGTGGCTCACGTCAGTAATCTCAGCACTTTGAGAGGCTGAGGCAGGAGGATCACTTGAGCTCAGGAGTTCAAGGCTAGCCTAGGCAACATAGTGAGACCCCATCTCTACAAAAAATAGGAAAATTAGCCCGACATGGTGGCATGCATCTGTAGCCCCAGCTGCTAGGGAGGCTGAGGCAGGAGGATCACTTAACCCTGGGAGGTCAAGGCTGCAGTGAGTCATGATCACATCACCGTACTTGACTGGGTGAACAGAGTGAGACGCCTATCTTAAAAAAAAAAAAAAAAAAAAAAAAAAAAAAAAAAAAAAAAAAAAAAAAAAACTCTGGTCAAATGCATACAAACTTATCAAATAGAAGATATCAGTGACAATACTCAAATACAAAGTTTAAGAAAACATGGACAAAGATTTTTTTAGACTGAATACTCATCTGACTGCTTCAAATATTTTACGTACATATGTATATATGAGTACAGATACCTTGGTTTAAAAGAACCATCAAGTTACCTAACAACTGACAGTTAGCAAATGGAGTATTTAATCTCCCCACATATACAGTCGACCATTGAACTACATGAGTTTGAACTATGTGGGTCCACTTATACTTGGCTTTTTTCAACCAAACTCAGATTGATAATACAATATTCTTGGGATGCAAAACTCACTTATGTATAGATTTGGTTATAAGCAGGTGGTCCCAGTATCCCTCGTGCATACCAAGGGACAGCTATTCTAGAAGCCTATTTCATAGGGCTTTTTCTAAGCCTCAATTGATTTCAGGAGTATTATGGACTAAATGTTGGTTTCCCCCTACAATCTACATGTTGAAGCCCTGACCCTCTACCCCCAACGCAATGATATTTGGAGATAGGGCCTTTATGAAATAATTAGGGTTAGATGAGGCCATGAGAGTGAGGCCCTCAGGATGGGGTTAGTGCTCTTTATTTTGTTTTGTTTTGTTTTTGTTTTTGTTTTGAGATGGAGTCTCGCTCTGTCACCAAGGCTGGAGTGCAGTGGTGTGATCTTGGCTCACTGCAACCTCCACCTCCCAGGTTCAAGTAATTCTCCCGCCTCAGCCTCCCGAGTAGCTGGGACTACAGGTGTGCACCACCAGGCCCAGCTAATTTTTGTATTTTTAGTAGAGATGGGGTTTCACCATGTTGGCCAGGCTGGTTTCAACCTACTGACCTCAGGTAATCTGCCTTCCTCAGTCTCCCAAAGTGCTGGGATTACAGACGTGAGCCACCATGCCCGCCTGGAGTTAGTGCTCTTTATAAGAACAGACACCAGAGAGCTTATGCGCTCCCTCTCCTCCAACCCCACTGCACACAAAGAAGTCATGTAGACACACATAGATGGCAGCCACTTAGAAGCCTATAGAGAAGAGGCCTTAAAATAAAGTATACCTTGCCAGCACAATGATCTTGGAATTCCAGCCTCCAGAACTAACTTTCTAGAAATGAATTTCTGTTGTTTAAGCCACCAAGTTTATGGTATTTTATTATGGCAATGTGAGCTAACAAGGATACAGAATGTTAAATATCACCGAAATGCCCTTGTTTTATGGAGAGAAAAACTGAAGACCAGAAAAGGAAAGTGACTTGGCTAGGTCTAATCATTTTTCTCCAAAATTAAATATTTTTTAAAATCATTTGTTTGACATCTATTCTATTGCTTAATAGATTTTAACAAATTACCTGCTGTTATAAAATGAAAGGAACCAAAATAAACTCAACTGAATTTCAAGTTCAGAAAATAATCTCCTTAATTCATTGCAAATAATGAAATGATCTTACTTCTGCTACATAATGTCTTCATCATACAAATTCCAATAGGAAACCTAGGCTCACTAACTGAATACTGGGGGAAGACAGCTTATTTCTTAGTGAGCTCCAGTATTCAGAATTGCTCTTTTAGTTTAATCCAGTTAATTACTTTTTTTAATTTTTTTTTTTTTTGAGACAGAGTCTGCTCTGTCGCCCAGGCTGGAGTGCAGTGGCGTGATCTCTGCTCACTGCAAGCTCCGCCACCTCCCGGGTTCACGCCATTCTCCTGCCTCAGCCTCCTGAGAAGCTGGGACTGCAGGCGCCCGCCACCACGCCCAGCTAATTTTTTTTTTTTTTGTATTTTCAGTAGAGACAGGGTTTCACCGTATTTGCCAGGATGGTGTCGATCTCCTGACCTCATGATCCGCCCGCCTCGGCCTCCCAAAGTGCTGGGATGACAGGCGTGAGCCACCTTGCCAGGCCCAGTTAATTACTTTTTAATTAAATAACAACTACAACAATTGGTACTTCCAACTACAAAGCCAAGAATTCTGTCCTATCTCTTGAACAAACTATATTATCAATTGTTTGATCCAACTGGCTCTCTCACTGAATCTGGGCTTTCCCTGTAGGCCTGTTGGGTTTACAGAGGGGATAAACAGCTCATCCTTGTATGCCTTGCTTATGACCGCTTCTCAAAAATCAAAATATTACTCTCATTCAAAATAGCAGTATAAAAGCAGCTTCCCTGAAACACAAATGCATCTCAAAGGTTCTATTTATACATAGCACCACATGTAGTTTTCACTCACAATTTCAGGTCTTTCTTCCAAAGCTTGCCTACAGCTCTTTAATTCCACCAGGTATGTTTTATGAAATACCATATTATGACTTTCCCCATTCAGAAACCAACTAGGCTTCTTACTGAGAACATAGAAGGAAAACCTAATTATCAGTGCTTCAATGCATCTAAATTTATTTCATTACCAAAATCAACAGAGTAGGGGCTAGCTGCTGTTGCAGAAAGGCAGACGGATATGGAGTATAAACTGCTCTTTCCTCCACTCTTCCTTCCCCTACCCCACCCCTCAAAGTTCCATGGTTGGAAATCATCCTAACATTTTTTCATCCCAACATTTTTTTAGCCAGGATGTACTAAAATTAGATGGGAACAAAGGCCTGACATTTTCCTATTAGAGAAGGGTTAGGAGGAAAATGTGAACTGACAGCACCCACACTCTTCTACATTTAGCCTCTTCCTCCCAATGGTTCTCTCCTCTTTGCAGCAGTAAAGCAGGCTTAAAAGCTGGGGAACTACAGCCATCCCAACACCATTTCGATTCTGCTATCATCATTGATGATAAGCTGCCTGATCTGTAATATATTAATGAAAAATGAGAAATACAGTTCACAGTCCCCTTATTCAACCAGAGTATTTTCATATTTTTTCCTAAGCTACTCGGATAATATACATGATATGCTAATTGCTGGATCATGTGTAAATTTTTACATATTTGGGAAAACAGATATATTAGATTTGCTTTTCTTAAGATGCTTCCAGATACTATGAACAATAAAGATCACTCACTTAAATACTTATCATTTGCTGATACGGTACAGTAATAAAATACGTACGTAAAATATAACATGGAAGAATTTATCATTTCTCATCTCTTCAGGAAACAAAGAAATCATTTCTTTTGAAAACAAAAATGTAGATTTTGGCTTTTTATTTCTTCTTCTAACAAGCTAGGCAAGTAATTTGCAAATACTTTAGGGCTCAACTGATCTCCCAGTTTAAGTCTTTTTTACAATGGTATCAGCATGACAAAAGTACATTCTGCCAGCCTATACATCTCAGTTTTTGAAGTCCTACTCCAGAAAAGCAGGATAGGATATTGATACATTCATGTCTTAGGAATTATTCCTATCTTTTTAAGTTTATTTCCCTAGGCCTAAACTATAGTGACAGCTCAAAATTCATCTAGAGAAGCCCTTTTAATGCTCAGTCTAATACACTGTGTTGCAAAAGATTTTTAAAACTCAGTAAGTACTGACTCAAGCTCTCTTTTTTTCCTGGTTACTAGAGCCCATCTTGACATCTAAGCTGGAAATGAATGATCTTTCAACAACACTCCAGGGATTTTGCTAAGGTCATATTCAATCATTCATTAGGCTTCTTACCCGTCGCTTTTCAGAGTTCCATTGTAGAGCTGGTTTTATTCAGCATTTATGTAGCCTGTGGGCTTGGGTATTTGTCTGCTTGATGTTGAGTTTCATTTCTATGCCCTGAACATAGGAATCCATCAATTGACCAAAGAATTTCAAACTATTCTTTTACTTTTCTAACAAATTGCATGGTGTATATGAAGAATAAATTAGCATTAATTTTCTTCCATTAACTGTTAATAAAACATGCTGATGAGCTCCCCCTTCTTCTATGAACATCTCTGTTTCCTGCCTAACCAAGAGAAATATAAGGATTTCCTAATTTTTTTCCCCACTATGCAATTGTCTTTCAGCCATATATGCTCCTCACCTCCCACAATCAAGCTCTAGGTCGTGGGCAGCCTTCATTCAGTGAAGTGTATGAGACAAGACTTCTTTCAGAGCCCATCGACACCCCCTCACACACACACACACACACACACACACACACACACACACGCCCACACGCCATTAGCTAAAGAGGTTACTACTGTGGAACACAAGACACTTGGTCTCATACTATCAAAGCAGAGGGCTGTCCAGGAGCACATACACGTTAGCTTACAGAGCCCAAAACAGGAACTCAAACCCCAGGACTCTCCCCTGGAGACAAACTGTTCACATCTGTACAGATTTTCATTATAGGCCACTAGACAGAGAGAGAGACACACACACACACACACACACACACACAATTCATAAAATAAAATTACTTAAAAGAACATAAATGAAAGTCATTAACACAGGCAGGAAAACGCTATTTCTTTGTATACCAATTTGAAGAAAATTATTTCAAGGCCATATGAAACTTAACTAATAATGTAGGTTCCTTAAAAATTGAGGTTTCTATCATACTCTGGATAAATGTAAATTGAGGTCAACATACAGTACCGTATTATAGTATCACAGAAATTTTAAAATAAGTAAGTCCACTGAAGCACATGATTCATAAAAAGACTAAAAGTCTTTTGTATATACTTAGCTCCCTTATTTCTTCAAAAAAAGAAAACCCAGAAGATTGCATGCATACCACAGATGAAGAAAAAAGGAAAACTCAGTGCTACTACAATGGGAAAAAAATCATTCAAGGATAGTTTGTACTTATTTTTAAATGGCTTTAGTCAGGCTGCCAAGAGTGATATCAGGTTTGATTCTCACATACATAAATGCCAGTCCCAAAAAGCAACTCTAACTTGTGCACCTGGCTTAAAACAAAATGTACTGAAAACTTTGTATTTGTTAATTGGTGTAACCCACCCATTCAGGCCTCAATTCCCTTTGGACGTGCACACGCACTTCCTATACACAGAAGTGGCCTGTTATGCAGCAATAACATCATAGTGAAAAGCAGCAATTCCATGCAGGCTGCACCGAGAAATTGCGTTTGCATTTCAAACAAGTTTCTTCAAAATAAGCGTCTTTCGATTAAATGAAATTACAATTCCAAATTCTTATCCACAGAAAATAGCATTCACTACGTAACTTACTGCTCCTTTTTATAACTGCATAATTTGTCACAGTTACCCACATATTTATACAATTTAACAATACTAAGTTAAATAATGTATTTATGGTTTGTTTCAGGAACCTGGGGACATTTCCTGGCCTGGTTTTTAACAGTTTGGTATTATGTGAAAATACTAATTTCTTATTAGCATTTTTGGACCTTCCATTTGTTCTGGTTTTAGTCCCCAAGAAGCTAGCTTCCAGCAGGATTAGAGTAATAAGAAGAGATGACAACTTCCTTTTCCTAACCTTATCAAAAAGCTCTATGGTTAAAAAAATAAATAAAAAACTTCACCTTTGCAAATGGCACAAACATGCCCCAAATAGTGACTCGAAAAGCTTTTCAACAAAGAATCATTCCAAGCTTTTCGTGAATCAGACTCAACATCTCAGTCTAGTCACACAGAAAGCCTAGTTTGTAGGATTAGTGCATTAAAATAGCATATACTTAACTCAAAATTCTAAGAGTACTTATCTATGTTATATTTGAAATCAAACAAAGACCAGATCTCAAAAACTATAAAACTATCTACAGTTTAAGATCTCCTGTCTTGTAAAATCAACACAATTTTGTAAAAAATTTAAATTGCATATATTTTGAAGTAATTTCTCAGTTTTATATGTTGAAAATAAAAGCTTTTCAAAATGTTATTTTGTTGTAAGTCCACATACATGTCTTCAACTATCTTGTCTTAATGGTTGATCAATGTTTATCTAAATGAAAACTCACCCCCCCGTCTACCCCTCCCCAAAAAGAAAAGGGACATAATGTTAGATTTACTCAATACAGGAGTAACATTTGCCAAATAAACAAAAAGTCTGTTAGTTATGTAACCCAACCGGCACACAAAGCTGAAAATCTTCAAAAAATTATGCAAAAACGTGTATTATGGCTCCAATATTAAAATGTTACCACAAATACAAAATGGTATTAAGTATGAATATGCCTTATTTTTTCAAAAACATTACTAAACTGTTTCTCTTGCTAAATTAACCCCTAACTAGAATATCTTTGTGCATGTATCACTGAAGGCTTATATAACTTACACTACTCTTTCACAGAAGAATGACAAAATTCTCAATAGAGGCAAGTCTTTGAGTAGGGAGATGGGGAAAATTAATGAAGGATGATATGAGACAGAGTTGACTGACTGCTATTCTGATACTGCACAGATGAACACTAACAAAATAACTACCCATCTTTTGTAACTGAACTTTATATGTAATCATCATAGGTCTCCAGCTGTACTGTAAATGCTATAAAGGCAGCGAATTAGCACCTGTGAGGCAGAATGTGCTAGGAGAAGAGAATGTTTTAAAGTCAGACAGACCCAGATAAAAATCCTGGCTCCATCCTGTACTGCTGGACCTCATAAAAGTGACTTCACTTCTCTCAGTTTCATTTTCCTTATAAGTAGAAACAAGAGCAAGCAATACATCCCTCAAGAAGATATTGAAAGGATTCAATTACTTAATAAGACAACTCAACATAGCACTAGCAAATAATAATATTCCTTAGTTCTCTTTCCTTCTGCTACCTGTTTATCCCTTACAGTGTGTAGAGAAGACCATAGCTGCAAAATGCAGGCTTGATAACTTTTGAGCAACTGATATATTTCTCTGATTTTGTTCAATTATATACATAAAGGTAAGAGGCCTTTTCACAGGTATTAAGTTTAAAAATAACCACCATCCAACACAAAATAGTATTTCTTGTTATATTTTATAAATAGTCTAACAAAACACTAACAAAGTTGTTTTGCTTATTATTCTGATGCTGGAATAATTTGGTCAAATCTTCATAAATAGTTTTCAACTTTACCAAGGCGCAAAAATCAAGAATACAGGCTTTCTATAAACTCATTTACTACTTTAAAGTTTTAACTGTTTAGCAGTTACAGGAAATCTTTTAATCCAAAACTATTTACATTTCAAATACAAAAGAAAATTAAAATTATTGACTGATCTCTAAAACCCAACCACTTAGATGCTCATTATTATTTTCTTTTACCAATCCAGTATATTCTATTCAATATGTGCATCCTGTGTACTCACTAAGCATTTATTTGCACAAGGATTTTCTGTGTCAGGCTGACTTTGCTGTGTAGATTCTGTGTAGCTACCTGAATTTGTCCAAGAAAAAGTCTCACATTTTTTGGAAAACCAATGCTGCTACACTGTTTCCAGATCTGCCTCCAAAGCTGAACTTGGGTGTTGGCAGCTCTTCGAAAAGTTCAAATCCTGTCAGACAAAATTTAAACACTTTTATTAAGGATTGAGTCTCACAGTTACATTTATTTATATGCATGCATTAACACTGTACCTTTCAACCCTTTGTAAAACTGTAAGTCCAAACTCTAAATTGTGCTGACTTTCACTTCATGGTTTTCAGTTCTACTATGTATGTACAGTATATGTATGCTCACCCAAAATCACTTTGAATTTAACAAGGAAAAGACAAGACCAAAAACAAATTGCAAAAAACAGGCTTTCCATCCACCTCCCATTTCCTGAACTTCCTGTTTGTCACCCCCGCAAAGCTGTGTCTCTATTAGCCTCTATCACCTCGTTTGTAGGAAGCAGCTAGCACGTGTTGAATTTTTTTGTTTGTTTATTTGTTTGTTTTTTGAGACAGAGTCTCACTCCATCACCCAGGCTGCAGTGCAGTGGCACAAGCTCAGCTCATTGCAATCTCTGCCTCCAGAGTTCAAGCAATTCTCACCTCAGCCTCCCAAATAGCTAGAATTACAGTTACACGCCACCACGCCCAGCTAATTTTTCGTATTTGAGTAGAGATGGGGTTTCACCATGTTGGCCAGCCTGGTCTGGAACTCCTGACCTCAAGTGATCCACCCACCTCAGCCTCCCAAAGTGCTGGGATTACAGGTATGAGCCACATCACCTGGCCCTGTGTTGAGTTCTTACTATGTGCCAGGCATTATTTTGAGTGCTTTATATGTAGCAATCTAATTAATTCACACCACACACATAAAAGCACTTAATACAGAAAGGCAAAATAACTTGGAAATATAAGTGAATTTGTAGAAGATGAAAAAGTTCTGGAGAAGGATGGTGATGACAATTGCACAAAAAATGTAAATGTACCTAATACCACAGAAGTGTACATTTAAAAATGGTTATAAAGTGGTATGTTATGTGTATTTCAGCAGAATTAAAAACAATAATTTATAACAAAGATGAAGACTCAAACTAAACTAACCAATAAAGGTCCTAGGAAGACAAGGAACTAGTAACTTTCAAAGCATCACAGTATGGTTTTAAAAAAATTAACTTTGAATCGAAAAAGTTTCAAAGTTAATCAAATCCTAGGTTCAAGTCTCAGCTTCACCACTTACTAAATGAGACAGGCTATCAAGTTACCTCTACCATGATCCTGATTTCTATGCAAAGAGGCTACTAATACCAATGCGCTCCCCCACCCCATCAAATTCACTGTGATTTTGTAAAGATCCAAATAAGATAATGTAGTGTTTCCCTAAACTATAAAATAAAATGTTTTATTATTTTGCTTTTAAAAAATGGAACAAATAAAGCTGGAAGGTCACTTACTAAAATGCCAACCAGGGCCTGGCATGGTATAATCCCAGCACTTTGGGAGGCCGAGGTGGGCAGATCACTTGAGGCCAGGTATTCAAGACCAGCCTGGGCAACATGGCGAAACCCCGTCTCTACAAAAAATACAAAAATAAGCCATTGTGGTGGCCTGCGCCTGTGCGCCTGTAGTCCCAGCTACTTGGGAGGCTGAAGTAGGAGATGCCTGGATGATGGAAGCTATGGTAAGCCAAGATTATGCCACTGCATTCCAGCCTGGGCAACAGAGCCAGACTCTGTCTCAAAATAAATTTTAAAATTAAAGTAAAATAAAACGCCAATCAAGCTTTTCCCTTATTGATGGAACTATCAGTTTTGGAATTTTTTTTTTCTTGAGGCAGGGGTGGGGTTCTGTATTTTCTAAATTTCCATGCTTTGAGTTCAAATAACTCTTGTAAACAAAAAAAAAAGTGTTTTAAATGATGTATATTGACTGGGTGGAGTGGCTGAGGCCTCTAATCCCAGCCTGAGGCTACTAATACTAATGCACTCCCCTACCCCATCAAATTCACTGTGATTTTGTAAAGATGCAAATAAGGTAATGTAGTGTTTTCCTAAACTATGAAATAAAATGTTTTATTATTTTGCTTTTAAAAAAAATAAAACAAAGCTGGAAGGTCACTTACTAAAATACCAACCAGGGCCTGGCATGGTGTAATCCCAGCACTTTGGGAGGCCCAGATGGGAGAATCACTTGAGCCCAGAAGACCAGCCTGGACAGTATGGCAAAACCCCGTTTCTACTAAACATATAAAAATTATCCAGGCATGATGATGTGTGCCTGTAGTTCCAACTACTCAGGAGGCTGAAGTGGAAGGATCACTTGAGCCCTGGAAGTCAAGGCTGCAGTGAGCCAAAATCCTGCCACTGTACTCCAACCTGGGCAACACAGAGAGAGAGATCCTGTTTCAAAATAAAATAAAATTATATTATGGCATCAATTGGTCTATCATACTATTTCATTATATACATCCTAATTCATGTTATCTAATTTCACCAAATCATAATAACTCAATATTATAATGCTTATTAAAAGCTTATCATAAGAAAACTTTTCCAAATTGGGACATTTCTTTTAATAAAATAATATGATGTATCTTAATGCTGGAAAATGCAGGCATTGTGCTAGGTACATACATAGTTAAAACACCCATATTTGTTTTCAAAATTTTACAAATACTTTGGATATTTAATAATAAAAATTTTCTGTCTGTATAAATTTTCCAGGACTAACTTTTTAACTCCCTGAACTAACCCTACTGAACTAGAATTATTATATTTCAAAATAGAACACACCAAAATATTAACAGTGGTTGTACTCCACTGATGGTAAATGAATTGTCTTAATTATTTTAATCTGTATGCTTATGTGTTGACGTTATTGATATTTTTCAATTATTTAGATAATAAATTTGAATTACTTTTTCTTTTAAACGATAGCTCCCTAGCCAGGCGCGGTGGCTCACGCCTGTAATCCCAGCACTTTGGGAGGCCGAGACAGGCAGATTACAAAGTCAGGAGATTGAGACCATTCTGGCTAACACAGTGAAACTCCGTTTCTACTAAAAATACAAAAAAGTAGCTGGGCGTGGTGGTGGGCGCCTGTAGTCCCACCTACTCGGGAGGCTGAGGCAGGAGAATGGCGTGAACCCGGGAGGCGGAGCATGCAGTGAGCCGAGATCGCGCCACTGCACTCCAACCTGGGGGACAGAGCGAGACTCTGTCTCAAAAAATAAATAAATAAATAAATAAAATAAAGGATAGCTCCCCAAACCCGAATAGATTCAGAAAGACTCCCTTAAATTACTTCTGAAGTAAGATGGGTGGTTATTGCTTTCGTTCATTGTCATAAAGTCAAGTCCCTTGGACATCAAATTAGAACATGGGCAACTGGTTCCAGGTAACACTTACCAAAAAAATTATAACACAAAGTATTTATATAATCAGGGGTATCATGGAAAAAATGCAACATCTGTTTCAACAGTTTTATGAACACTTATAGTTCAAATAAGAAAAGAACCTTAAAAGATTGGTGAAACAAGCTTTATTTTGTGCAAAGAGAATGTGGCAGCCAGTATGAGTAGTCAGGAGCAAGACCTTTGGCAGTGACGCAGGGCAGTGTATTCTGTTACTGTCCCATATCTAACTTCAAATACCATTTTCTAAGGGACTCATGTCTAAAAAATGTTTTCAATTGTATATAATTATTTATGTAACATTTCCCATTATAACACTTCGCTTAAATTCTGTATTTCGTTCTAAAATTG
Organism: Rhinopithecus bieti; assembly: GCF_001698545.2. NCBI lineage: Eukaryota > Metazoa > Chordata > Mammalia > Primates > Cercopithecidae > Rhinopithecus > Rhinopithecus bieti. Next base: position 5,043,616 of record NW_016819184.1, on the reverse strand, counting down.
AACATAGTTTACTCAATAGTTTTCAGACAAAGACACATTTTTAAGTACTCTAACCAGGCTAAAGTCTGTTCCTCATTATCAAAGACAGACAAATATGTTTTTGTCTGCTGGTTCTAGGAGTAAAAAAGAACACCTGTATTTAAAAACCAGGAAAGAAACTTGCCCTACACAGTGTAACTCTGAGCATTTATTAAAACTGTCAAAGTTCAGGAAGAGGAAAGGCTTATTGATACAGGGCCTCACTAGTTCTAAAGGAAACAAATTTAACATGGAAGATAATAAAATAAATGACATGTAATAAAAGACAATAAATCACATATAATTCTTGTTTTCCAGAGGCAATAGTAATGAAGCCATAAGCTCATATTTCAAGCCTCAAACACTTCAGGTTTTACATTATATAATCTGTCAAAGCCACTGAACACACACAAAAGGACATGTGTTAAGTGTTCTCCCAGCCTATTCCCTTAATACTAAAAAGAAAACAAACTCTAAAATGAGGTATATGCAGTACAGTTATAAATAATGGTACACAGTAAACTATTCTCTTGAGGTAATTCACTTCCCATTAGCTTGTGACAATTGAGGTTCAAAATTTAACCAAATATTGAGTACCATATTATTTACCCAAGACTCCATCCTGAAAATTTATCCTATCCTTAAAAAAAAACAAAGTGCAGGATTTGGAATAAAAAAGGGGGGAAAAAAACTAATCTGAAAAGGATTCTAAGAAAAAACAAGCAAATATCCGTAGATTCTCAAGATACTGTCCCAGAAATGCCTGTGCACTACATGAAAAACTGGCAGATAAAATATTTCTTAAAAAATGCAAGGAACAGTCTGCCAGAGAACTCAAAATATTTTGTGTCTAGATTACAGATTCTCAGTTCTCATAAGATCTCCACTAAGCAGATACTGCACTAACTACACTTTGCTAACTAGGCAAAAAAGGATCCTGCCTCAGCACCAGAATCTTCTATCAATTCCCTACATTTTAATTCTGTGCAATCTTAAAAATAATTGTTCTATATCCTCTGAAAACAAGAATTGTTCTATAATCTCTGAAGACCTAAATGACCACTAGGGCAAGACCAGCTAAAGTATCTATAATATTAAAACTCTCATCATGTTAAGACAAAAGTACTTCTTCCATTTGCATTATTATGGATTTGCCAGTAAATCAGTGCACTGAAGTCAGAAGCACAATACATGTTTTGTTTGATTCTATAAAAAATAGATTATATATCTTTTTTTTTTTTTTTTGAGACGGAGTCTCGCTCTGTCACCCAGGCTGGAGTGCACTGGCTGGATCCCAGCTCACAGCAAGCCCGCCCCCGGGGTTACGCCATTCTCCTGCCTCAACCTCCCAAGTAGCTGGGACTACAGGCACCCGCCACCTCGCCCGGCTAGTTTTTTGTATTTTTTAGTAGAGACGGGGTTTCACCGTGTTAGCCAGGATGGTCTCAATCTCCTGACCTCGTGATCCGCCCGTCTCGGCCTCCGAAAGTGCTGGGATTACAGGCTTGAGCCACCGCGCCCAGCCTAGATTATATATCTTAAATAAAAGACTGTACAATTCAAATAGAGAACTTAATTTTGTTTTTTTGTTTTTTTGTTTATTTGGGTCTCACTCTGTCACCCAGGCTGGAGTTCAGTGGCACAATCCTGGCTCCCTGCAACCTCCACCTCCTGGACTTATGCAATCCTCTCACCTCAGCCTCCTGAGTAGCTGGGACCACCGGCACGCGCCACCAATCCCAGCTAATTTTTTGTATTTTTAGCAGACACAGGGTTTCACCACGTTGCCCAGGCTGAGAACTTAATTTTTACAGCCTCATAAATGTTAGTACTTAACTGCCAGGATTTCTCAGAAAATTTTTTAGAAGATCTCTGGATCTCAACCAATGTTATTTCTCTGTGCTTTGCATATACAGTCAAAAGTTATTGTCAAGGTCATTAACAGAGAAAAAAGCAGGCAATTCCCACAAATAGAAAAGTAAAACACTATTAACACAGAACGGGGAGAAAACCTGTTTAAGTACATGAAACCTGAGGTAAGCACACATTTAAATGCCATATAGTCATTTACCTTCACTGAATTCAGTTAGCAACTCTTCCTTGGTCCAATTACATGATGTTATTAGAAAAAAGCCTTTTACTTTCAACACCCTGGAGAGAGATTTCACATATTGCTTCCTCTTCTCAATTGCATTGTCAGGATTAAGGCTTATGGCATCAAAAGTCCCTTTGTCAATACAAATATGAAATCCAGACAGCTGTGTGGAGAGATTCAAAAAGTCTTCTACCTATATTAAAAGTCAATGTCTATGTGAGAGCAATTAAAACAAAATCCTTACAGAATGTGACAACCTGTAAAAGGTTATTAATGAAAGGACCCATTAGTTATAATGGCATTTTACACATAATAAACATATTTTCAACTTCATACCTTTTATGAGCTTCATCCAAGATCATTAAAGCCAAGATTAATAAGAGACTGATAATTCCTGAACATTCCAAATCTCTACAAATTTGGAAACAAATCAAAGACAGCCATATTCCCTAATAATACCAGCACATTATGGAACTCACAAGCCTAGTTTATGAAAAAACTGTTTCTGTCAAAAAGTAGAATATTTGACATATTCTTAAAAATGACAATTTATTTGGAACTAAGGTCACTGGAAACAAGATTTTTGGAGACAGGAGTCTTGCTATGTTGCCCGGGATAGACTTGAAAACCTGAGCTAAGCAATCCTCCCATCTCAGCCTCCTAAGTAGATGTGGCCACAGCACTCAACTATGGGAATAAGATTTTTAGCTTATATTCCTAGTGTGTAACCTAAAATAAACACGGTAAATCAAAAGTTCTTGGGCCTTGGCTGGTCCGAGGGCAGTCGTGTTTACAACTAATAGATCACACCAGTTACAAAGTTCTTCCTTCCGGCCGGGCGCGGTGGCTCACGCCTGTAATCCCAGCACTTTGGGAGGCCGAGGCGGGCGGATCACAAGGCCAGGAGATCGAGACCACGGTGAAACCGTGTCTCTACTAAAAATACAAAAAAAATTAGCCGGGCGCGGTGGCAGGCGCCTGTAGTCCCAGCTACTCAGGAGGCTGAGGCAGGAGAATGGCGTGAACCCGGGAGGCAGAGCTTGCAGTGAGCCGAGATCGCGCCACTGCCCTCCAGCCAGGGGGACAGAGGGAGACTCCGTCTCAAAAAAAAAAAAAAAAAA
>NW_016819184.1:5010236-5040377 GCF_001698545.2 Rhinopithecus bieti | reverse complement strand
CTTCTCTATTACCACTGCTTCACTTGACCTGCCTTTAAAAAAAAAAAAAAAAAGAATTTCTTGGGTCTTGACTCAGCAGCTCATGAAATTACTAATGGAAATAGTGAATGGCATAAGGCTTAAGAAATTAAATAACTTTTAAACTGTAATTACTGAAGTTGGTAGATTTCATGCACTTTAGATGTGTAAAGTCATACATCACCATCTCATTCACTGTCAATAACTTGATGCATAATAAGCATCGGAAATAGCAATCTGCCTCAATTTTACAAAATATTCACAATTTACCATTGAAAATTCTGAAAACTCATTTTGAAAAAAACAATTAGGCAACTAGCTCACAATTATTCATACAAATTTAATACAGTAATTGTAAACCATGTTTAATCTAAAACACTTATTGACTTAAAAATGTATATATTATGTTGATGTATATTGGAAGGTGGGTCTTCTCCCTTCCTTCATGTCCAAAGTATTCATGATACCTGAAGCAAAATAATGACTATCACTCTGAAGAGCTAACTTTGAAGAGGCTTCCTCATCCTAAATGCCTATATAAAAATACTCATCTGGCCGGGCACAGTGGCTCACGCCTGTAATCCCAGCACTTTGGGAGACCAAGACGGGTAGATCACGAGGTCAGGAAATCGAGACCATCCTGGCTAACACGGTGAAACCCCATCTCTACTAAATACACAAAAAATTAGCTAGGCAAGGTGGCAGGCGCCTGTAGTCCCAGTTACTCGGGAAGCTGAGGAAGGAGAATGGTGTGAACCTGGGAGGCGGAGCTTGCAGTGAGCCAGGATCACGCCACTGCACTCCAACCTGGGCGACAGAGCGAGACTCTGTCTCAAAACAACAACAACAACAACAAAAATACTCATCTCTTCAACAAATATTTTGTGGACATCTATTGTCAGGTACTTTTCAGCTGGATATAACAGTAAACAAAATAGAAAAGGTCCCTGTATGAAAATATACATTGGCCGGGCGCAGTGGCTCACGCCTGTAATCCCAGCACTTAGGGAGGCCAAGGCAGACGGATCATGAGGTCAGGAGATCGAGACCATCCTAACAGGGTGAAACCCCATCTCTACTAAAAATATAAAAAATTAGCCAGGCGTGGTGGCATGTGCCTGTAGTCCCAGCTACTCGGGAGGCTGAGGCAGGAGAATTGCTTGAACTGGGAAGCAGAGGTTGCAGTGAGCAGAGATTACACCACTGCACTCCTGCCTAGGCGACAGAGTGAGACTCTGCCTCAAAAAAAAAAAAAAGAAAAAAGAAAGAAAGAAAATATACCTTATATTCTACAAAGAGAAAGATAAAAGATAAATAAGCTAAATAAATAACTTCAGATAAAGTGCCATGAAGAAAATAAAAACCAGAGAAATAAGACACTAATTGACTTGGAAGAGAAATAGTTTGGAAAATAGAGTAGAATGTTTTCTCGGCCGGGCGCAGTGGCTCACGCCTGTAATCCCAACACTTTGGGAGGCCAAGATGGGCAGATCACCTAAGGTCAGGAGTTCGAGACCAGCCTGACCAACACGGAGAAACCCCGCCTCTACTAAAAGTACAAAAATTAGCCGGGCATGGTGGTGCATGCCTGTAAGCCCAGCTACTCAGGAGGCTGAGGCAAGAGAATCGTTTGAACCCAGGAGATGAAGGTTGTGGTGAGCCAAGATCGCACCATCGCACTCCGGCCTGGGCAACAAGAGCGAAACTCCATCTCAAAAAATAAAAATAAAGAAAGTTTTCTCTAAGGTGTTATTTGAGCAAAGATCTGAATTATGAGAATGAACCAAACATGCTAAGATCTGAGGCAAGAATACTCTAGGCAGAGGGCAGCAAGTATACAGATTCAAAACAAACTTGACATGTTTCAGGAACAGAAGAAAAGCCAGTGTGACAGGAGTGTTGATGATAAAAGAGGAAGAAGGTAAGAAATGAAGGAGTTTGTAAGGCTGGATGAGGTTCAGAATCCATTTACAATGCAATGGGGAAGTCAATTCAGGATTGTGAGCAAGGAAGTGACATGAACAGATTTACATTTTTAAAAATCTGGCCAGGGCTGGACACAGTGGCTCATGCCCAGCACTCTGGGAGGCCAAGGTGGGAGGATCACTTGAGGTCAGGATTTTGAGACCAGCCTGGCTAACATGGTGAAACCCCGTCTCTACTAAAAATACAAAAATTAGGCTGCGCGCAGTGGTTCACTCCTGTAATCCCAACACTTTGGGAGGCTGAGGCAGGCAGATCACCCGAGGTCAGGAGTTCAAGGCCAGCCTGACCAACATGCTGAAACCCCGTCTCTACTAAAAAAATACAAAGAAAATTAGCTGGGTGTGGTGGCACACGCCAGTAGCAGTAGTCCCAGCTACTTGGGAGGCTGAGGAATGAGAATAGATTGAACTCAGGAGGCCGAGGTTGCAGTGAGCCAGGATGGTGCCACTGCATTCCAGCCTAGGCAATAGAAAAAGACTCCGTCTCAAAAAATAACAAATAAAAAATCACTCTGGCTGCCCTGTGGTAAAAGAACATCAGAGCAACATGAATGGAAATGGAGAGGCAAAAATCAAAGGCTACTGTAGTAGTTTAAACAAGAAGTAATAGTGGTTCAGACTTCACAGGGAGCAATTGAGATAACAAGGAATGATCACATTCTTGATATATTTTGAAGATAAAACTGGCCAGAAGCAGTGGCTCATACCTGTAATCCTAGCACTTTGGAAAGCAGAGGCAGGCAGATTGCTTGAGGCCAGGAATTCAAGACTAGCCTGGGCAACATGGCAAAACCCCATTTCTACAAAAAAATTAGGTGTGGTAAAGCAGGCCTGTAGTCCCAGCTACGCTGGAAGCCATGGTGGAAGAATCACTTGAGCCCAGGAGATTGAGGCTGCAATGACCTGTGATAACACCACTGCACTCCAGCCTGGGCTACAGGGCAAGACATTGTCTCTACAAAAAAAAAAAAAAATCACACACACATCTGACTAACAGAATTGGATACAGGACTTTAAGGAAAAAGAAGAACCAAGGATGACTCCTTGGGTTTTGGGTAAATGCAACAGGGTGAATGGGAGTGTTATTAATAGAGATGGGAAAGACTGGAGAAATCAGGTCTGAGGAGGAAATCATGAGTTTCATTTTGGACTAATTAAGTTGACAGACTATTAGCTTTCCAAACGGAAATTTTGAATAGTCAGATTTTACAGGCATCCCTCAGAGATACTGCAAGTTCTGTTCCAGACCCACACAACAAAGCAAACAACACAATGAAGCAAGTCACACAAAATGTTTGGTTTCCCAGTGCATATAAAAGTTATGTTTACACTGTATTATAGTCTATTAAGTGTGCAATAGCATTATGTCTTTTCAAAAAATGCGTGCCTTAAAAAATACTTTATTGTAGGCCAGGAGTGGTGGCTCATGCCTGTAATCCCAACACTTTGGGAGGCCAAGGTGGACAGATCACCTGAGGTCAAGAGTTCGACACCAGCCTGGCCAACATGATGAAATCCCGTCTCTACTAAAAAAACACAAAAATGGCCAGGCGTGGTAGCTCACACCTATAATCCCAGCACTTTGAGAGGCCAAGGCAGGTGGATCACAAGGTCAGGAGTTTGAGACCAGCCTGGCCAATATGGTGAAACTTCATCTCTACCAAAAATACATAAATTAGCCAGGTGTGGTGGCAGGTGCCTGTAATCCCAGCTACTCAGGAGGCTGAGGCAGGAGAATCACTTGAACCCAGGAGGCAGAGGTTGCAGTGAGCCAAGATCCCACCACTGCACTCCAGCATGGGCGACAGAGCGAGACTCCATCCCCCCAAAGAAATACTTTATTGTTAAAAAAACACTAACAAGCCATCATCGAAACCACGAGTAAGTCACAATCTTTTCTCTGGCTGGAGGGCCTTGCCTCGATGAGGATGCCTGCTGACTGATCAAGGTGGTGGTTGCTGAAGGCTGGGATGGCTGTGACAATTTCTTAAAATAAGACAGTAATGAAGTTTGCTGTATCGACTGACTCTTTTATGAAAGATTTCTCTGGAGCACATGATATTGTTTGATAGCACTTTACACACAGTAGAACTTCATTTGATACTAGAGTCAATGCTCTCAAACCTTGCTACTGCTTTATTAACTAAGTTTATGGAATATTCAAAATCCTTTTTCAACAATGTTCACAGTAGGTTCCATCTCAAGAAACCAGTTTCTTTGCTCATCCACCATAAGAAGCAACTCCTTATCTGATCAAGTTTTATCATGAGACTGCAGCAACTCAGTTACATCTTCAGGCTCCACTTCTAATTCTAGTTTGCTACTATCACTACATTTGCAGTTAATTCCTCCACTGAAATCTTGAACCTCTCTCCAAGTCATCCATTAGGGTTGGAATCAGCTTCTTCCAAACTCTTGTTAATGTTGATATTCTGACCTCCCGTGAATTATAAAATTATAAAATAAATATTCTTCATGACATGTAGAATAGTGAATCACTTCCAGAAGGCTTTCTTTTTTTTTTTGAGACGGAGTGTCACTGTGTCGCCCAGGCTGGAGTGCAGTGGCTCGATCTCGGCTCACTGCAAGCTCTGCCTCCCAGGTTCACGCCATTCTCCTGTCTCAGCCTCCCAAGTGGCTGAGACTACAGGCGCCTGCCAGCACACCCGGCTAATTTTTTGTATTTTTAGTAGAGTCGGGGTTTTACCGTGTTAGCCAGGATGGTCTTGCTCTCCTGACCTCATGATCCACCCGCCTCAGCCTCCCAAAATGCTGGGATTACAGGCGTAAGCAACCACGCCAGCCCATCAAGGGTGTTTTTGTTTATGTTTTCATTTTGCTTAATTCTTTAAAACCTTAAAACAGGACAGGCACAGTGGCTCACGCCTCTAATCCCAGCACTTTAGGAGGCTGAGGCAGGCAGATCACGAGGTCAGGAGATCGAGACCATCCCGGCTAACTCGGTAAAACCCTGTCTCTACTAAAAATACAAAACATTAGCCGGGCTTGGTGGCAGGTGCCTGTAGTCCCAGCTACTTGGGAGGCTGAGGCAAGAGAATGGCATGAACCTGGGAGGCAGAACTTGCAATGAGCTGATACTGCGCCCCTACACTCCAGCCTGGGTGATAGGGCGAGACTCCATCTCAAAAAAAAAAAAAAAACAAGATTAATCTTCATATATATCTCCATCAGAGTTCTTGGGTGAATTCATGCATTGTCAATGAATGGTAATACTTTGAGTCTTTTCTTTTGGGACAGTAGGTCTCAAAATGGGCTTAAAATATTCAGTAAACCATACTGTAAACAGATGTGCCGTTATACAGGCTTTGTTGTTCTATTTACAGCTCATGCAAAGAATATTTAGCATAATTCTTATGGGCCCTAGGATTTTCAGAATGGGAAATGGGCTTTGGCTTCAACTTAAAGTCATCAGCTGCATTAGCCCCTTCTAACAATAATGTCAGCCTCTCCTTTGAAGCTTTAAAGCCAGGCACTGACTTCTCCTCTCTAGCTATGGAACTCCTACATGGCATCTTCTTCCAATATAAGGCTATTTCATCTCCATTGAAAATCTGTGCCGGGCGCGGTGGCTCAAGCCTGTAATCCCAGCACTTTGGGAGGCCGAGACGGGCAGATCACGAGGTCAGGAGATCGAGANAAAAAAAAAAAAAAAAACAAGATTAATCTTCATATATATCTCCATCAGAGTTCTTGGGTGAATTCATGCATTGTCAATGAATGGTAATACTTTGAGTCTTTTTCTTTTGGGACAGTAGGTCTCAAAAATGGGCTTAAAATATTCAGTAAACCATACTGTAAACAGATGTGCCGTTATACAGGCTTTGTTGTTCTATTTATACAGCTCATGCAAAGAATATTTAGCATAATTCTTATGGGCCCTAGGATTTTCAGAATGGGAAATGGGCTTTGGCTTCAACTTAAAGTCATCAGCTGCATTAGCCCCTTCTAACAATAATGTCAGCCTCTCCTTTGAAGCTTTAAAGCCAGGCACTGACTTCTCCTCTCTAGCTATGGAACTCCTACATGGCATCTTCTTCCAATATAAGGCTATTTCATCTCCATTGAAAATCTGTGCCGGGCGCGGTGGCTCAAGCCTGTAATCCCAGCACTTTGGGAGGCCGAGACGGGCAGATCACGAGGTCAGGAGATCGAGACCATCCTGGCTAACATGGTGAAACCCTGTCTCTACTAAAAAATACAAAAAACTAGCCAGGCGAGGTGGCGGGTGCCTGTAGTCCCAGCTACTCAGGAGGCTGAGGCAGGAGAATGGCGTAAACCCAGGAGGAGGAGCTTGTAGTGAGCTGAGATCTGGCCACTGCACTCCCGTCTGGGCGACAGAGCAAGACTCTGTCTCAAAAAAAAAAAAAAAAAAAAAAACTGTGTGCTGTTTAGCCAGCTTCATTGGTTATTTGCTAGCTAACTTGCTACACCTTCTACATCAGTACTTAGTGCTTTATCTTGCACTTTTATGTTATGGAGAGGGCTTCTTTTTCTTTCCTTTTTTTTTTTTTTTTTTGAGATGGAATCTCGCTCTGCTGCCCAGGCTGGAGCGCAGTGGCGCGATCTCCGCTCACTGCAAGCTCCGCCTCCCAGGTTCAAGCGATTCTCCTACCTCAGCCTCCCAAGTAGCTGGGATTACAGGCACCCACCACCATGCCCGGTTAACTTTCTGTATTTTTAGTAGAGATAGTGTTTCAGCATGTCGGCCAGGCTGGTCTTAAACTCCTGGCTTCAGGTGATCCTCTCGCCTTGGCCTCCCAAAGTGCTGGGATTACAGGCGTGAGCTACCATGCCCAGTCAAGATGGCTTCTTTTCTTAAATCTCATGAACTAACTACTGCTAGCTTCAAACTTTTCTTCTGCAGCTTCTTCACCTCTCTCAGCCTTCACAGAATTGAAAAGAGTCAAGGCCTTGCTCTGGATTAGGCTTTGGCTTGAGAGAATGCTGTGGCTGGTTTGATGTTCTATCTGGACCACTAAAACTTTCTCCGTATCAGCAATAAGGCTGTTTGACTTTCTCATCATTCATGTGTTCACTGGAATACCACTTTTAACTTCCTTAAAGAAATTTTATTTTGCATTCACAACTTGACTAAATTTTGTCACAAGAGGCCTAGCTTTCGGCCTATCTCAGCTTTCAACATGTCTTCCTCACTAAGCTTAATCATTTCTAGCTTTTGATTTAAAGTGAGAGATGTGTGACTCTACCTTTCAATTAAATACTTACAGGCCACTGTGTTGAGGTGGGGGTTGTTTATTTTTTGTATTTGTTTTTTTCTTTTTGTTTTTTGAGATGCAGTCTACCTCTGTCACCCAGGGTGGAGTGCAGTGGCACAATCTTAACTCACTGCAACCTCCACCTCCCAGTTCAGGCGATCCTCCTGCCTCTGTTTTTTTTTTTTTAAAAACAGAGTCTCCCTCTGCTGTCCAGGCTGGAGTGTAGGTGGGACTACAGGCACCCACCGCCACGCCTGGCTATTTTTTGTATTTTTGGTGGAGACATAGTTTCACCATGTTGGCCGGGCTAGTCCCAAACTCCTGACCTCAAAGTGATCCGCCCACCTCAGCCTCCTAAAGTGTTGGGATTACAGTCGTTAGCCACCGCACCCATTCCACTGTAGGGTTTTTAATTGGCCTAATTTCAATATTGCTGTGTTCCAAGAAAGAAGGAGGCTTGAGGGGGAGGGAGGGAAGGAGAGACAGCGGGAGACAGGAGACCAGCCAGTAGGTAGAGCAGACAGAACATACAACATTCATCAATTAAGTTCACCATCTTACGTGGGCACAGTTCATGACACGCCAAAACAATTACAATAGTAATATCAAAGATCATTGATCATGAATCACCATAACAGATAAAATAATAATGAAAAGCTCTGAAATATTACAACAATTACCAAAATGTGACACAGAGACACAAAGTGAGAACATGCTGTTGGAAAAACGGTGTCAACAGATGGGCTCAATGGGCTTGCCACAAACCTTTGATTTGTCAAAAAACATACCATTTGGGAAGCCAAAAACATGGGGCATGCCTGTCTATAACTCTAGAGCTCAGAAGAGAGGCCTGGGCTAGAAATATAAATTTAGGAATCATCATCTCACAGATTATAGGACACAAAAATAAACTAAATGATTTTTGGTGACATTACTACTTGATGCATTTAAAACCTTTTGATCAGCCGGGCGTGGCGGCTCACGCCTACAAATCCCAGCACTTTGGGAGGCCGAGGCAGGCAGATCACGAGGTCAGGAGATCGAGACCATCCTGGCTAACACAGTGAAACCCTGTCTCTACTAAAAATACAGCCAGGCGTGGTGGCGGACGCTTATAATCCCAGCTACTCAGGAGGCTGAGGCAGGAGAATGGCGTGAACCTGGGAGGCGGAGGTTGCAGTAAGCCGAGATCGCCCCACTGCACTCTAGCCGAGGCGACAAAGCGAGACTCAGTCTCAAAAAAAAAACCTTTTGATCTGGTTAATCCATAGTTAAGTAATATGTGTATTTGCAAACATCAGGAGCAGTAGTTTATGAACAAACATACAGAAGAAAAAATAATTTCCCCAAACCAACTAGATTAAATTTTTAATATAGCTATTTAAAAATGTTTCAATTTGTATTATTTTTGATTGATCCCTACTTTACGTGAATTTAAAACTTGTCAATTAATATGCTCTAGAAACATTTAACTTCTATTATAAATAGGATAGTAATATAAATAATATTACCTTTAACTTAATGTTAGATAAACCTTCTTTTTCTATAACACTTCCAGAAAGCTGAATTGCAGAAGGAGAGTAATCAATTCCAGTAATATCAGAGAAACCAAATTTTGCCTAGACAGAAAGAAATAATTTTATACTTTAGTATAAAATTTTAATATAATGTTTTATGAATTGTAATATTCCTTGAGGACTGGGGTTGTCTTATTTTGTTGTAGAGAAAATGACATATAATCCAATAATTCATAATGCTTAAATTTTATTGTAGACTCTAAATAAAAACTGTAAGTTCATATACTACGACAATGCCTTTGTTTTCATAATATTTTATCTCTTTTTCAAAAGGAAATTCATGTTCTCAAAAATAATGAAAATATATGTATAAGCCCTCAGGCAAAAAAAGGTAACATTAACTTTTGATGCTGATAATTTCCAATTCACACATAAATTTGTCATAAATTTTACTTAACCCAATTAAATTATATGAATAAAATCAATGCAAATGTAATAAGCTATCAATTTTAAATTTTCCCTTCAGTGTAATTATACATTATGCAATTCTTCACCAGCCATGTGATTTTAACCACCCTACATTTGTATATTACTTTTTCATCTTTAAAAGTATTTCATACATCCCACTAGATCTTTACAAAAAACCCGTGAGGGGGCCGGGTGCAGTGGCTCACACCTGTAATCCCAGCACTTTGGGAGGCCAAGGCGGGCAGATCATGAGGTAAGGAGATGGAGACCATCCTGACTTAACAGGGTTGGGCGTGGTGGCGGGAGCCTACAGTCCCAGCTACTCGGGAGGCTGAGGCAGGAGAATGGCATGAACCCGGGAGGCGAGCTTGCAGTGAGCCGAGATCGTGCCACTGCACTCCAGCCTGGGCAACAAGCGAGACTCGGTCTCAAAAAAAAAAAAAAAACTATGAGGTAGGGTGGGCAGGTATCAGTATCCCCAAGAGGTTTCTTTAACTCATTGGACTTGAGAGTTTTGGTGTTTACTAGCCATTAATCCATCTAGGCTGTGTAGTGTCTGTGGCAAAAGCATGGAAGCTTCTGGTTTTACACACCCCTAACAATGATGAACATTTTAGACCAATGAGACTAAAATAATTTCAAAGGAAACATGAAAACTTTGTCAGTTGTTTATTCTTCTAGTACAATTTATAGAAATCACAAATAGATGTTTTAGGTTTCTAGAGATATCACTCAGGGCCTCAAACTATCTCCAGTGTGTTTCACATTCAATTTCTGGCACCCAAAAACAAGCAGACATTCAAGGAAACAACCAAACCCAAGGGGAGAAATTGACTTTAGAAACAGACCCGACAGGAGACCCAAATAAATGAATTATCAGAAAAAGATTTTAAAGTAAGTTACAAAGTACAGTGTAGCCTTAAATTCCCTTCCTCCTCTTCACCATTTACTAAATGGTTACTTCCTTTAAAACTTAACTTACTGGCTGGGCGCAGTGACTCATGCCTGTAATCCCAGTACTTTGGGAGGCTGAGGCAGGTGGATTACCTGAGGTCAGGAGTTCGAGACCAGCCTGACCAACATGAAGAAACCCCATCTCTACTAAATATACAAAAATTAGCCAGGTGTGGTGGCACACGCCTGTATTGCCAGCTACTTGGGAGGCTGAGACAGGAGAATCGCTTGAACCTGGGAGGTGGAGGTTGCGGTGAGCCGAGATCGCACCACTGCACTCCAGCCTGGGTGATAAGAGCGAAACTCCATCTCAAAAAAAAAAAAAAAAAAAAACTTAACCCACTGCCACATCAAATCCATGAAGACCTGCCAAGTCTTTTTAACCCTAAGTAACTGATTCCTAATCTAAACTCAAGAAACAAGTATACCAATTATTTTCTACAGATAGACTGCTCCCTTTATTATTATTATTATTTTTTTGAGACAGAGTCTCACTCTATCGCCCAGGCTGGAGTGCAGTGGCCAGATCTCAGCTCACTGCAAGCTCCGCCTTCCGGGTTTACGCCATTCTCCTGCCTCAGCCTCCCGAGTAGCTGGGACTACAGGCACCCACCACCTCGCCTGGCTAGCTTTTGTATTTTTTAGTAGAGACGGGGTTTCACCGGGTTAGCCAGGAGGGTCTCGATCTCCTGACCTTGTGATCCGCCCGTCTCGGCCTCCCAAAGTGCTGGGATTACAGGCTTGAGCCACCGTGCCCGGCCTATTTTTGTTTTTAATCTAAAGGTCTAATATTCTCTTTTTTGATGCCAACCTTCTACCCTTTTAGCTGTATCCCTCCTTATTCCTTGAGATCTTATTTTCTCTCCATTTCCCTTAACTCCTTCTCTGGGAGACCTAGAACCCAGGATGAGTCTCTTAACCGATTCTTACTGGTTCCATCTTTTTTTTTTTTTTTTTTGAGACAGAGTCTCGCTCTGTCACCCAGGCTGGAGTGCAGCAGCACGATCTCGGCTCACTGAAAGCTCTGCCTCCCGGGTTCACACCATTCTCCCTCCTCAGCCTCCCACTTAGCTGAAACTACAGGCACCCGCCACCACGCCCAGCTAATTTTGCTTTTGTATTTTCAGCAGAGATGGGGTTTCACCGTGTTAGCCAGGATGGTCTTGACCCCCTGACCTTGTGATCCGCCCACCTCGGCCTACCAGTTCCTTCTTCTCCCATGCCTGTTTATTCTTCTAGTGCAACTTACAGAAATCACAAATAGATGTTTTAGGTTTCTAGAGATATCACTCAGGGCCTCAAACTATCTCCAATGTCTTTCACATTCAATTTCTGGCACCCAAAAATGAGCAGACATTCAAGGAAACAACCAAACCCAAGGGGAGAAATTGACTTTAGAAACAGACCCGACAGGAGACCCACATAAATGAATTATCAGAAAAAGATGTTAAAACAACTGACAGAAATGACAATGACAAGTGGGAGAATTCTAGCAGAGAACTGAGAACTACAACAGAGAAACAAACAAGGCAAGAGGCAGTGGCTCACCACTGTAATCCTAGCACTTTGAGAGGCCAAGGCAGGCGTAGCACCTGAGGTCAGGAGTTCAAGACCAGCCTGGCCAACATGGTGAAACCCCATCTCTACTAAAAACACAAGAATTAGCCAGGCGTGGTAGCAGGTACCTGTAATCCCAGCTACTCAGGAGGCTGAGGCAGGAGAATCACTTGAACCTAGGAGGCGGAGTTTGCAGTGAGCCAAGATCACGCCACTGCACTCCAGCCTAGGCAACAGAGCAAGACTTTTGTCTCAAAAACAAACAAACAAACAAACAAACAAACAAACACTTAATAACATAATTAAAAAACACAATAATTAAGAAATTCAAGGGTAGGCTTGATAGCAGATGAGACACAGCAAAAAATAAAAAAAAAATTAGCAAAGAACAGTCAGAGAAAATATCCCTGTTATACACAGAATGACAAAAGAATGGAAAATTAAAAACAGGAAAGAATATCAAAGACACAATATGGGCCAGGCGTGGTGGCTCACGCTTGTAATCCTAGCACTTTGGGAGGCCAAGGCAGGTGGATCACCTGAGGTCAGGAGTTCGAGACCAGCCTGGCCAACATGGTGAAACCCCGTCTTTACTAAAAATACAAAAATTAGCCAGGCATGGTGGTGGGCACCTGTAATTCCAGCCACTCAGGAGGATGAGGCAGGAGAATCACTTGAACCCAGGAGGCGGAGGTTATAGTGAGTCAAGATCGCGCCATTGCACTCTAGCCTGGGCAACAACAGTGAAACTCTGACTCAAAAAAAAAAAGACAGAATATAGCACAGAATGTAAGATGTAACATGTACACACACACAGTCAGGTGTCATCATGGAGTGTACTTACACAAACATAAATGGTGGAGCCTACTGCACACTTAGGCTACATGGTATGGCTTATTACTCCTAGGCTGCACACCTGTATAGCATTTTCCTGTATCGAATACTGGAGGCAACTGCAGCATAATGGTATTTGTGTATCTAAAGATTTTTTTTTTTTTTTTTTTTAAGACAGGGTCTCAGTCTTGTAACTCAGGCTGGAGTGCAGCAGGATAATCATGGCTTACTGCAGCCTTGCCCCCTGGCTCAATCAAACCTCCCACCTCAGCCTCTCAAGTAGTTGGATAGGCTCATGCCACCACCAGGCCTGGTTAATTTTGTGTTTTGTTTTGTTTTTTTTTTGTAGAGACAGGGTTTCACTACGTTGCCCAAGATGGTCTTGAACTTCTGGGCTCAAGTTATTCACCAGCCTTGGACTCCCAAAGTGCTGGGATTACAGGTGTGAGCCACTGTGCCCAGTCCTAAAGATATCTATACATAGAAAAGGTAAAAACACAATATTATAACCTTATGGGACCACCATTGTATGTGTGGTACACTGTCAACTGAAACATTGTTATGTAGTATATGACTATACATACATATACACACACACAACCCTCTATATCCACAGGGGTTCAAGACCAGACTGGCCAACATAGTAAAACCCCATCTCTACTAAAAACACAAAATCAGCTGGGCGTGGTGGCGGGTGCCTGTAATCCCAGCTACTTGGGAGGCTTAGGCAGGAACCCGGGAGGTGGAGGTTATAGTGAGCTCCTACAATTTTAATACACAGTCCATACACAAACACATACACACACAAACATATATATATATATATACAATCCATATGCAGAATCTGAGAGAAAAGGAAATCAGAACAGGGCAGAAGAAAAAATGGCATATGGCTAAGAATATTCCAATAGTGACAAAGGACTCAAGCCTCAGATTCAAGAAACACTATAAATTCAAGGCAGATGAAAGCAAAGAAAACTCCACCTAGGAACATTATAGTGTATCTGATGAAAAAACCAGAAAAATCAGCCAGGCGTGGTGGCTCATGCCTGTAATCCCAGCACTTTGGGAAGCCAAGGCTAGCGGATCACCTAAGGTCAGGAGTTCAAGACCAGCCTGGCCAACATGGTGAAACCCTGTCTCTACTAAAAAGACAAAAATTAACCAGGTATGGTGGCACATGCCTGTAATCCCAGCTACTCAAGGAGAATCACTTGAACCTCGGAGGCAGAGGCTGCAGTGAGCAGAGATGGTGCATGGCGCTCCAGCCCGGGCAATGGCACGAGACTCCGTCCTAAAAAGAAAAACAAGAAAAACAAAAAAATCTCAAAAACATCCAGGGAGTAGGGATGCAGGATACAAGGAGACAGATTACCTTTAAAAGGACAACAATAAGGCTTACAGCTAACAATAAGTGATAAAGAATGGAAGCCAGAAGACAGTAAAAGAAAAATAGTAACCTAAAACGATACAGCAAAAAACATTCATCAAAAATGTAGGAAAAGTAGCCATCAAAATGTAGCTGATCAATGAAAAGTAGTACGTATAAGAAACGGTCTTCAATGGCTGTTAATATAACAAAAAGATAACAAAATGTTCTATGCCACATATGCAAATATACACCAACACCTAATAAGTTTACTTGCCAAAAAAATAAATCTAATAAAAAATCTCTCAGTCCAGGGTCAGCAATCTTTTTCTTTTTTTTTTATGGCAACAGGATTTCCTTCTGTCACCCAAACTGGAATGTAATGGCGTGATCACAGCTCACTGCTCCCCAGGCTCAAGCGATTCTCCCATCTCAGCCTCCTGAGTAACTGGAACTACCAGCACACACCTCCACACCTGGCTATTTTTCTGTGTCTTTAGTAGACACAGGGTTTCACCATGTTGCCCAGGCTGGTCTCAAATTCTTGAGCTCAAGCAAACCTTCCACCTTGGCCTCCCAAAGTGCTGGGATTACAGGTGTGAGCCACCACTCCCAACCAACAACCATTTTCTATAAAGAAACAGAATAAATATTTTAGGCTTTGCCAGCCATACAGTCTCTGTTATAACCAGTCAACTCTACCAATGCATCACTTAAGCTGCCATAGACAATATGCAAATGAATAAACGTGGCTGTATTCCAACAAATATTTATAAAAACAAGGGAAGTCCAGATTTGACCCACAGACTGTGGTTTGCTGACCCTTAATTTAGATCTAATGTCCAACCTAGAGACAAGACAAAGGGCAGAACACGTTAAATACTACAGAGATGCAATTAGAAAATTCATTGTGAAAAACCATTTGGACAAACGAACTACCTTCTACAAAAAATAAATCATAATAATAAATAAAGAAATAATGCAGAAAAGAATTAAGACATACCAACCAATTGCAATGTGTGGACTTAATAGCAAAATGAAGGTGACAGAGAAAAAAGTCAGTGAACCTGAAGACAGATCAATTAAAATATAACATTTGGCCGACAAAGACAAAAATGACTTTTAAAAAATTGAACAGAGATTCAGGGACCTATGGAGCAATAGAAAAATTGACATTTCATGTGTACAGACTCCCAAAAGGAAAGGAGAAAGACAGCAATACAGGAAAAAAAAAACAGAAAAAACAAAAGCTAGAAATATCGCAAATCTGGCAAAAGGCATAAGCTTACAGATGCAAAAAGTTCAGTGAACAACAAATGGGATAAGCCAAAGAAATCCAAGCGGCAGCACATATCATAAGCAAACTGCAAAAAACAAAAGACAAAGAAAAAAAATCTTAAAAGTATCCAGAAAAAGGATGCATTCATAGGAAAACAAAAATTCAAATGACTGCAGATTCCTCATGAGAAAACATGGAAGTCAGAAACAAGTGACATAACTTATTTTTTGAGACAGAATCTTGCTCTGTCACCAAGCTGGAATGCAGTGGCGCGATCTTGGCTCACTGCAACCCCCGCCTCCCAGGTTCAAGCTATTCCCCTGCCTCCTCAGCCTCCTGAGTAGCTGGGACTACAGGCACGTGCCACCACGCCCGGCTAATTTTTTTGTATTTTAGTTGAGATGGGGTTCCGCCATGTTGGCCAGGACGGTCTCGATCTCCCGACCTCATGATCTGCCCGCCTCAGCCTCCCTAAGTGCTGGGATTACAGGCATGAGCCACTGCACCCGGCCCGTAACATTTTTAAAGTACTGAAATAAACAGCTAGCTCAGAATTCTATATTCAGGCTGGCTGTGGTGGCTCACGCTTGTTATTCCAGCACTTTGGAAGGCCGAGGCAGGCAGATTATCCGAGATCAGGAATTCAAGACCAACCTGGCCGACATGGTAAAACCCCATCTCTACTAAAAATACAAAAATTTGCTGGGCATGGTGGTAGACACCTATAATCCCAGCTACTCAGGAGGCAGAGGCAGAAAAATCGCTTGAACCCAGGAGGTGAAGGTTGCAGTGAGCTGAGATTGTGCCACTGCACTCCAGCCTGGGTGACAGAGTAAGACTGTGTCTCAAAAAAAAAAAAAAAAAAAATTATATATCCAGAAAAAAAAAAAAAAAAAAAACTCCTTAGGAATGAAGGTGAAATAAAGCTATTCTCAGGTAAAGGAAAACTAAAAAAATTTATTGCGAGAAAACTCTCTCTAAAATAATTTCCAAGAAGAGTTTCTCAGACAGAAAGAAAAATAAAGCTCAGAAGATCCAGAATACAAAGGTGAAATAAGTATCTAGGTGAATATAATTAAATATTCTTAGCCTAGTGCATTCCTTACAATGCTTGAAAAACATCATAATATTATCTAATGGAATTTTCAACATAAAGGTAATATTAAAGGCAATTACAACATAAAGGGGAAAGATCAAGAACCCAACATAATAAGGTTTTCACATTCCACTTATAGTGGTAAAATACTGATTCCAAGGAGATTTTGACAACTATATATATTGTAATCCACACAGGAAATACTAGAAAAGCCGTATCAAGAGACACAGTCAACTGCTTAAAGCAACCACTAAAACAGGCATATGCAAAGAGATACATTCAAAAAGATACACATAAATTAAAATGAAATACTAACAAATGTTCAAATAAACCAACACCAGCAGGAAAGGAAAAAGAGAAGAATAAAAAACAGAGGTTAGGCCGGGCGCAGTGGCTCAAGCCTGTAATCCCAGCACAAAGGGAGGCTGGGGGGGGGGGGGGGGGGGGGGGGGGCGCGCATCACCTGAGGTCAAGAGTTCAAGACCAGCCTGGACAACAGGGCAAAACCCCATCTCTATTAAAAATACAAAAATTAGCTGTGCGTGGTTGTGGGTACCTGTAATCCCAGCTACTCAGGAGGCTGAGGCAGGAGAATCGCTTGAACCCGGGAGGTGGAGGTTGCAGTGAGCCGAGATCCCCCCATTGCACTCCAGCCTGGGCAACAAGAGTGAAACTCTGTCTCAAAAAAAAAGAAAAACAGGTAAAAAAGAGAAAACAATAAAATGCAGACCTAAATCCAAACACATCAATAATCACATTATACATAAATGTTCTAAATACACCAGTTAAAGGTTAGAGATTGTTAGGATAAAAATAAGTACCAACTATATGCTGGCTACAAGAAACTCACTTCAAATATAATAAGTTAAGTTAAAAGTAAAAGGATGGAAAACGATACAACATGTAAAAACTAAACAAAAAGGGGTTGAACATCAAGTCCACTAGGATGGCTATAATTTAAAAGATAGATAATAAAAGTATTGGTGAGAACATAGAGAAAACAATTTTTTTTTTTTTTTGAGACAGAGTCTCACTCTGTCTCCCAGGCTGGAGTGCAGTGGTGCCATCTTGGCTCGCTGCAACCTCCACCTCCCAGGTTCAAGCAATTCTCCCACCTCAGCCTCCTGATTAGCTGTGACTACTCAGGCACACACCACCACATCTGGCTAATTTTTCTATTTTTTGGTAGAGACAGGGTTTCACCATGATGGCCAGGCTGTTCTCGAACTGCTGACCTCAAGTGATTCACTGGCCTTGGTCTCCCAAAGTGCTGGGATTGCAGGCATAAGCCATTGTGCCCAGCCAAGAATATGGAGGAATTTAAACTCTCATGTATTGCTGATGGAAATTTAAAATTGTGCAGCCACTGTGGAAAATGGTCTAGCAGTTCCTTAAAAGGTTAAACTTAGAGTATGCTTAACTGGCGTATGACCCAACAATTTCCCTCTTAAGTGAAATTTCACCCAAGAGAAGTGAAAACATATGTACACACAAAAACTTACACATGAATTTTCCTTTTTTGTTTTTGGAGACAAGGTCTCTGTCACCTAGGCTGGAGTGCAGTGGCATAATCATGGCTCACTGCAGCCTTGACCTTCCCAGGCTCAGATGATCCTCCCACTCCAGTCTCCTAAGTAGCCAGGACTACGGATGCACTTGCCACCAACCAAACCTGGCTAAATTTTTTTACTTTTTTTTTTTTTTTGAGACAGAGTTTCACTCTAGTTACCCAGGTTGGAGTGCAATGGCGCGATCTCGGCTCACCGCAACCTCCACCTCCCAGGTTCAAGTGATTCTCCTGCTTCAGCCTCCCGAGTAGCTGGGATTACAGGCATGCACCACCATGCCCAACTAATTTTGTATTTTTAGCAGAGACGTGGTTTCTCCACGTTGGTCAGGCTGGTCTTGAACTCCCGACCTCAGGATCTGCCCACCTCGGTCTCCCAAAAAGCTGGGATTACAGGTGTGAGCCACCATACCTGGCGATACATACATTTTTCAAGCTCACATGAAACATTCACCAAGACACACTGTATCTTGGGTCATAAAACAAACCTTAACAAATTTGAAAGGACTGAAATCATACAAATCATACAAGGCATGTTATCTGACTATAACCGAATTAGACTATAAATCTGTACAAAAAACATAACAGAAAAATCCCCAAAACATGGAAATTAAACAAATTTCTAAATAACTAATGGATAAAAGAAAACAAAATTAGAAAAATCAGAAAACATTTTGGAATGAATAAAATACAACAAATAAACAACTTAAAAAACAATCCAGGTGAGGTGTAGAACATTTTTTTTAAAATACAATATATAAAATTTGTGGGATGCAGCAGTGCTTACTGATAAATTCATAGCATTCATAGCATTAAATAATTTCATTAGAAAAGTCTCAAATCAATAACCTAAGCTTCCACCTTAACAAGGTAAAAAAAGGAACAAAGTAAATTCAAGAAGAAAAAAAAAAGAACAGAACTCAATGAAATTAAAAACATAAAAATAGGCCGGGCAGGGACAACATGGTGAAACGCTGTCTCTACTAAAAATACAAAAATTAGCAAGGCATGGTGGCACACACCTATAATCTCAGCTACTCAGGAGGCTGAGGCAGGAGAATTCCTTGAACCCCAAAGGCAGAGGTTGAAGTAAGCCTCTGCTCACTTCAGGCCACTGCTCTCCAGCCTGGAAGACAGAGCAAGATTCCAACTTAAAAAAAAAAAAGGTCTAAATGTAAAAGGTAGGCTGGGCGCGGTGGCTCACCCCTGTACTCCCAGCACTTTGGGAGGCCAAGGTGGGCAGATAACGAGATCAGGAGTTTTAGACCATCCTGGCCAACGTGGGGAAACTCCATCTCCACTAAAAATACAAAAATTAGACGGGCATGGTGGTGTGCTCCTGTAGTCCCAGCTACTCCGGAGGCTGAGGCAGAAGAATCGCTTGAACCAAGGAGGCGGAGGTTGCAGTGAGCCAAGATCATGCCGCTGCACTCGAGCCTGGGTGACACAGCAAGACTCCATCTCAAAAAAAAAAAAAAGAATGTAAAAGGTAAAATGTTAAAACTTTAAACAAAAACACAGGAGTTATAAGTGACTCTGGGTTAGGCAGAGTCCTTTAATATGACAACAAAAGCAGGATCCAAAAAAGGAAAAAATTAATTGGACTTCATCAAAATTAAGAACTTCTGCTCTTTAGAAGATACTGTTAAGCAAATGAAAAGATAAGCCAAAGAACAGAAGAAAACATCTGCAAATCCTGTACCTGGTGAAGAACTTATATCCAGAACACATTAAAAATTGTCAAAACTTAGTAAGTAAACAACCCAATTTAAAAATGGGCAAAAGATCTGAACAGACATTTTACTAAACAAGATAAACAGGCCGGGCATGGTGGCTTACACTTGTAATCCCAGCACTTTGGGAGGCCAAGGTGGGTAGATCACCTGAGGTCAGGAGTTCGAGACCAGCCTAGCCAACATGGTAAAACCTGTGTTTACTAAAAATACAAAAAAATTAGCCGAACGTGCTGGCGCACGTAATCCCAGCTACTTAGGAGGCTAAAGCACAAGAATCACTTGAACCCGGGAGGTGAAGGTTGCAGTGAGCCAAGATCATCCCACTGTACTCTAACCTGGGCAACAGAGCGAGACTCCATCTTAAAAAAAGATATACAGGTGGCAAATAAGCACATGAAAAGGTGCCCAACATCATTACTCATTAGAGAAATGCAAATTAAAACCGTAAGAAGCTACTACAGTTAATATCAAAAACAGCCTACTATCTGATGATAGAAGTGACAGCAGTGGTCACCTTTAGAAGGGAAGGAGTGGGAGAGGCCACAAGGAGGCTTCTATGGTACTAGAAATGTCTTATTTTTTTTAGTAGCGTTGGTGAATAACCCAAGGGGTTCATTTTGTACCACTTATGCTCACCTTTCTACATAAACTACACTTCAATTAAGAAGTTCAGGCCAGGCAGAGTTGCTCACACCTGTAATACTAGCACTCCAGGAGGCCAAGGCAGGCAGATGGATCACCTGAGGTCAGGAGTTTGAGAACAGCTGGCCAACATGGCAGAACCCCATCTCTACTAAAAATATAAAAATTAGCCAGGCATGGTATATGCCTGTAATCCCAGCTACTCAGGAGGCTGAGGCAGGAAAATCGCTTGAACCCAGGAGGCAGAGGCTGTAGTCAGCCAAGATGGCACCACTGCACTCCAGCCTGGGTGACAGAGCAAGATTCTGTCTCAAAAAAGAAAAAGAAAAGGAAAAGAAAAATTCACCTCAAAAAAGAAAGACTTCCCAAAAACGACCCTTCATCTAGGTGGTTTCACCAGTGAATTCTAACAAACATTTAAGGAAGAAGTAACACTTTTTTTTTTTTTTTTTTTTTGAGACAGAGCCTCCCTCTATCACCCAGGCTGGAGTGCAGTGGTACAATCTCGGCTCACTGCAAGCTCGGCCTCCCGGCTTCAAGCCATTCTCCTGCCTCAGTCTCCCGAGTAGTTGGGACTACAGGCGCCTGCCACCACACCCGGCTAATTTTATGTATTTTTAGTAGAGACAGGGTTTCACTGTGTTAGCCAGGATGGTCTTGATCTCCTGACCTCATGATCCGCCCACCTCGGCCTCCCAAAGTTCTGAGATTACAGGCATGAGCCACTGCGCCCAACGAGTAACACCATTCTTAAAATTTCAAAAAATAGAATTTCAACTAATGATACCAGCATAACTTGACAACAGAACTTGACAATAGCATCAGAAGAAAATTACAGGACAATCTCCATCAGGAGAGAGCTGCAAAAATCCTAAACAAAATATTAAACTGAATCTAGTGGCATATATAAGTTTGGTTTATTCCAGAAATACACTTAACATTTGAAAATGGGCCAACATAATTTATCAACATTAATAGACTGTAAGAGAAAAATTACTTGATTATCTTGATAACAGGAAAAACATTTGACAAACAACAAGATTCATAAGAAACACACACACAGCCAAGTGTGGTGTTGGGTGCCTATAATCCCACCTACTTGGGAAGCCAAGGCAGGAGAATTGCTTGAGCCCAAGTGTTCAAGGCTGCAGGGAGTTGTAATCACACCACAGCACTCCAGCCCAGGAGACAGAGTGAGGTTCCATCTCCAAATTAAAAAAGAAAAAAGAAACCAGCCAGGTGTGGTGGCTCACACCTGTAATCCTAGCACTTTGGGAGGCCAAGGCAGGCAGATCACCTGAGCTCAGCAGTTCGAGACCAGCCTAGGTAACATGACGAAATCCCATTTCAACTAAAAATACAAAAAATTAGCTGGGTGTGGTGGTGCACACCTGTAATCCCAGCTACTGGGGAGGCTGAGGCACGAGAATCACTTGAACCTGGGAGGTGGAACTTGCAGTGAGCCAAGACTGTACCACTGCACTCCAGCCTGGGTGACAGAGTGAGACTCAGTCTCAAAAAAAAAAAAAACAAGAAACACACATACATACATACATATATACATACACACACACACACACACACCCCTCTCTTAGCAAAGCAGGAATAGCTTCTTTAATCTGATATGGAGTTATCTACAAAACAAACAGCTAACATCACACCTAAGACTGAAATACTGAAAGCATTTTCTGAAAGGGAAAAGACAAGGTTGGTGGCCGGGCGCGGTGGCTCAAGCCTGTAGTCCCAGCACTTTGGGAGGCCGAGACGGGCGGATCACGAGCTCAGGAGATCGAGACCATCCTGGTAACATGGTGAAACCCCGTTTCTACTAAAAAATATATACAAAAAACTAGCCGGGCAAGGTGGCGGGCGCCTGTAGTCCCAGCTACTCGGGAGGCTGAGGCAGGAGAATGGCGTAAACCCGGGAGGCAGAGCTTGCAGTGAGCTGAGATCCGGCCACTGCACTCCAGCCCAGGTGACAGAACGAGACTCCGTCTCAAAAAAAAAAAAAAGACAAGGACGTCTTCTATCACCACTTCTTTTCAACATTCTACTGCAGGTCCTAGACAATGTAATAAGGGGAAAATTTATAAAGGATTGGGAAGAAAAAAATAAAATTGCCACTATTCATTGTGTATATAAGTGAAGAAAGCCTAAAAGAATCTACAAACTGGCCGGGCACGGTGGCTCACACCTGTAATCCTAGCACTCTGGGAGGCCAGGGCAGGCAGATCACTTGAGGTCAGGAGTTCAAGACCAGCCTGGCCAACAGGGTGAAACCCTGTCTCTACTAAAAATACAAAAAAATTAGCTGGACATGGTGGTATGCGCCTGTAGTCCCAGCTACTTGGGAGGCTGAGAGGCAGGAGAATTGCTTGAACCCAGGAGGCAGAGGTGGCAGTGAGTCAAGATGGCACCACTGCACTCCAGCCTGGGCTACAGAGTGAAACTCCATTTCAAAAAAAAAAGAAAGAAAAAAATCTATAGGCTATTAATCTTGAAGGATAAATCATTAGCCTCTACCAGTAAACTTTTAAAACTCAAAAGAACCTATGTAAGTAAACAAATAATAAATGAAACTGATATCATTGTACAAAGGAATCTTTTTTTTTTTTTTTGAGATGGAGTCTCACTCTGTTGCCCAGGCTGATCTCCGCTCACTGCAAACTCTGCCTCCCAGGTTCACACCATTCACCTGCCTCAGCCTCCCGAGTAGCTGAGAAAACAGGTGCCCGCCACCACTCCCAGTTAATTTTTTGTATTTTTAGTAGAGATGGGGTTTCACCATGTTAGCCAGGATGGTTTCAATCTCCTGACCTCGTGATCCACCTGTCTCAGCCTCCCAAAGTGCTCGGATAACAGACATGAGCCACCGTGCCCAGACACAAAGGAATCTTATACAGCAATAAAAATGAACTACATAGCCAGATATAATGGCGTGTGCCTGTAATTCAAGCTACTCAGGAGGCTGAGGCACGAGAACTGCTTGAACCCAGGTGGTGAAGGTTGCCGTGAGCCAGGATCGTGCCACTGCACTCCAGCCTGGGCGATAACAGCCAAAACTCCGTCTCCAAAAAAAAAAAAACCTGAAAGACACCAGAAATAGCACATCCTAAAGAGTTTCATTTATACCTTCAAAGGTATAAGTGAAAACAGGCAAATTAATCTGATGTTAAAACTCATCTTTGGTTCATGATTGGTAGATAGTGGTTACTTTTAAAAAGGAAGGAGGGCCAGTCTGGGCAACAGAGTGAGACCTTGTCTCTACAAAAAAAATCAAAAAATGAGAAGACAGGATCACTTGAGCCTGAGGGGTTGAGGCTACAATGCGCCATGATCACACCAGTGCACTCCTACCTGGGTGACAAAGTGAGACCCTACCTAAAAAAAAAAAAAAGGAAGGACGGAGTAATAATTGGTAGGGAGTTCAAGGGGAATTTCTAGAGTTCTGTAATATTTTACATCTTGACCAGGTGATTGTTAACGTGAATGTATTCACTTTCTGATAATTCACTTAGCTGTACACTTCTGATTTGTGCACTTTAATGTATACATACTATATCTCAATGTTTCAAAAAGGGTTATTTCAAGTATTTCTAATCATATTCCACTACTAAAAACACTTTAACAATTCCCCATAGCCTAAATGCAAAATCGAAGCTCTTAAGCATGGCAAAGCATAATATGGTTCCCATCTTTAACTTAATCCTCATGTCTGTCCATCCCCACGGATACTTTGTATTTCAATTTGTCACATTATTTACAGGCCCAGAACATAAAATACTGCTTCAGCCTTCATGCCTTTAGATAATATTTCCATTAGTTGAAATTTTCTCCCTCTTTACACTCCACTAGGTCACCATACTGTCCTTGAAATTTCCACCCAACTTGGATATTAACTCCTCCAAGATGCTTCCCTATCCTTCCACTCCAAAATTAATCACCCTCTTTTCTATATTCAGTGTATTACTGCATGCATCAAGTGATAGCACAACTGTCTATGTCAGTACATACTCTATTGTAATGTAAACAATTCAAGCACAAAGTCTAAATTTTCATGTTGCCAATGCCAAACATGAAGGCTTGGCACGTGGTGGTTACTCAACAAATTTCACTCTTATGTTTATTTCTGTACTAATTAAGACTGTAAAACTATCTAGGATGAAACCTAAGTCTTCTAATTCCTCCATAGCACACAGCATAGCAAGAGCACACTATAGGCATACAACAGTGATGGTTTAGCTAGCAGTGGAATGTTTACCAAAACACAGTTTCACGGACAAAATGCGCTTTTCAAACCACATGCTCACCTAAGATATGTATGTCGTACTGGAATGGCAGAAGGTCATATTTATATATATATTNCACACATATATTTCCAGAGTTTTGAGCTACAAGAAACCAATAGCAATCACCTAGTTACAACTCTTAGGGAAGAACTGAAGCCTAGAAAAATTAAGTGGCTTGCTCAAGAATAAGCTATAGCCAGAAGCGTCAAGACTAGGACTCAGACTACCTAGGTTCTCTCACAATCCATGTAGCCTCCCTTTTGTACTATGTGACTTCTCAAAGTATGACTGCTTTACTATTTTATATTTAGATGGTTAATATCCACAATTGCAGGGCTTTTAAAAATTTTCATTTTAAAATTTGTCTCTAACAAACAAATACTAAAAGTACCAACAAGTTCAACCAGGAAAACACCATTTCCAGTTCCAATATCAAGCACTGAAGCATCCAATGGAATCTTGTGTTTCTGCATCCACCTTATTAGTCGATTCATACTCTCTTCTCCAAACCTGTTAGAGAGAATCAGTCAAATAACTGAGGGGTACAGAGCAAAAGTCACCACTATATTCCATTTAAGCTATTTATACCATATGCTCAAACTCTTATTTGAAAGTGAAAACATCCGTGACTGCTTAAGCTTTGTCTCTACTGTAATTTAGAAGAAACCACCTCCAGGAATACAACAGAATAGACAAGGTCAGTATGTTACTAACATTTCTCTGTATCAGCATTAACACTTGTAGGTGTTGGGGGCTCAAAATTTTATTGTTTATTGAAAAAGGACAACTACAGAGTGAAATGTTGTCATCAAATGTAAATGTGAGATTTTAAAAGAGGGCTCACACCCATTCTCCCAACACTTTGGAAGTCCACAGTGGGAGGACTGCTTGAGGCCAGGAGTCTGAGACCAGCCTGGGTAACACAGTGAGACCCTCTCTCTACAAAAAAGAAAATTTGCTGGGCATGGTGGCACGTAGTTATAGTCACAGCTACCCAGGAGGCTGTGGCAGGAAGATCACTTGGGCCCAGGAGGTACAGGTTGTAGTGAGCTATGATGATCATGCCACTGTACTCCAGCCTGGATGACAGTATGATACCCTACCTCTCTAAAAAAAAAAATAAATAAAAAAAAAGTAAAAAATAAAAAATAATAAAAGAAGAGACATACTTTAAATCTACCCACTAAAGTCAGACTTAATCCAGGGTTCCCAGGATTTTTAGGCTTTCTTTAGGTATAAGCACTTGAATATATACATATTTTTTTAAACACACACACATATACATACAATCTTCTAGATTATAACTTGATTCTTTTCCTAACTCACCAGATTTCACCTGTATCTCCAAATTCTCGGAAAGTTTGCAGTTCTCTCTCATAGACAGCATCCCAACTATGTAAACAATGAAATGCAAAGCGAGACTTTTGAATTAAACTGTATTATGAATTAAATGTATGTTTCTAATACATTGCAGAGCTATTTATGACAGAGGTTTAAAACATCACTAGTGTTATTAATAAGTACACATAGTTCAATCTTTTAACATCCTTGAGTTAAAAGAATGAAATACGTGGGCAAGCAGAATACATTTATACTGTACATGTAAAGCATTTAGGACAGTATCTGATGCACAACAATAAGTTTTAGCCTAAAAAAACACAGACATTTGTCCACGTATCCCTAAGTCCCTGACCCAAGTTCAAAACTTGATGAAACAAGCACATCTGGTCTCAAGCGTGCAGGCACACAGTCTCTTCCCCGTGCTATTTGTCTCTGCCTATTCCAGTCTTCTAGCCCTCCGTTTAAATTTTCTCTGAACGCTTTTCTTTCGTTTTTGGGACGGTGTTTCGCTCTGTCGCCAGGCTGGAGCGCAGTGGCGCGATCTCCGCTCACTGCAAGCTCCGCCTCCCGGGTTCAAGCGATTCTCCTGCCTCAGCCTCCCGAGTAGCTGGGACTACAGGCGTGCGCCACCACACCCGGCTTATTTTTGTATTTTTAGTAGAGACGGAGTTTCACCATGTTGGTCATGGCTAGTCTCGATCTCCTGACCTCGTGATCCGCCCGCCTCGGCCTCTCAAAGTGCTGGGATTACAGGCGTGAGCCACCGCGCCCGGTCCTCCGGATCCTTTTCATTTGCCTTGTCTTTTCCTACAATGATTCTCTAGAATCCCTGCTCCCTCTCATCCCGCCGATTTACCTCTCCCCAGCGTTCCCTGCAGTCATTGATCCACCCACATTAATTCATTTAATAATTCCTGAGCGTCTGTTTTACGTCAGATGGCTTTCTCTCACCCCATGATCCCCCACTATCTTCCTCGCTCCCGCCTCGGGCCATCAGCTATTCCCACCCCACTTCTAGATCCCACATCTCTCCCCTCCTACCCTTAGCCTTTTCAGCTCCCAGGCCCAGCACTTCTCCTTCGGTCTCTCACTCTCGCCGACCAGCCCTATTCGCCAGCCTCGCCCTCTCCCCCTTTCCCCCAAGCCTGGGCCTCAGGTTCGAGACTCTCAGAAGGCCTCCCAGGAGCTTCAAAGCCTGTCCCGCATCCACAAGCCCCTTGGGCTCCAATCGCTTGAAACGTGGGTTAACCGCGCAGGGCGACCCCTAGAGATTCCACTCTTTCAAATCCCCCTGAGACCCCCGCCAGGTGGCCCTGCTCCCGTCATGCTCCCGAGGGTCTCCCTGTCCCCGAGCCTCGGGTCTCTACCCCGCCGTCCCCTTCTCGGGGCCCAGGCAGGGCGGCACGGCTCATCCTCCCCTGCCCAGCGTCACACTCACTGCTCGCGGGTCCCCAGGGCCGACGGGACGAAACCGTCCTCCCCGGGACTGCCCTTGTCCGACAGCGCAGCCACCTCAGCGCCACTGCCGCCGTCAGCATCCAAGCTCATCTCGCTCCACGTCCTGGACGGCCGTTGGCTCCGCCATAGAGACGGGGCACAGGCAGAGCGGACAAGCGGGCCGGCGCCTCTAGGCGGCGGGAGGCCGCCCTCTCGACTGCTCCATCCCCCCGCGCTGGGGCTGGGCTGGGGACGCGAAGCCCTCCGGGCTGTACCCGGCCTCCAGGCGCCGGCGCGGACCGTGGGCTCTCCCCAAAGGGTTAGTGGTACCCCCTTCGTCGAGGTCCAAGCGCGGCTGTATTTGGGGACTGCTGTTTGTGAGGGACCATTAGAGGTATTGCATTTTGGTAAAAGGCTAGCTTCCGTACCGTGGACACCTAAAGCCGACGCCGCTCTACCCAAACGCAGAAATCAGCTCACCTCTGCACCGTGTGCGCCCGTCTGCGAAGCGGATGAGAGCGTCCATCCAGTTATTTGGCTCCTCGACAAGAGGCCAACTTCGTTTCTGGCTGAGATTCTGACTTCAAAATTGCGTTCTGGCCTCTTGTGATTTGATGTCACCGGTAAACGGTGGAAATTTATGTCCAGGGAAGGGAATGCCCTGCAACTCCCCACAATATGCCAAACACGGCGATCAGTGTGGTGTGAAAGAAAGACTGCTAAGTGAGAGGATGCCTGGCCTCGACCCAGGCACCTGGCCTTGTCTAAGTGTTTTGGGGTTTTTTCGGGTTTTTTGTTTGTTTGTTTGTTTGAGACGAAGTTTCGCTCTTGTCCCCCGGGCTGGAGTGCAATGCAATGGCGCCATCTCAGCTCACCGCAACCTCCGCCTCCCGAGTTCAAGCGATTCTCCTGCCTCAACTTCCCGAGTAGCTGGGATTACAGGCGTGCGCCACCACACCTGGCTAATTTTGTATTTTTAGTAGAGATGGGGTTTCTCCATACTGGTCAGGCTGCTCTCTCCAAGTCCCGACCTCAAGTGATCCGCCCGCCTCGGCCATCTTGGCCATCCCAAAGTGCAGGGATTACAGGTGTGAGCCACCGCGCTTGGCCTCTCGCCTCAATCTGAACCTCTGTGTGTTCTCTCCCTGTACCATGTTAAAACTAGGCGGTGACTTTGTTCCACAAGACTGCTCCCAACCCGCGAACCGGAGATTGCATCTGCCTCTAGGTCTGACTGCCATTGGTAGATCTGCAGTATAATACGAGAGATCTTATGGGCCAAAGTCTGGGGTATTTTCTGTAGTAGCTATGAAATACTGTTGGTCCAATGTCCTAGGAAAGGCCCCCAAAGACCCCTAGCGAGACTGCCTTCCAACCAAAAAGCATTGTTTGCTAAGCCACGTTTCTGTTGGCTTGGCAGACAGAAGCGCAGTAGCAAGTCCCTAAAGATAAAACAGCGTTAGAAATCCTTCCTAGGATCGAAAGCGCATCTCCTATACATGGTGTTCTGAGATCTTCAGGCAGCCACTAGTAATAGGGTAAGGTAAAAGGCACATGGGAGGGCAGACGCGGTGACTCACACCTGTAATCCCAGCACTTTGGGAGGCCGAGGCGGGCAGATCACGAGATCAGGAGATAGAGACCATCCTGGCCAACACGGTGGAACCCTGTCTCTACTAAAATACAAAAAATTAGCCAGGCATGGTGGCGGGTGACTGTAGTCCCAGCTACTCGGGAGGCTGAGGCAGGGGAATCACTTGAACCCGGGAGATGGAGATTGCAGTGAGCGGAGATCGCGCCACTGCACTCTAGCCTGGCGACAGAGTGAGACTCTGTATTAAAAAAAAAAAAAAGGGAAATGGAAATCCATGTGCATAGTGATTAAACAAAAGGCCGGGCACAGTGACTCAAACCTGTAATCCCAGAACTTTGGGAAGCTGACGCAGGCAGATTACCTGAGGTCAGGAGTTCGAGACCAGCCTGCCCAACATGGCGAAACCCCATCTCTACTAAAAAGCCAAAAATTGGCCGGGCGCGGTGGCTCCAGCCTGTAATCCCAGCACTTTGGGAGGCCGAGACGGGCGGATCACGAGGTCAGGAGATCGAGACCATCCTGGCTAACACGGTGAAACCCCGTCTCTACCAAAAAATACAAAAACAAAAACTAGCCGGGCGAGGTGGCGGGCACCTGTAGTCCCAGCTACTCGGGAGGCTGAGGCAGGAGAATGGCGTAAACCCGGGAGGCGGAGCTTGCAGTGAGCTGAGATCCGGCCACTGCACTCCAGCCTGGGCGACAGAGCAAGACTCTGTCTCAAAAAAATAAAATAAAATAAATAGCTTCTGAAGGACTATGCAAAGCAAACTTATAAAGATATGTGTATTTTTGGGGGAAAAAAAGTGCTCCTGGTGACTCTGATTGTGCTCATAAATATTTATTTAAATGAATGGATGCCCAATCCCCTAAACTCCACAGTGGAGAACCTCTGGGAGCATATTCAAATTCTATTGCCAAGCTCTGCTTACTTGCCCTAATTTCCAATTAACTTGAGCATGTCCAGAGGGTACATAGTACTATACTTTTAGACCTTCTACGACTCACGAGACAGATATTTCATGTCCTGGTAGGTCCCTGGCTCTGTAAGGGCTTGCCTGCACTAGCCCCGAGCAAGGTTACACACAGGTATTTGTGGGTGGCCCCACCGTTTTTTCCATAGCCAGTTAAAGGGGAAGGCCCAACAAAAATCTAGTCTCATTTTGAGAAGTAACAGAAGTGAAGTTGGTTTTGTTCTTTTCTCTCTTTTTTTTTTTTTTTTTT
>NW_016819184.1:4996971-5006329 GCF_001698545.2 Rhinopithecus bieti | reverse complement strand
AAAAAAAAAAAAAAAAATTTTTCAAGAAAGAACTTTAGTAACCTTATTACAGAGCAATAAAACCACGTGATGCCACGGTCAATTAGTGCTGGGCAAGCGGTTCTTTTGATCTTTTCTAGGTTCTAGATGCTAGAGAAAGCAAGCTTGAGTGGGGCTGAGTGAGCCTTTAAGAGTTTTAGGTCAGCCAGGCGCAGTGGCCCACGCTTGTAATCCCAGCACTTTGGTAGGCTGAGGCGGGCAGATCACGAGGTCAGGAGATTGAGACCATCCTGGCTAACATGGTGAAACCCCATCTCTACTAAAAATACAAAAAAAATTAGCTGGGCGTGGTGGCTCACGCCTGTAGTCCCAGCTACTCGGGAGGCTGAGGCAGGAGAATGGCATGAACCTGGGAGGTGGAGCTTGCAGTGAGTCGAGATCGCACCACTGCACTCCAGTCTGGGAGACAGAGTGAGACTCTGTCTCAAAATAAATACATATAAATAAATAAATAAAAATAATTTTTGTGAGTACATAGGTGTATATATTTATGGGGTACATGAGATGTTTTGATACAGGCATGCAATATGAAATAAGCACGTTGGAGAAAAGGGTATCCATCCCCTCAGGAATGTATCCTTTGAGTTACAAACAATACAATTACATTCTTTAAGTTATTGTAAACAATTAAGTTATTATTGACTATAGGCACCCTATTGTGCCATCCAATAGTAGGTCTTACTCATTCTTTTTTTCGTTTTCTTTTTTAACCCATTAACCATCCCCACTCCTCAGCAACCTCCCACTATCCTTTCCAGCCTCTGGTAACCATCCTTCTACTTTGTATGTCCATGAGTTCAATTGATTTGATTTTTAGATCCCATGAGTAAATGAGGACATGTGATGTTTGTCTCTGTGCCTGGCTTATTTCACTTAAGGTAATGATCTGCAGTTCTATCCATGTTGTTGCAAATGATCACGTTTCTGTTGTCTTGGCAGACAGACAACTTTGGCCCTCATTCTTTTTTGTGTGTTCCCTTGTGTCTATATGCTACATTTGCTTTATTCGTTCATCTGTTCTTGGACACTCAGGTTGGTTCCAAACCTTAGCTATTGTAAACACTGCTGCAGCAAACATGGGTGTGCAGTTATCTCTTTGGTACACTGATTTCCTTTCTTTGGGGTATATACCCAGGAATGGGATTACTGGATCATATGGTAGTTCAATTTTTAGTCTTTTGAGGAAACTCCAAACTGTTCTTTACTATGATTTGACTAATTTCCATTCCTACCAACAGTATACAAGGGTCCCCTTTTTTCCATGTCCTCGCCAGCATTTGTTATTGCCTGTCTCTTGGATAGAAGCCTTTTGAGACGGAGTCTCGCTCTGTCACCCAGGCTGGAGTGCAGTGGCATGATCTCCGCTCACTGCAAGCTCCACCTCCGGGTTCACGCCATTCTCCTGCCTCAGCCTCCCGAGTAGCTGCGACTACAGGCGCCCGCCACCTCGCCCGGCTATTTTGTATTTTAGTAGAAACGGGGTTTCACCGTGTTAGCCAGGATGGTCTCCATCTCCTGACCTCATAATCCGCCCGCCTCGGCCTCCCAAAGTGCTGGGATTACAGGCGTGAGCCACTGCGCCCGGCCGATAGAAGCCATTTTAACTGGAGTGAGATGATATCTCATTAGAGTTTTGATTTGCATTTCTCTTATGATCAGTGATGTTCAGCACCTTTTCATATGCCTGTGTTAGTGACTTCTGATTCCAACCTCTTGCTCTCCCTCCAGATTTGTATTTTCTCTTATTTTATTGTATTGCAGCTGCCTGGATGTCCCTTGCTACATTAAACTCAATGTGTTCAAAACTGAACTCACTTGCATTACCATCCCCACACCATGCCTCCCCTCCAAACCCTTTCTCCTCTGTGTTTGCAGGTGGTCCCTGACCATCTACACTGTCACCCAAAGCAGAGCATCCTCCTCCTCCTTTCCTCCCTGCACAGTTCCTCTTGGTCTCTTCCTGGTCCCTGGGTTCACTTCCTTTTGACCACTCAGGCCATTGCAGCAGCTTCTGAGTAAACCTTCCGCGAGCCATTTGGCACTTGGCCCTTCCTCAGGCCCCAGCTCTGCCTTGTTTCCCATTCCCTCTTGAAAGGCCTCCAAGACTTGCCCAGTTTTCCTCTCCTTCAGTGCCTGACATCACTCACTCTTTTCCTTTGCATTTTCCCACCTGATCATGGACTGTAGAGGCAAACCAACTTGAACTTGAATCACAACTTAGTCTATACAAGGTATGACCTTGAGTGAGTTACTTAATTTAAACATCTTAAGTCGCAGTTTCCTCAAATGGGCATAATCCAAATGAAGCTGGACTTTCTCGTTCCCACTTTCAGGCGCATCATAGCAAAGTGTGGCATTCTCATGCAGAAATGCTTTGCATTGTATTGATACATATAAATGGAATCTTACTATTTGCATGTTTGCATTTTACATCTTCATTTAACAATATCCAGTGATATACTGTACTTGGAAATCTTTTTTTGTCAATGCCTATGGATCCCTTACCTTTTAAACTAATTCATGATAATAGAAATGATGGCTAGCAATCGTACAGCTGTCACTGTGTGCCAAGAACTGTGTTCAGTGCATCCAATGTATTATTTCAGTTACTCCTAATGATAGTCACATTCCCAGCACTTTGGGAGGCCGAGGCAGGCAGATCACGAGGTCAGGAGTTCAAGACCGGCCTGGCCAACACAGTGAAACCCTGTCTCTACTAAAAATACAAAAAATTAGCCAGGCGTGGTGGTGGGTGCCTGAAATCCCAGTTACTCGTGAGGCTAAGGCAAGAAAATCGCTTGAACTCAGGAGGTGGAGGTTGCAGTAAGCCGAGATCACACCAGTGCAGTCCAGCCTGGGTGACAGAGCGAGACTCCATCAAAAAAAGAAAAAGAAAAAAAGATTGCCACATGAGGTAGATACTAGTATTAGCCTCATTTTACAGATGAGCTAACTAGGGCACATAGAAGTAAGTTCTGGAGCTGAGATTGGGACCCAAGCAATCTTTCATAAAGTTTTCAAGCATAACCACTAAGTGAGTATGCTCTATCACTATGGGTGTTTTGCTGAAGATTTTCTTTTGTTTGTTTGTTTGTTTGAGACAGGGTCTCACTCTATCCCCCAGGCTGGAGTACAGTGGCATCATCTACTTTTTTTCTTTTTGTTTTGAAACAGGGTCTCACTCTGTCACCCAGGCTGGAGTGCAGTGGCATGATCTCAGCTCACTGCAACCTCTGCCTCCTGGGTTCAAGCGATTCTCCCAGCTCAGCCTCCCGACAAGCTGAGATTCCAGCCGCATGCCACCACATCTGGCTCATTTTTTTGTCTTTTTAGTAGAGATAGGATTTCACCATGCTGGCAGGCTGGTCTTGAACTCCTGACCTCAAATGATCTGCCCGCCTCTGCCTCCCAAAGTGCTGGGATTACAGGCATGAGCCACTGCACTGGGCTAGTGGCATGATCACTTAACTCACTGCAGCCTCGATTTCCTGGGCTCAAGTGATCTTCCCAACTCAGCCTCCCAAGTAGCTGAGGTTACAGGTGCCTACCACCATGCCCAGCTAATTTTTTAATTTTTTTGTAGAGACAGGGTCTCACTATGTTGCCCAGGCTGGTCTTGAACTCCTGGGCTCAAGCGATCCACCTGCCTCGACCTCCCAAATTGCTGGGATTACAGGTGTGAGCCACCAAGCCTGGTCAGAGCCTAAAAATTCTTTATCCTCATCTCTCTGTCACCAAAGTCCAGAACCTCACTGTAGCCACTCATCTCCTCTTCTCATCCTCTTTCTCCTTCACCCCCTAAATTTTCCCAGTTCATCTGCCTCTCTTTCCTCTCTCATCTCCTACATCCCAAATTGTTTCTTCAGTGAGGAAACCTAGGCACCTCCTTATTAGCAAGCCTACACCTTTTATCAGCTACTTTTGTCTCCGTCTCCCTCCAGCACCCTGCTGATCAAACACAACTATCTCCCCTAAAACCCTCTCACTTTTTCATGCAGCATTCATTCTACAGTCCTGTATTGGGCAACATTTACATGCCAGCCATTATTCCAGGTGATGGACATGCAACCGTAAATAAGCAGGAATCCCTGTCTTTGCTAGATGTGGTGTCTCACGTTTATAATCCCAACTACTGAGGAGGCTGAGGCAAGACGATCACTGGAGTCTAGGAGTTTGAGGTGTAGTGAGCTATTGAGTGACAGAGCAAGACCCTATATCTAAAAATATAAATAAAAATAAAAGAATCCCTGTCTTCATGAAGTTCAGAACGTGCTCGGAGAGGGGGAAAGACAAGGGACAGGAAAGATGAATAACACAGAGATGCTGCTAGATGATAAGTGGTAAAGGGAAAAGTAAACAGGGAAGTACTACTGAGAACACGGAGAAAAGGTTGCAATCCTTGATAGTGTACCAGTAAGGACTGTCTGAGGGGGTGGCAGCACTAAGTGAAAACCTAAAAGAGGTTGTCATTGGTTTTGTTCCTAGGGAGCAAAGTGTGACACTGAGATGAACAGGGAGGAAGTTGATTAGGGAGTATTCTGAGAATCATCATCCGTTGGAGAAGAAAAAGAAGCAGGATTGGCTGAATGAAGTAGTTGGACTGAGGTACCACTACAACAGAACTTCACCAAATCCTCCTGGCCCTCCCCTGTATTCATCTACCTCAACCAGGCATTGAATGCTGGATGCCCACAAAGGGGAGGACTGGCCTTAGGCAATGAAGCTCTCTTCAAGTAGGCATACTTACAGGAGACAGCTGACCTGCAGCAATCACTCAATCCTGCAAGGTGGACCGGAGGTCTCAGTGGCACACCAAAGCATCTAGGGTGGAAATAGTAAACCATGCAGCTGCCTGGGAGAAAAGCATCCCAGGCAAAGAAAACAGCAAGCGCAGAGGCCCTAAGGTGGAATGAGCTGGGGATGTCCAGGAAGCAGAAAGAAAACTAATGTAGCTGAAGCTCGGTAAATAAAGGGGGCAGTAGCAAGTAATGAAGTCAGACAAGTAATAGGGGCCAGGTCTTGGCAAGACTTGTGTGTTTGGCCAAGAAGCAACATGGTTTAATTTTTACATTTAAATGTCGACCATTTTGCTATGTTGAGCATAGATTTGGCAAGGAGGAGATTAAAAGCTGAAGCAGAACACCGGGTTTCTCAGCCTTGTCACCACTGATGATAATTATTTGTTGTGGATCTGTCGTTGTGCACTGTAAGATTTTTAGCCACTTCTCCGGCCTCTACCCACCCACCAGATGCCAGTGGCACCTGACTCCAAATTATGATATCTGATAATGTTTCCAAACATTGCCACATGCCATTTTGGGAGGCAAAACTGCCACCAGTTCAGACTCGGTGAGTAAGAGGATGCAAAATTCTGAGAGAGAGAGAGATGATGGTGCCTCGAACCACCATTTCATTTCCCTCCCACCCCATGACGCTACAGTCTCAACTCTGCAGCCAAAGCAGTCGTGTTATCTGTTATCACATTATGTCACTACTATACCAAACTGTTTATTTGCCTGAATTACCTCTGTCCTTTTATCCTTGAGCTTGGTAAATGTTGGCCTTTTTTCTTTTATTTTTTTTTGAGACAGAGCCAGAGTGCAGTGGCACAATCTCGGCTCACTGCAATCTCTGTCTCCCAGGCTCAAGTTATCCACCTGCCTTGGCCTCCTGAAGTGCTGGGATTACAGGCGTGAGCCACCGCGCTCAGCCTAAATGTTGGCCTTTTTTTTTTTTTTTTTTGAGATAAAGCTTTGCTCTTGTTGCCCAGTCTGGAGTGCAATGGCACGATCTCGGCTCACCGCAACCTCCGCCTCCCTGGTTCAAGCGATTCTCCTCCCTCAGCCTCCCGAGTAGCTGGGATTACAGGCATGTGCCAGCACGCCCGGCTAATTTTTGTATTTTCAACAGAGACGGGGTTTCTCCATGTTGGTCAGGCTGGTCTCGAACTCCTGACCTCAAGAGATCGACCCACCTCGGCCTCCCAAAGTGCTGGGATTACAGGCATGAGCCACTGCGCCCAGTTTCACTTGCAAAGGGAAAGAACTGTTTGCGGAATTATCAATCACTGTCTGAGGCGTGTCGGGAGCGACACCCCTGCGGAGGATAAGGTGCCGGGGTCCTTCCGAACAGGCGTTCCTCAGCCTTCAGGACTGGGCGGGCTCAGGGCCCTCGGCCGCTGCCCGCAGCGGACTCCACTTCCCATGATGCCAAGGGGTCGGGCCGGCCGGAAGGCCGTGTGCCCTCCGCGGGGCATGATGGGGGAGCTAGAGATTTTCATCATGGCGGCGTCCATTTCGGGCTACACCTTCAGTGCTGTGTGTTTCCACAGCGCCAACAGCAACGCGGACCACGTAGGTGCCGGGCCCCCTGCCGCAGCCGCTGGGGGCTTTCAGCCTCTGTCTCGGGCCGGCGTTCGCGGCTAAGCCGGGACCTCATGAGGCTCGCCCCCTGGGCACCAGGGCCGGCCGGAGGAGCTGGTGACCCGGGCGGCTCCCGCCCCCGGTGAGCTCTTGCCTCTGGGGGCTCTTTCCCCACTGGGACGGGCCCCGTAGCTTCGCGCTCTCAGCCGCTCGGCCGTCCCGGCACAGCCGCCTCCCATGCAGCAAAGCTGTCCCACCTGGCCTCCTGCAGTGTCAGGAGTCGCTCGGTGGAAACCCAGCGCCTGCCCCTCCCTGAAAATCAGGCTTCTAGACTTATGAGGGGCGCACCGGGTCGGGAGGGAATCTAGAGGCCGGGCGTTTAGTCCAGAAGGCTAGGTACTCAGCCCCGCCCGCCGGTCTTACAGGTTGTCGTGGGGGTGCTACGAGTGAAACCATGGCTGTCACTATTGATACTTGTTAGGCATGGTTGTGTGTTTTCTTCGCCCTGATGCAAAATGGAGAATGTAAACAGGAGCGTTAGGTGCAGGTTCTATTTTGTATTTCCTTGAAGTTGCGTGTTTAGTTCTTTGGCCGGAGTTCTAAGACCACGGGACTAGTCACAGTGAAATAGGGAAGTGACAGGCCCACTAGTGAGTGATCGGAAATGCATAGGCTTTGGAGCCCACAAGAGGATCAGATCCTCTCTGTTTTAGTGCCTTTAGTGCCTTTATTTTACAAATTGTCTTTTAACGTCATTGACCTCTGATTGGAAATGCTTTGTGAAACTAGATCACTTCTCTCTTAAAGGGCGTATATAATTTGGCCACCAAATTGGGGGATTATTTTAAGTTATGTTAACAGTGAATGATTCAAACTCATTGAACCTATATGTGGGGTTTTTGGTTGTCATTACAAAGCAAAATGGTACACTGCAGAAGGAGGAACTGCATTTGGTTTGATGTCAGCAATCTTAGCTTCTATTAATAAAAACTGATTTCAGAGAGGTGATTCCATTAGTAAATTGAATGCAATTAAATTATTGTACCTTTCATCCCTTCAGTGTTGATGGTAGAACTTAATGATAGGAATAGGAATATATACATCATGGGTTTTTTCCAGAGGCAGCTTTGAACACTATGGCCTACGGTACTACAACCAGCTATTTAATAATGTAATATAGTTCTATATGTAAGGGTTTGTGATACCCCTAGTGTCCATGGACTATTAAAAATGGGACCTTTATTTCTTGAGTGCCTAGTACTATCACAGTTTATGTGTATGGCAAGATTACTGTAAGAACAAGCAGCTACCTGTTGAAAAAAATTAATTCAAGAGCTATCCCTTAATATCTACTCTGTGCAAGGCATGGTACAAGACTTCATAGAAATTTTCACCAATGCCAGTAGTTTGCAACTGTGTTTCATATGACCATGCCTGTTTATAGTAACTTTCCCACAATTATAGATGTGGAGTCCTTGAAAATAATTTCAATTTTAAGGTTGAAGAATCAACAATTTACTTTTGTAGTACATACTTATTATGTCCAGGCAAGAAATTAATTTAAAACCACTCACCTGTAGACCTGGGGCTAGCATACTTTTCTGTACAGGGCCAGATAGTAAACTTTGTAGGCTTTGTAAGCCATATGGTCTCTGTAGCAACTATTCAACTCTGCTATTATTGGGAGAAAGCAGCTATAGACAGTAAAACATTTAAGTGACTGTTATTAGCTGGGCGCGGTGGCTCATGCCTATAATCCCAGCAGTTTAGGAGGCCGAGGCAGGCAGATCACCTTAGGTCGAGAGTTCGAGACCAGCCTGACCAACATGGAGAAACCCCGTCTCTACTGAAAATACAAAAGTAGGCGGGCGTGGTGGCACATGCCTGTAATCCCAGCTACTAGGGAGGCTGAGGCAGGAAAATCGCTTGAACCTGGGAGGCAGAGGTTGTGGTGAGTTGAGATCACACCACTGCACTCCAGCCTGGACAACAAGAGCAAAATTCCGTCTCAATAATAATATTTAAATAAAATAAAATAAAAACATAGAAACCATTCTTAGCTTACAGGCCATATATTAATAAGCATTAGGCTGGAATTAGTCCCCATGCCATGGTTTGCCAACTCCTACTATAAAGTAATAGTGGCTCAGATAATCCAGACCAGTAGATGTATAAACATTCCTCTTATACTTGGCTTTAGAATGTCCTTTTAAAAAAAAAAATTACAGACAAGTCTTGCTATGTTGTCCAGGCTGATCTCAAACTCCTGGCCTCAATCGATCTTCCCTCTTTGGTCTCTTGAAGTGTTGAGATTACAGGCGTGACCCACCGCATCTGACCTAGAATTTCTTGATGTCACTGTTGAGTTATATCGTTATTCCACAAACGGAAGACTGTTGTAGGGTTACCAGATGAAATACAGCACACTGAGTTAATCTGAATTTTAAATAAATAGCAATTTATTTATAGTATAAGTATATCCCAAAACTTACAGGAGAAATTATTTGTTATCTGAAATTAAAATTTTATTGTGTGTCTTGTATCTTTTTTGCTAAATCCAGCAACCCAATACCGTAGAACACTAGGAATCTGGCTAAGTTCTTAAGGTCTAAAGTTCTGTGTGAATATGAAATTATTTTTTCGCTTTGATTTTTGAAAGTGGGTTTTGGTTTGGTTTTGTCTTTTGCTTGTGACAAGACAGAACTGCTTTTGTGGTGAGAATTCATAACCGAAAGATTTTCATAGGGTCAAACAAGCTTATTTAGGCAGTGTTTCTCAAATTAGTAGTCATGGACACTCCTTTGG
Source organism: Rhinopithecus bieti (assembly GCF_001698545.2). Taxonomy (NCBI): domain Eukaryota; kingdom Metazoa; phylum Chordata; class Mammalia; order Primates; family Cercopithecidae; genus Rhinopithecus; species Rhinopithecus bieti. The sequence continues at coordinate 4,997,123 of NW_016819184.1, read as the reverse complement.
GTCGCAGAGTTTTTTTTTTTTTAAGGGAATATATATATATATATGTATATAAAATCTTCCATACCACAGCAATTCCATCCAATCCCCCTTCTCAAACATGAAGGGGGCAGATCACGAGGTTCAGGAGATCAAGACCATTCTGGCTAACACGG
>NW_016819184.1:4955634-4995833 GCF_001698545.2 Rhinopithecus bieti | reverse complement strand
AAAAAAAAAAAAAAAAAAAAGATTTAGGTGATGAAATTCACTCTTCCAAAAACTGGGAAGAGTTGAAGGGATTAAAATAATATTTTATCTTGTTATCCTTTTTTGGAACAATCCAATTAATAGATATACCTCAGATTGCTTTAGACTATTTGTTGGTTTATGGAACAGTGGTTTACATGGGAAGCTTGTTTGGATTATTGTGAAAATGATAAATTTATATGTCCTCAATTCCTCTTAATTTCAGTAAAAGTCATTTTTATTTTTAGTCTGCAACTATTTTCTTTAATTACTTTTAGGAAGGATTTTTACTGGGAGAGGTAAGACAAGAGGAAACATTTAGCATCAGTGACTCACAAATCAGCAACACAGAATTTCTGCAAGTAATTGGTAAGTAAATTTCTCAATGACTTCAGAAATATCTTTTTTGTATATTTACTTAATGTTTGTTTTGTTGTTTTGCCCTGAACTGATTTTATCCTAAAGAATTCAGAGTATGCCAGGTACAGTGGCTCAAGCCTGTAATCCCAGCACTTTGGAAGGCCGAGGCAGGCGGATCACGAGGTCAGGAGATCGAGACCGTCCTGGCTAACACGGTGAAACCCCGTCTCTACCAAAAATACAAAAAAATTAGCTGGGCATGGTGGCTGGCGCCTGTAGTCCCAGCTACTTGGAAGGCTGAGGCAGGAGAATGGCGTGAACCAGGGAGGCAGAGGTTACAGTGAGCCGAGATCGTGCCACTGTACTCCAGCCTGGAGGACAGAGCAAGACTCCGTCTCAAAAAAAAAAAAAAAAAAATTCAAAGAGTATGTAGAAAAGAAACTAAAAGGCTGGCCATGGTGGCTCATGCCTGTAATCCCAGCACTTTGGGAGGCTGAGGCGGGTGGAACACCTGAGGTCAGGAGTTTGAGACCAGCCTGGCCAACATGGTGAAACTCTATCTCTACTAAAATACAAAATTAGCTGGGCTTGGTGGCAGGTGCCTGTAATCCCAGCTACTCAGGAGGCTAAGGCAGGAGAATCGCTTGAACCCGGGAGGCGGAGGTTGCAGTGAGCCAAGATCTTGTCTCAAAGTAAAAAGAAAGAAAAAAACTAAGATTATTTGCACTAATAAATGATATGAGATGTTTTTATGTCACTATAAAGTCAGAGAAAACAATGTCTAACTATAAGTATGGGTCTTCTATAAAGTGTTCCTTTCCCACCAATGGGGGTGACTTTCACTGAATTGCTGTGTGATCACTTGATCGATAGTCTCTTCAAAACCACCATGAACCTCAAGTTTGCAAATTAGGCTCTCCCCATTGCCAATATCACCTCATACTATAACAAATGCATCTGTTGTGCTGGTCCTTCCTAAAGGGATCCAGCAAGGATATTTACATTTGTTTACATGGGATATTACTAAACCTATACAGCCTTCTGAGGGATAAGCCAGATACCACTTTGGAGGAGATATCTGGGGAAGATGAAGGAGTCTCTGTAGATATAGATGCACCCACTCTCTTTGGATCAGCCTTCTTTTGGTGAATAGAGGTCATAATCCTTTCACGTACACTTCAGGCAGATCACCAAACCGCATATCCTAATACTCTCATCAAAGCAAGGAACTTTTCATTTATTTATGCGGCAAACATTTATTGAAGAACTTTCATATGTGAGGTGTGTGCTGGGCAGTGAAGGAAATACCCAGAATCATCCCTGCGTTCTAGAGCTGCGGGGAGGATTAGACAGGCAGGAAGAAATACCGGACAGTATGAGAAGAATGCTATAAGAAAGTAATAAAGAAAATCCCCGAAGTGCCCAAAGTTGAGAGGAAAACTGCTAGTGGGGAAATCAGTTAAGATGTGTGTCAGGAGGTAAACTAAATGGGCAGTACATTCAGGGGAGCACAGAACAAGGTCTGCATAAAACACACAGGGAATCTGGCCTGTTCATATGACTAAAATACAGAATATGTGGAGATGAGTGGTTTGTGGTTTGAAATACTGTTGGCTAGCCGGGTGCAGTGGCTGACGCCTATAATCCCAGCACTTTGGGAGGCCGAGGCGGGCGAATCGCCCGAGGCTGGGAGTTCAATACCAACCTGACCAACATGGAAAAACCCCGTCTCTACTAAAAATACAAAATTTAGCCGGGTGTGGTGGCACATGCCTGTAATCCCAGCTACTCGGGATGCCGAGGCAGGAGAATCGCTTGAACCTGGGAGGCAGAGGTTGCGATGAGCTGAGATCGTGCCATTCTACTCCAGCCTGGGCAACAAGAGCAAAACTCTGTCTCAAAAGAAAAGAAAAGAAAAGAAAAAGAAGGAAATACTATTGGCAAATGGCAAGTTTGGTCATGTTGGTAGCAAATAATTTATTTCAAGCCTGTTCTGATAGGCTTCTAGTATGTGGGGTAGGGGACAAGGGTGTTTTATTTATTTATTTATTTTTGAGACGGAGTTTGGCTCTGTCACCCAGGCTGGAGTGCAGTGGTGTGATCTTGGCTCACTGCAACCTCAGCCTCCCCAGTTCAAGCGATTCTCCTGCCTTAGCCTCCCGAATAGCCGGGATTACAGGTGCATGCCATCACGCCTGGCTAATTTTTGTATTTTTAGTAGAGACGGGGTTTCTCTGTGTTGGTCAGGCTAGTCTCGAACCTCTGACCTCAGGTGATCCAACCGCCTCGGCCTCCCAAAGTGCTGGGATTACAGGTGTGAGCCACTGCGTCTGGCCCCAAGGGTGTGTATTGAAGTTAGGTCAGGATTAGGGGGAATCAAGAGACTGAACTACCTACTAATGCAGGCTTGTCCAACCCACGGCCTGTAGGCTGCATGCGGCCCACGACTGCAGCCCAACACAAATTAGTAAACTTTCCTCAAACATTATGAGGTTTTTTCAAAAATTTTTTTTAAGACCAAGTTTTGCTCTTATTGCCCAGGCTGGAGTGCAATGGCGCGATCTTGGCTCACTGCAACCTCCGCCTCCCAGGTTCAAGCGATTCTCCTACCTCAGCCTCCTGAGTTGCTGAGATTACAGGCGTGCACCACCACGCCCAGCTAATTCTTTTGTATATTTAGTAGAGACGGGGTTTTTCCATGTTGGTTAGGCTGGTCTTGAACTCCCGACCTCAGGTGATCTGCTCGCCTCGGCCTCCCAAAGTGCTGGGATTACAGGTGTGAGCCATCCCGCCCGGCCATTGTGAGATTTTTTTGCAATTTTTTTAAAGCTCATCAGCTATTGTTAGTATATTTAATGTGTGACCCAAGACAATTCTTCTTCCAGTGTGGCCCAGGGAAGCCAAAAGACTGGATACTCCTGCCGTAGTGGATCAAAACTGTAAAACCCACTCACCACATTATTGACTTATTTACTAAGTAAAGGCTTGAGACTGGGTGCAGTGGCTTATACCTGTAATCCCAACACTTTGGGAGGCCGAGGCAGGAGGATGGCTTGAGGCCAGGAGTTCAAGACCAGCCTGGGCAAGGTGGCGAGACCCTGTCTCTACTAGAAATTTTTATAATTAGCCAGGCGTAGTGTTGTGCTACTGTAGTCCTAGCTACTCAGAAGCCTGAGGTGGGAGGTTTACTTGAGCCCAAAAGTTTGAGGCTGCAGTGAACAGTGATCATACCAATTCACTCCAGCCTGAGCAACAGAGCAAGATCTCATCTCAAAAAAAAAAAAAAAAAGACTTGTGATTGATGTGTAAGATAGTAGAGCTAGTCTTTCATCACGGATGTTTTTGTTTTGTTTTGTTGAGACAGAGTCTCGCTCTGTCACCAGGCTAGAGTGCAGTGGCACAATCTCGGCTCACTGCAACCTCCACCTCCTGGGTTTAAGCGATTCTCCTGCTTCAGCCTCCCGAGTAGCTGGAACTACAGGTGTGTGCCACCACTCCCAGCTAATTTTTGTGTTTTTAGTAGAGATGGGGTTTCACCATGTTAGCCAGGATGGTCTCGCTCTCTTGACCTTGTGATCTATCTGCCTTGGCCTCCCAAAGTGCTGGGATTACAGGAGTGAGCTACTGCACTGGCCCATCAAGGGTGTTTTTGTTTTTATTTTCATTTTGCTTAATTCTTTAAAACCCTAAAACGGCTGGGCACGGTGGCTCAGAGATTGTGCCACTACACTCTAACCCGGGCAACAGAAAAAAAAAATTAAAAAAGAAATGAAGCAAGAGAATCGCTTGAACGTGGGAGGCGGAGGTTGCAGTGAGACGAGATCGTGCCACTGCACTCCAGCCTGGGTGACAAAGTGAGACTCTGTCTCAACAACAACAAAAAAGAATATCACATTTTGAACATGAAATGTCTGCATCTTGTTTTGAATATGTATGAATTGAAAAAGCTGTGCTAACTCACTTGAAGCAGAGCTGTCCACCCTTAGTTCTAGGAGTGGCAGCGAGAGGCAGCAACAGAAGTGTCCCTAGTTAATGAGGTGATGCAGTAACAATTATTGGAAAGAATGAAAGGAGGAAGGAGAAGAAATGTTCAACTCACCCAACAGAAAGAAAAGCAAGAACAGTGGTACCACACAGCAGGGATTTGTAAAGAAATGTGTGCTGCGAGGCGACGTGTACATGAACAGGTGTCTACTGTGTTGTTGAGGCACAAGAAACTCTGGAAATTCCAGATGAGGCTGCCCAGCCCCTGCCTGCTTCCAGAGGTTTACCTGTCTATTAAGGTGTCCTCCAACTTCATTTCGATCTGCAGTTTTTCATGTTTGAGATAATCAGCCTGTTTTTCAGTGAGTGCTTAGTATTGCAAAACATCTTAGAAAGCTTTAACTTCCTTCAGAAAATACCACACAATTTCCATAGAATGTCTTTAGCGTGCTTCTAATCCAGTTTGTAAAGTTGAAAGAAACTGCTTTGGTAACAGTGTGCATTCAGAGTTCAGAACTTACTCCAGGAATTTCATTAAATGACAGCTCTTTAAAGTAGAAGATGATTTTTTTGTATTTTTAGTCGAGACGGGTTTTCACTGTGTTAGCCAGGATGGTCTCGATCTCCTGACCTTGTGATTCGCCACCTCGGCCTCCCAAAGTGCTGGGACTACAGGCTTGAGCCACCGCACCCGGCCTGTGGTTTCCTTTTAATTGAGTTAAAATTACAGCCTAGAACTCTGAGGCTGTGGTTTTTTAAACAGCAGGTAATGAGCTGCTCTCTAGGAGAATGTGATTAATATAACTGAATGGTCAATTAGTTTCATGGTCTTATAAAGAAACCCAGACCCTAAGCCCCCTGATGAGCTCGAAGAAATTGTTCACTCTACTTAATCACAGCAACTTTTCAGAAGCTGTTACAATCTACCCTGCAGTGATTGTTTCCCTAGGTACTGACCATCTTTGAAAGGATTAATAGACTTCCAGAGTTCCTTCCACTTCAAAACACCTGGCCCAAGTTGTCATGAGTTATTATTGGTTATTAATGGTAGGGTGAGGGTGGTTAAGGCCCTCTGTCCCCAGGCTGTCCTCACACCATTTTTTTTTTTTTTAATGAGACAGAAACTCACTCTGTCGCCCAGGCTGGAGTGCAGTGGTACGATCTCTGCTCACTGCAGCCTCAGCCTCCTGGGTTCAAGCGATTCTCCTGCCTCAGCCTCCCGAGTAGCTGGGATTACAGGCGCCCACCACCATGCCCTGCTAATTTTTGTATTTTTAGTAGAGACGGGGTTTCACCACTTTGGCCAGACTGGTCTTGAACTCCTGACCTAGTGATCCGTCTGCCTCGGCTTCCCAAAGTGCTGGGATTACAGGCGTGAGCCACCGCACCCAGTCACCTCACAGCTTTTATCCCACTTGATTAAATGCTTCCAGTCAGTGGTTGCTTTTTCCTGTGATGCTTTTTTAAATAGATAAGATTGAATAAGGCACATAATAGCTGCATATTCCTGAATAATATCTTTCAGATGTGTGCTCATCATACATGGGCAAATAGAAATAGAACTTTCATTCTGTAGTCTCCTTTATTCTGAGAGTGTGTCACTGAGGGTGAATGTTCAGAGGTCGTGCTGCCTTCACTGGTGTACACGTAGCAACTGTTTGGCAGAGGAAAAAGCTGTCTTTGTTGTCAGAGATTTTGGTTTAAAAAAAAAATCCTGAGCTATTTTATAGTTGCCTATGTCTTATATGATTAACTAAGATGTATTTCCTCTTTCTAATTACAGAAATCCATAACCATCAGCCTTGTTCAAAACTTTTTAGGTAAGCCACATGTAAGCTTTTAGTCCTTATTAAAAGGATTGATTGATGAAAAACTAGTGAATTTTGGCCTGTAGCTGATTGTGGCTGTAAAGTCACAAGGGTACCCAAATCCATGGATTTATTGAGTGCTATGTACACGGCATTGTGTTAGGTTAGGAAAAGGGAAGGGGAGAGTGTCAGTTGTGGCCATAGTGATTTAGAATGGAAGTATTTCCTCTCAGCCTATCAAGGGCTCTTCAATTATAGAGAAAAAAGTTAATCAACATAACATAATTTAATGGATGTTCTTAAGAGGAATAAAAAATGTTTCGTGTTCAACTTTAAAAATGTAAGAAAGGCCGGGCGCGGTGGCTCATGCCTGTAATCCTAGCACTTTGGGATGCTGAGGCGGGTGGATCACGAGGTCAGGAGACTGAGACCATCCTGGCTAACACAGTGAAACCCCGTCTCTACTAAAAATACAAAAAATTAGCCAGGCGTGATGGCGGGCGCCTATAGTCCCAGCTACTCGGGAGGCTGAGGCAGGAGAATGGCGTGAACCAGGAGGCAGAGCTTGTAGTGAGCTGAGATCGCGCCACTGCACTTCCAGCCTGGGCGACAGAGCAAGACTCCATCTCAAAAAAAAAGAAAAAAGTAAGAAAAGGGAGTATAAAACGTTCTTTTGGTGTTCACTGAAGTGAATACAGTAGTCCCTGCTTATCCTCGGGTGATACGTGGCAAGACTCCAGAAATCGTGGATAGTACTAAACCGTATCTATATGTACTATGGTTTTTTCTATATGTACATACCTATCATGAAGTTTCACTTATGAATGAGGCACAGTAAGAGATGATTGAAGTTATGTGAATGTGTCCACTCACTCTCAAATATATTTGAGAGATTGACCAAGGGTAACTGAAACTGGAAAGTGAAACCACAGGTAAGAGGGGGACTACTGTATTCACCATTGCCATATTATGACCCACTAAAGGACAGGATGAAAAAGAAGTAAGGGGAGAAACGTTCGATAAGGAGAAACCATACAACAGAGAGACATCTGGAGGGAAAGGAGTGAGGAAGAGTAAGTCCAGGGTCTCTTACTCACTGGACTTCCCCTCCAAACCACCACCAGGCCTATGCCTTCTTTCTCAGCCCTAAATCCTTCCACCTGATGACTGGGATCATGATTTCAACTCTGTGTTTCATAAAACTCCCCCAAGACCCAACTTCTTACCCCTTTCCAAAAGCCAGGCCAATACTTTCCTTCTAGCATTGCCCACATGAATACTATCAGAGTTCCTGACCAGCACTTCCTTCCATAACACCAGCCAGCCCTTTCACTTGCCTCTTCCTGCTGTTCCCTGCAGCTTTCACCCTGACCACTCTCCCACTGTCAGGTGGCCCAAAAACCTAGCCCCCTTGCCCACAAACCCCTGGAGACTTGTGTCACATTCACCCTCACACATCCACCCCCACCTATTGATTGCTTCAGAGAATTGTCACCATGCAAGATGACTACCTATAAATGAAGCCATCAGTTGCTGAGAACCTCACCTCTTTGAGATTTACACATAACTGAAAGAGGAATGGGGAAGCAAGATGAGCAGTCAGCAGTTCGTTTGAGAGGAATCTCAGAGTAAGTGAAATTGTTTAGACTCTGGTTCACACATTGCCTCTGGTCTACGAAGGTGTCTGATTTGGTTTTGACTGTCCAGAGCTTCACTAGATGTACCCTGCCTCAGCCTTCTGAGGAATTCATTAAAATACTGTCAGCAAAGCAGTACTAGAACAAGGATTTGAGTTTAAAGAATAGACTCCGTTATTAGAGCCAAAAGAAACCTTAGATAACATCTGTCTATTCCAAACTCCTTATTTTGCAAAAAATGGAATGGAAACCAGGTGAAGTGACTTGCCCCAGATCATACAGTGTGAAACAGAACAGGAGCTGGAGCTCGTGTCACTTGCCTTTCAAGTCAGTGGTTTTGTTTGTTTGTTTGTTTGTTTGTTTGTTTGTTTTTAACCATATCTTGAATTCCTTTCTGTTTTATAAGGCCCCGGCTTATGGTGGTAGGGAAACAGGTAGAAGTGTGGCTTTCCCAAGCCCACATTCAGTGATAGAGGAGGCCCATGCATCATTATACCTGGATGTACACCACGGGATCCTGGTCATGTTGGTGTATTTTGGAGGTGATTGTATTAGGTTTGAAGCTAGCCAGACCTGGCTTCAAATTCCAGCCCTTCTGTCTACCAGCCCTGTGATTTGGAGGAAGTCACTTGGCCTTGGTGCGTTTATCTACGAAACTGGGAATAAAACTTGTGGAATTGTTGGGTCAAACTAATACCTCCCAGCACTGAGGCAAGAATGGAATGAAACATCCTGAAAAAGTATGCAGCCCAGTGTCTTCTTCCACATCCCACAAATGTTTATTTCCCTTCTTCATTTCTCAGAAAATGAGCTGCTATGTTATCTTTTTTTCATAAGTAATTGATACCTAGAAACAAAGAAAAGATGTCACAGCCATTTGAAACCCCACATTTTATAATTACTTGCTATCAGCACCTCCCACATGTGGAAGTAATATCTCTTGAATGTACCAATCTCTTGAGTATTCTTCGATGCAAAAGGTACCTCATTTCAGAAAAGCATTTAGACTGATTTCTCTTTATGTGCCTATGTAAGGTGAGAAATTAGGTCTTCATTAGGGTTACCACAGACACATGTAGCTCAGCACGTCTATGTCACAAAACTATGTAGTTTTAGTAAAAGATTTTTTTCTCTTAAACAGTTTTTATGACTACGCAAGCAAAGTGAATGAGGAGAGTTTGGACAGGATTCTTAAAGATCGGAGAAAGGTATGTTCTGTTTGTTGCCCAGTGTGATTCTGAAATCGTTCCTTATCTCCCAAAGCTAAAACCAGACAGGAATGTAAAATGGAACAATAAGATTTGATGTTAATATGTAAGAGTTTTGTTAACCTACATAGATTTTTTGATATATTAATAGAAAAAATTTAGATATTTATAGCCTGATACCATTATTATTATACGCCTGTAATCCCAGCTACTCGGGAGGCTGAGGCACAAGAATTGCTTGAACTCGGGCGACAGAGGTTGCAGTGAGCTGAGATCGCACCACTGCACTCCAGCCTGGGAGACAGAGCGAGACTCCATCTCAATTTAAAAAAAAAAAAAAAGGTTGAACACAGATGTTTCTCCAAAAGGTCATATGTTTATTATTTCTATCAGCATCTGCATATGATGTTCTAGTTATGTATAGACTAGGTAAGCAAGTCTGAATACAACTGAAAATAAACCAAAGTTTTCTTGTTGCAGTAGTGACTAATGCCATTTGTAATTTACTGTGTTGTACTATGTATGGGTTTTACTTTTTACCTTGGGATATTAATTCTATAAAAATAGATCCATTACTAACCATTTCTTAAGAAAGAAAGTACCAATAAAAGTTTTCAACTTGTCGCCGGGCACAGTGGCTCATGCCTGTAATCTCAGCACTTTGGGAGGACGAGACAGGAGGATCATGAGGTCAGGAGATCGAGACCATCCTGGCTAACACGGTGAAATCCCATCTCTACTAAAAACACAAAAAATTAGCCGGGTGTGGTGGCAGGCGCCTGTAATCCCAGCTACTTGGGAGGCTGAGGTAGGAGAATGGCGTGAACCCAGGAGGTGGAGCTTGCAGTGAGCCGAGATGGCGCCAGTGCACTCCAGCCTGAGCGACAGAGTGAGACTCCGTCTCAAAAAAGAAAAGGTTTTCAACTTGTCAAGCGGGAAACAAAATGCCTTTGTTTAACAGTGTTAGGAGTAAGTGCAGTTAGATTAAAACAACAGCCTTTCTAATGTACAGGAGGAGGTAAGGATAAAAGGAAGAATAGGAAGTATGGAAGGACAGGCCAGAAGAAAGGCAAATGGCTTTATGCGTGATAGGAAGCTGAGGAGGTGCTCCATTCTGGTAGTCTAACCAAGCTGCCTGCCCAACCAGGAAGGGGTGTTAAAGCAGCCACAGGCATCACATGGTCCAGCACTCTCATATTAGTGAGTTGCCTGGGAACAGACATTCTGGAATCTCTTAGCAGCCTATCCCTCACCTCTCAGATGCTACCTTACACCCTCATTTTTCATATTTTAAATTATGAACCTTTATTATACTTTTTTAAAACACTTTTTATTTATTTTTTTGAGATGGAGTCTGACTCTGTCACTCAGGCTGGAGTGCAGTGGCGCCATCTCGGCTCACTGCCAACTCCGCCTCCCAGGTTCAAGCAATTCTGCCTCAGCCTCCTGAGTAGCTGGGACTATAGGGGTGCGCTACCACACCCGGCTAATTTTTACATTTTTGGTAGAGACGGGGTTTCACCATATTGCCCAGGCTGGTCTCCAACTCAAGTGATCCACCTGCCTCAGCCTCCCAAAGTGTTGGGATTACAGCCATGAGCCACCGCACCCAGCCATGAATCTTAATTATACTTGCTAAAACTAAAATTTGTTCTATACAGATTCTTTTTGGAGCACAATTATCTAGAGCACTCACTACATATTAGAAGTACCAGGAAGTATTTTTTTTAAACAGATTTCAAATTTTATTTGATTTGATTTTTATTTATTTATTTATTTTGAGATGGGGGTCTCACGCTGTCACCCATGCTGGAGTGCAGTGGCATGATCATGGCTCACTGTAGCCTCGACCTCCCAGGCTCAGGTGATCCTCCCACCTCAGCCCCCCAAGTAGCTGGGACTACAGGCATGCGCCATAACACCTGGCTAATTTTTTGTGTTTTTAGTAGAAACGGGGTTTTGCCATGTTGCTCAGGCTAGTCTCAAAGCCCTGGGCTCAAGCGATCTATTCATCTTGGCCTCCCCAAGTGCTAGGTTTACAGGTGTGAGCCACTGCACCTGGCAGATTTCAAAATTTTAAGTGAGAAAGATGAGTAATGGCCTTGAACAGGAAATTCACAAAAGAAATCGACTGGGCGCGGTGGCTCATGCCTGTAATCCCAGCATTTGGGGAGGCTGAGGCTGGTGCGTCACAAGGTCAGGAGATCGAGACCATCCTGGCTAACATGGTGAAACCCCATCTCTACGAAAAATACAAAAAATTAGCCAGGCGTGGTGGCATGCGCCTGTTGTCCCAGGTACTTGGGAGGCTGAGGCATGAGAATTGCTTGAACCTAGGAGGTGGAGGTTGCTGTGAGCCAAGATCATGCCACTGCTCTCCAGCCTGGGCAACAGAGCAAGACTCCATCTCAAAACCAAAAAAAAAAAAAGGGCAGCTAGGAAAAAAAATGAAATAAAATAGTTCAAATTGGCATAACTGAAAAGCACTGTTATTCATCCAATAGCCACTTGAAAGATTCTATTAGTCAATGAGTATTTCATGAAAACAGCCAGTGTGCTGAGCACCGTTCAGGTCTTTGCAGGAAGGCGGGGGAAGTGTGGGGCATGCCTGAGGTCTACTGAGTAGGTAATTCCAACATTCCAAATAGGAGTTGGGTACGGTGTATTGAATCTTAGAATGAAATGTGCCGTGTTCACATACATCAATAGCTCTATCTAATTGTATCCACATTTTCTTGAAATGAAAACTACTTTTACCTTTTTTGTGGCCACTATCATGTCTAATGTAGAATGTGAAAGTTAGTGTTGCCCAGTGGAAAGAGGCAGGCATCTTGATTCCACATCTTGGCTGTCACTCATGAGCTCTGTAACTTTGGACAAAACATCTCTTCTATAAGATTATATACTGAGGCCAGACACAGTGGCTCATGCCTGTTATCCCAGCACTTTAGGAGGCTGAGGCAGATGGACCACTTGAGGTCAGAAGTTCAAGACCCACCTGGCAAACATGGCGAAACCTCATGTCTACTAAAAATACAAAAATTAGCTGGGCGTGGTGGCGCATGCCTGTGATACCAGCTGCTCGGGAGGCTGAAGCAGGAGAATCACTTGAACCCAGGAGGTGGAGGTTGTCATGAGCCAAGATCGTGCCACTGCACTCCAGCCTGGGCAACAGAGCAAGACTCTGTCTCGGAAAAAAAAAAAAAAAAAAAGATTATACACTGAAAGAAAAGCTTGGGTTTTCTTTTTATTTGAGGAATATCAGAATTAATTGCTTTAATCTATGGGAGGATTTGTTTTATGTTCAGTAGTACTCCTTGAGTCGGGAACTATTGTTTATTTCTTTGTTCTCTGTGGTTCTTTGCATGTGATATGAACTCAATGGAGAAAACATTATTCACTTAGAGTGGTGTAATTAGTGAAAATATTTGTGACATAGCTAGCCTCAGCAAAAGTTGACTTACTTTCTACATGAAAGTGTCAAAACAATCTCAATTTACTGTTAATTTTAATTTTAATGTGACACTAATAGATTTAAACTACCTTTACTTCTTAAAACAAGATTTTAGCCCAGAGTTGGTTTCAAAGAAGGAAGCTGTATGAACATTGATCTTCTAGGCCGGGCGCGGTGGCTCAAGCCTGTAATCCCAGCACTTTGGGAGGCCTAGATGGGCGGATCACGAGGTCAGGAGATCAAGACCATCCTGGCTAACACGGTGAAACCTTGTCTCTACTAAAATACAAAACTACCCGGGCGAGGTGGCGGGGACCTGTAGTCCCAGCTACTCAGGAGGCTGAGGCAGGAGAATGGCGTAAATCCGGGAGGTGGAGCTTGCAGTGAGCTCAGTTCCAGCCACTGCACTCCAGCCCCGGCGACAGAGTGAGACTCCGCCTCAAAAAAAAAAAAAAAAGAAAAGAAAATTGATCTTCTAATAAATAATTAAATGTTTTGACAACAGATGTTTTAAATTTCAATATGCAAAAGAAAATTCAGAAACTTACTTAAATTCAGATTCCTGGCTCTGTCTTGGGAGGTTCTGATTCTGCAGATTTGGGTGGGGCCCAGGAATCTGCACTTTAGCAGTCTTTCGGATATCCCTGAAGTCATCTGTCTTCCTGATGACCAACAAATCACATTATGAGTATTCTTCTAGAAAGCATAACAGTTTCATCAGCCAGTTTAGTTATGCTGTAGTAAGAGCTAACAAAGCCAAACTTTTAAAATAATTTTATTGAGGTAAAATTGACATATAATACATATTTCAAATGTATACTCTTAGAAGTTTGATGTATGTGTAAACTTGTGAAACCATCACCATACTAAGATAACGAGCATCTCTATCACCTACAAAAGCTTCCTCATGCCTTTCCAGTCCTGCCTTCTCCCCCGATTCCTGTTAACCACTGATCTGCTTTATGTCACTGTAGATTAGTTTTCATTTTCTAGCATTTTGTATACATAGAACCCTATAACCTATATTTGTTTTAGTGAGGAGGTGTCTAGCTTCTTTCACTCAGCATAGTTATTTTGGGACTCATTCGTGTTCTTCTTCTTACTAAGCAGGATCCAGTGTATGTCGGAGCCAGTCTGTTTATCCTGCTCCTGCTGATGGACACCTGGGTTGTTTCAGTGTGGGGCTTTAGCATGTAAAGCTTCTGTGAACATTTGTGCATTTGTGTGTGTATGGATACATTCGGAATTAAATTTGTAAGATTTCATGCAACTCTTCACACTTTTCTTTCAGAAAGTCATTGGGTGGTACAGATTCCGGCGCAACACACAGCAGCAGATGTCCTACAGAGAGCAGGTTCTTCACAAGCAGCTCACCCGCATCCTCGGTGTGCCCGACCTCGTCTTTCTTCTCTTCAGCTTCATCTCCACGGCCAACAATTCCACTCACGCTTTAGAATACGTGCTCTTTAGACCAAATAGAAGGTAAAGCTTTCTTTTCCATCTGTCTCACATATAAGAAGGATGTTGGGACCAGGCGCGATGGCTCATGCCTGTAATCCCAGCACTTTGGGAGGCCGAGGTGGGCAGATCATGAGGTCAAGAGATCGAGACCATCCTGGCCAACATGGTGAAACCCCATCTCTGCTAAAAATTCAAAAATTAGCTGGGTGTGGTGGCATGTGCCTGTATTCCCAACTACTCAGGAGGCTGAGGCAGAATCGCTTGAACTTGGAGGCGGAGGTTGCAGTGAGCTGAGATCGTGCCACTGCACTCCTGCCTGGCAACAGAACAAGAATTCATCTCAAAAAAAAAAAAATGAAGAGGTATGGGACGTTTTGGTACAAGTCATTGAGTCATTGAGATTCATGACTTTGAAAATGTGCATTATAGTGCATTTTATGCTTTTTTTTTGTTTTGTTTTGTTTTTTTTTTTTTTTGAGACAGAGTCCAGCTCTGTCACTCAGGCTGGAGTGCAGTGGCATGATCTCAGCAGCTCACTGCAACCTCTGCTTCCCGGGTTCAAGCGATTCTCTTGCCTCAGCCTCTCCAGTAGCTGGGATTACAGGCACACACTACCATGCTGGCTAATTTTTTTGTATTTTTAGTAGAGACAGGGTTTGACATGTTGGCCAGTCTGGTTTTGAACTCCTGACCTCAGGTGATCCACCTGCCTCGGCCTCCCAAAATTTTATGCATCTTTAAATAAAAACGTATTCTCTTTAGCTCTTTTGTGGTTACAGAAGGTATTTTCTTGTCAGTTATTTACATAAAATTGTTTTGGATCAAGAAGCATTAATAAGATGTGTTTATTATGCATAAATTCTTATAAGGAATAAATAGCTGGAAATCATCATTTGCTTTTCCATAATCCACTGTGTGGAAATGCAGTTTTATTGCTGTGGAAGTCTGATTATAATTTTGAAACATAAATTTCAAATACAAAATTGTGAAATTGATCCACCTGCTGGTTAATAAGGGTTTTGCATTGTGAACTTGTTAAAGCAAAAAAAAAAAAAAAACCCATATGATTATACGATCATCTTGTCTGTTTGAAAACAGCAGAATGGTTTCCCTCTGGAAGTTTATTTGTTGTAGAATAAATTAAATTGACATCAGTGAAAATAATTGTTAATTGTTAAAAAGGTTTTTATAAGATTTCATTACATAATCTGTAGGTATTTCTTGAGCGCTTACAAGAGGCTCAGCACTGTTTCAGTCACTGTGGGTATATGAAAGATGTGTAAGGCATGACCTCTGCTCTCAAGGAGTTGATAAGCAAGGTTCTACTTTATAGGAGGGGAAAACATTACTAACTCATGTATCCTTGGGTTATCTGTAGAAGGAGGTGCTCCATGAGACCTTCCTGTTAGTTTACCAATGTCAGTCAGCAACTAAGACTCCTATCACCAAGCCCCACTCTTTTTTTAGTTAATTAATTTTATTTATTTTAATTTTATTATTATTATTATTTAGAGATAGGGTCTTGCTCTGTCACCCAGGCTGGAGTACAGTGGCACTATCATAGTTCATTGTAACCTTGAACTCCTGATCCTGTCACCTTGGCCTCTTAAGTAGCTGGGACTGTAGGCACATGCCACCACACATGCCCTTTTTAAAGAATTATTCACTTATTTATTTATTTAGAGATAGTCTCGCTCTGTCGCCCAGGCTGGAGTGCAGTGGCACAATCTTGGCTCATTGCATCCTCTGCCTCCTGGGTTCAAGTGATTCTCCTGCCTCAACCTCCAGAGTAGCTGGGACTACAGGTGTGCACCACCATGCCCAGCTAATTTTTTTTTCATTTTTAGTAGAGACAGGGTTTCACCATGTTGGCCAGGCTGGTCTTGTTCTCGAACTTCTGACCTCAGGTGATCTGCCCACCTCAGCCTCCCAAAGTGCTGAGATTACAGGTGTGAGCCACCACACCTAGCCCTTTTTTTTTTTAAACTGTCAATCTCACTTGAATATGATAGAATGGCACATTTAACATGATCTCTTTCTGAATTTTTCCCATAGGTATAATCAAAGGATATCACTTGCTATTCCCAATCTAGGAAATACTAGCCAGCAAGAGTACAAAGTATCTTCAGTGCCAAATACTTCTCAGAGTTATGCCAAAGTGATTAAAGAACATGGGTAAGTTGAAAGGTAAAGTGCTAGTTTTTTCTTTTCTCAGCAATATTTCTTTTGTTAATAACATTTAAAAGGTGTATGGAAAAATGTAAAACCAAGTTTGATATGATTAAAACTAAAGAATACAGTAAGGTAATTGTCTAGATACCACCAGCATGCATCAAAATTTTGTTCTTGTTGAAAAGAGAATTTACTTTTATGAATTTTAAAATCATTTACCACAATAGTTTTGTAATTGATACAAAAGTTTTGGATAGAGTATTATTTCTGAGGTTCTAAAACCTAAACATAGTCACTGAAAATACATAGCTTTTATTATTTTTTAAATGATCTTGGTAACACGGATTTTTAAAATTGCCGTAATTCTTGTGGTATGAGCATTATTCCTTAAACACTGTCACCTTGGAGTCACAGCATTTAAACAATAAAGTGGAAGAGATAGGAAAAATGCCTTTCCATTTCACAGCGGTTATGGTAACCTTGTGACATCTTTTTTCTGTTTGCCTTCTAGTACTGACTTTTTTGACAAGGATGGAGTAATGAAAGATATCAGGGCGATTTATCAGGTTTACAATGCACTTCAGGAGAAAGTTCAGGTAACTGATTTATTTATTAGTTTTCATCTTATTTGTCTTGCCCAGAAGTTTTTAATTCTACTTTAATTTTTAATTATCTTCCAACTGACAGATAGAGTTAGGATCCGAAAGTCAGAATCTGCTTTCCCAGAACAGACTCAAACTGTGGAATAATGGTTCGTGCTGTCTTGCAGAAGCCCAGCTCACTCACTCTGTGCCTGAAGTAGATTGTTAATGCTACTGTTTCAAATACTTACGGCCCCATTTGTGATAGTAGTTTTTCTAGGAAAATGTAGAAAGGCTTGCTAAGAACACAGCTATCTCCATCAGTTGTATTCTAAGTAGAGACAATATCAAAAGGCACCCATAACTGGTTGCAGCTCTGCTTCTTCATCCTCGTTCACTCATTTTGCCCCCAGCTGCCTCCCTGAAGTGGGAGGATCTCGGCACAGCCTGTTCATTCCTAGTCATTTATGCAACAGGCATCGATGGAAACATCTCCTGTGAGCCAACTACTGAGCTAGATGCTAACGATACTTTCCCACATTCTTTTCATCATCCCCGCTGTCTTCTTAGGAGTAGTTTGCTCTAAAATCTAAGAACAGAAGAGCCTTTGAACTTGCCTTTGAGTACAGCAAAGAAAGTGGTAAAGTTGATGAAGCTTTCAAGATCCAGAGAAAGGCCTGACTTTAACGAAAAAGGCTTTGGCCAGGCATGGTGGCTCACACCTGTTATCCCAGCACTTTGGGAGGCCTAGGCAAGAGGATCTCTCAAGCCAAGGGGTTCGAAATCAGCCTGGGCAACATAATGAGACCCCATTTCTACAAAATAGTTAAAAATTAGCCAGGTGTGGCAGCATGCACCTGTAGTCCTCTGCTACTTGGGAAGCTGAGGAAGGAGGATTGCTTGAGCCCAGGAGGTCAAGGCTGCAGTGAGCTACGATTGTGCCACTGCACTCCAGCCCAGGTGACAGAGTGAGACCCCATCTCTAAAATATAAAAATAAAAAGGATGAAGGCCTCAATGAGTAGAAAGAGGAATGAAGGCAGATACTGAAAAAGAGGAAAACAGGCTGAGTTCAGCGCGGGGCAAAAGGAGAAGCATACAAGAGCCATTTCCAGTCTAGTGCTCCCAACTAGGGTCACTGTGCACCTACCAGTATAGGGAGCTTTATACAGACTCACTGATAACCAGCCTACTTTCTGGAAGCTTCTGGTATTTCTGCTATGGAAGGAACGTGCAGTGGAAAATAGCTTTTTGTCCTGAATTCATGACCATGCCCTTTTCGGAATATCAGCACTGGCCAAAAGTGGCTGTTATATTTCATTGTTGATTGAATAAGGCCTGCTTTGAAAATGCCACCAAATCACATAGAGTTTTCTCAGGATTATAAATAGCTACATTGCACAGATGCAGTCTCAAATAACTATCTTTTATTAAACCTTGACTTTGAAACTTTTTTCAACTTTTCTTTATAAATATTTTGTTAAATTGTCTTATCTGATTTTTTGAATGTTGGTGATAAAAGTTGAAAGCATCTTATTCCTGTCTTATCTTTTGTTCTTCCTTTGTATGCTAAACTGGTACCAAGAGTTGCCTTTTCATTTCAATAAAATGATTAATGAAAGGAAAGAGTAAATCTTTCCTATCTTACCCTTACTGGTCAAGAATCTATAAGCTAAATAGCATAATCACCTTAAAATTAAAGCAAACCAGTGAATAGCAACAATTCTAGTCTTTTGGGCTTTCTTGATTTTGTTCTGCCTTATGTGGCTGCTTTTTAACTCAATACACCATCTGGACTTTTCCTGGAGTTGTAATCAGCGCTGAATTTATGGGATGCCTTGTGCTTGAGCTTGAAGCTAACCTTGTCGTTTTTTTCCTCAGGCAGTGTGTGCAGATGTTGAAAAGAGTGAGCGAGTTGTTGAATCTTGTCAGGCGGAAGTGAACAAATTAAGAAGACAAATCACTCAGAGGAAAAATGAAAAGGAACAAGAAAGAAGTAAGTTTCTTATTAATTTTACCGTTCAGTATCAGGGAAATGTTGTTTTAAACATCAGATTATATTATACAATAAATGATATGCCTCTTTCTGTGCTCATCAAGTCTCAGATTAGCCTGGCTGGGGCAGAGTAGTCTCTTGTTCAGCTTCTCTGGAGGGCAAGTGCTGTTTTTCATAGTAGCCCCCTCAATTCTCTGACACTTGAAGAAAAAGAAGACCAAAGGTAGAAAAGCTGAAGTGGAAATTAGAATAAATCCCAAGAAGTGATTGATACAGATTTGTGTATATATTGACAGTCGGATCTAGTTACAGTGAATGTGGTGGTTGTTACTTAGTTAACCCTGCATGCCCAGCAGGTAGGCACTGTGTCCTGTTTTTTTTTTTTTTTTAGACGGAGTCTCCCTCTGTCATCCAGGTTGGAGTCAGTGGCGTGATCTTGGCTCACTGCAACCTCCACCTTCTGGTTTCAAGTGATTCTCCTGTCTTAGTCTCCTGAGTAGCTGGGACTATAGGTGCCCGCCACCATGCCCAGCTAATTGTTTTTTTTTGTTGTTTTTTCAGTAGAGACGGGGTTTCACCATGTTGGCCAGGCTGGTCTCAGCCTCAGGTGATCCATCCCCCTCGGCCTCCCAAAGTACTGGGATTACAGGCGTGAGCCACCGAACCCAGCCTGTGTCTTGTCTTAATATAGCCTCATAGAGGAGCTACCAAATACTCTTTTAGCTTTATGTTCGGTCATAGTAAAAGTTTTAAATGTCTAATTTTGGTAACCATGGATGAATACACACCATTAGGCTAAGAAACAAACTGAATGAGAATTAGGCCCATGAACCTAGTAATTCCGGCATAACAGCCATGTTTGCTGTAACACCACCAGAATTATTATCTGTATGTAAAATTTATAAACATATGGCAGATAACATCAAGTGTAAAAGATAAGGTTAGGGCTAAACTTTTCTAATTTAATAAGAATATATATAATCCAGTTAAAATGTAATTCATGTTTTCAGGCAAATATAACAGTCTGATTTACTGTTACATTTTTCTAGAAATAATCAGAAATATAGATAGGGCCGGGCGCAGTGGCTCACGCCTGTAATCCCAGCACTTGGGGAGGCCGAGGCGGGCAGATCACCTGAGGTCAGGAGTTCGACTAGCCTAGCCAATGTGCTGATACCTCGTCTCTACTAAAAATACAAAAATTAGCCGGTCATGATGGCGTGCACTTGGCAGAAGAATTGCTTGAACCTGGGAGGTGGAGGTAGCAGTGAGCCAAGATCACACCACTGCACTCCAGACTGGGCGACACAGTGAGACTGTCTCAAAAAAAAACACAACAAAATAGAGGCTGGGCATGCTGGCTCATGCCTGTAATCCCAGCACTTTGGGAGACCAAAGCGGGCGGATCATGAACTCAGGAGTTTGAGACCAGCCTAGCCAACATGGTGAAATCCCATCTCTACTAAAAATACAAAAATTAGCTGGGCATGGTGGCAGGCACCTGTAATCCCAGCTACTCGGGAGGCTGAAGCAGGAGAATCGTTTGAACCCAGGAGGCGGAGGTTGCAGTGAGCCAAGATCACGCCACTGCACTCCAGCCTGGGCCACAGGGCGAGACTCTATCTCAGAAAAAAGAAAGAAAGAAATACAGATAGGAATTTTTATTTTCATTTTTTAGAGATGAAGTCTCACTCTGTTGCCCAGGCTGGTCTCAAACTCCTGAGCTTTAAACGATCTTCTTGCCTCAGGCTCCCAAAGTGCTGGGATTACAGGTGTGAGCCACTATGCCCAGCCAAAATAGGAATTTAAAGTAGTTAAGTCAGCAAAAGTAAAATAATTGAATAAATTACAGTATGTTATAAATATGTATAACTATAATTTGTCAATTTACAGTTATAAATTTTATTTAAATTATGGTATATATATGTATGATGGAATATTATACAGCCATTGAAGTGAATTTGAGTTAATGCCCAATATATTATTTTATTTTATTTTTTCTTTTTGAGACAGAGTCTTCCTCTGTCAGCCAGGCTGGAGTGCAGTGGCTCAGCTCACTGCAAGCTCTGCCTCCTGGGTTCATGCCATTCTCCTGCCTCAACCTCCCGAGTAGCTGGAATTATAGGCACCCGCCACCACGCCTGGCTTAATTTTTCTGTATTTTAGTAAAGAGGGGTTTCACCACGGTAGCCAGGGTGGTCTCGATCTCCTGACCTCATGACCCATCCGCCTCGGCCTCCCAAAGTGCCGGGATTACAGGCGTGAGCCACCGCGCCTGGCCCCAATATATAATTTTAAGTAAAAAAACTAGACTGGGCACGGTGGCTCACACCTGTAATCCCAGCACTTTGGGAGGCTGAGGCAGGCAGATCACGAGGTCAGGAGATCGAGACCATCCTGGCTAACACGGTGAAACCTCGTCTCTACTAAAAATACAAAAAATTAGCCGGGTGTGGTGGCGTGGTGGCAGGCGCCTGTAGTCCCAGCTACTCGGGAGGCTGAAGCAGGAGAATGGCGTGAACCCGGGAGGCAGAGCTTGCAGTGAGCCGAGATAGCGCCAGTGTACTCCAGCATGGGCGACAGAGTGAGACTCCGTCTCAAAAAACAAAAAAAACTAGGCCAGCCATGGTGGCTCACGCCTGTAATCCCAGCCCTTTGGGAGGCCGAGGCAGGTGGATCACTTGCACCCAGGAGTTCAAGACCAGCCTGGGCAACATGGCAAACCCTGTCTCTACTTAAAAAAAAAAGAAAAGAAAAAAAGCCAGGTGTGGTGGCATGCACTCTAGTCTGAGCTCCTTGGGAGGCTGAGGTGGGAGAATCACCTGAGCCCGAGAGGTCAAGGCTACAGTGAGCCATGATTGTGTCACTGTACTCCAGCCTGGGTGACAGAGTGAGACCCTACCTCAACAAACAAAAAACTAGGATATGAAACAGTATAAACCAGGTGATGTCAGCCATGTTTTAATCCATGTGTACAGACAAACACTCAAAGCTGGATAATAAAACCGAGTTCAGCAAGGATTAGTGACTTCTGTAACACAGCAAGGAAGTGAGGGCCTGATACTTACAATTTAGGTCTCTTCGCTTGAAATCCTGTGCCCTTTTCATCCTGACAATGTTATTGGGATGATGGAATTGTGGGCAGCTTTTATTTTCTTTCTTCCTTCCTTTTTTTTTTTTTGAGACGGAGTCTCGCTCTCTCGCCCAGGCTGGGGTGCAGTGGCCGGATCTCAGCTCACGGCAAGCTCCGCCTCCCGGGTTCACGCCATTCTCCTGCCTCAGCCTCCGGAGTAGCTGGGACTACAGGCGCCCACCACCTCGCCCGGCTAGTTTTTTGTATTTTTTTTTTAGTAGAGACGGGGTTTCACCGGGTTAGCCAGGATGGTCTCGATCTCCTGACCTCGTGATCCGCCCGTCTCGGCCTCCCAAAGTGCTGGGATTACAGGCTTGAGCCACCGCGCCGGGCCTCTTTCTTCCTTTCTAAATAAATATTGTACGAGTGTGTATCAGTTTTATAATACTTTTAAAAAATTTAAATGTTACCTACAAAAACTTTCAAGACTATATGGACTATGTGGGTTCTTTCACAGCATTAATAAAAATCGAGTAAAGCTGTGGTTCAGTACCTACTTAACATAGGGTTTTTAAAGTTTTAAGGTGTATAAGTGTATTATGACAGGTAGCTATAAAGAAATCGGTTTTTTGATAGGAGGCTGCCAAAGAAAGAATCTCTCACATTTCCATTCCGTGGACAGGACGTTTCCATTTCAACCTTTGGGCCCCACAGCGTGACACAGCAAGCCCCACGCCAGGGAACCGGCACAGGGTGTGGAGCGGCAGAGCCTGCATTCTGAGTCTCAGGCCCACTTCCAGCTGTCCCCTTAGCCACATCACCTCACCTTTCAGAACTCTGGTTTCTTTGCATCTATAATGGAAACAGTAATCATAACGATAATGATAACACCAGAAATTTGTCATGGCCTTAAATGAATTAATGTGTAGGGAAATATATTGTAAATTATCAAGTACTATGCAATTGTAAAATAATTAATAGTAACAGCTTCATTGCCTCACTGCTGTTTTCCGGAACATTCGGGTTGACCATGTTATATATTGAGATGAAAAGCTGTGAGAATCTAGAAAGTGTTAGAATATTCTTTTTTCATCCAGGATTGCAGCAGGCAGTGTTAAGCAGACAGATGCCGTCTGAAAGTTTGGACCCGACATTCAGTCCTCGGATGCCCTCTTCTGGGTTTGCAGCTGAAGGTAGAAGTACACTTGGAGATGCAGAGGCCTCTGATCCTCCTCCCCCCTATTCTGATTTTCACCCAAACAATCAAGAAAGTACTTTGAGCCACTCTCGCATGGAAAGGAGTGTCTTTATGCCTCGACCTCAAGCTGTGGGCTCTTCCAGTTATGCTTCCACCAGTGCCGGACTGAAGTATCCTGGAAGTGGGGCTGACCTTCCTCCTCCCCAAAGAGCAGCTGGAGACAGTGGCGAGGATTCAGACGACAGTGATTATGAAAATTTGATTGACCCTACAGAGCCTTCTAATAGTGAATACTCACATTCGAAAGATTCTCGACCCGTGACACATCCCGACGAGGACCCCAGGAACACTCAGACCTCCCAGATTTAACTAAACAAAAGAACTCTCCACCTAGCACTGTTTTCTTCATTGCTTACTGAGAGGGTTTTGAGAACTTAATCTGGGGAACTGCTTTCTCAGATACCTTGACTCCCAAGAAGAGAGTCCTTGTGCACAGAACCTGTGGGAGGCTCCATCCGTGGGTCTTTTCCTTTGGATACAGTGTGCAAGCTTCATGGCAGAATCATTAAGATAATCAAATTGTCCTAATTCTGGTGCGATTCATGGATGTACTGGTAAATTTAGGCAAAGTGAAACTTATCAGCGTAGTTTCTGTTCTTTAAAATAAATTGGAAATTAGAGACTAAGCACAATTAGTCTATAAATGTTCTATAAATCAAAAACTTACCTCTTGCACTATCATGCCTTGAAATTTACTTTTTCAAAGGGAAACAAGTTTAGCAGCAGCCTTCAAAGAACTTCTTTCTATGATGAGCCAAATTCATCTTTGCCAGAAAAGAAATTTTGATAATTCCAAGAAACCTGATTGGAACAAATCAGATATACCTTCTCTTGTCTGCATGACTTTGTGAGATAAAAGAGAGGGCTTTCAACTCTTTTCTACTAGCTTGATATGTATTATCACTTAAAATGGTTGCCTTTAAAAAAAAAAAGTAGAGATACTAATTACCAGTAAGTAATCATCCAAATAAATATGTCATAAAATAAATTAATTATTTTTTTCTTGATGGATTACAGTGACTACTGTGTTGCACTGGCACCTATGGTCTCTGTTCTGGAATCTTAGAGGACACACAGCAGTGGAGAATAGAAGGAGTGAGTTTTATAATGAACAGATTCCAGACACGGTAGGTTTAGCTGAGTTCATACAGAGGAGATATAACTCATTTAGATCTTCTGACAAATCCTAGTGTTAGTTTTATTTGTGGAGGAAAGACATTTAATAATAAACTGTTTGGGAATCTTGGTGAATAAAGATTCATTTTCAAGCTGAATAACCATACTTATTTTAAGTTGCCCTTTAGGGAATAATTGCGATATGTGTAGAGACTCTCTTGGGATGCACTTATATTTTTATTTAATGACTACTTGTTTTCTAGTTTCGCCCACGACGTGTGAAACCACTAAGACATTCAGGAGCATGTTGGGCTTCTGGTTTGGAAACTACAAGACCCGCCATTTATGACAAGGACAGCCAAGAGGTTAATACTTGGAGTTTAACTGCCTTTCCTTTGAACTAGTTAAACCTGTAAGAATAAGGAAGTTGTTGGAGAGGCTTAAAATCTGGGTTCTGAAAAAGTAGTTTCAGTTTGTAGGATAGACATTTACTCACTGAGCTCCAGTTCCAGTACTAAATTAGACAGTATCATATAGACGGAAAATGAAGCGCTAGAACTGCCGTTCTTTGGATCGCCCCTCTATGGGGGTCTGTCTTTTAACTAGTCTTCTGGTTTTGTTGGCCTTACACCACTGCCACTTGATTGAAAACACTGCAGACCACTTTATCTGCAAATGTGTTCCAGTTTTTATCAGCTACCTACTACGCAGCTCCAGCGCCAGTGTGAATTTATTTTTTTTAAGTGCCATTACCATCTCCTCTGTTCAGATTTTGACATTCAGGAAAATATTTTTATTTTGATGCCATACTGAAATCTACAATGTATATCTGACAAAGCAGTTAAATGTGACAATAAAAAACTTATTTAATCATGGTACTATTGTTTTAATGTCTGTATCAGCACCGGACAAGGCCTTTCCTCAGTGTACTCATTCTGGCAATTAATAATGGACTTAAAAGAGTTTTTTAAAGGGCATTAAAACTCATCTCCATACAAAGTTTTTGTCAGGCTGCTTTCAGGAGACATCCAGGAACACAACTTGCTCAAATGTTTCTGTGATTTTCAGGAGTTTCTGTTTCCAAAATGTTTCTGTTGATTTCTTG
Organism: Rhinopithecus bieti; assembly: GCF_001698545.2. NCBI lineage: Eukaryota > Metazoa > Chordata > Mammalia > Primates > Cercopithecidae > Rhinopithecus > Rhinopithecus bieti. The sequence continues at coordinate 4,970,603 of NW_016819184.1, read as the reverse complement.
TTACCTATAGAACTAAGTATCAGTTGAGTATAAAATTGAGTCTTGGAGAGGTCCTCACAAGGCATCTTCCACAGAGGAACTGATCTTGTTTAAAGTGACCCCTCAGCCTGGATCCCCTAATAATGGAGACACTGTAGAACTTGCTGCCTGAGCGCATCTTAGGAATCATGAGATCACTTTAGAACAAGGGTCGGCTGGCTAACAAGTGTATTCTGGATTCTGAGGGAGCCATTCCTGTTGGGTGACGTATCTCTTCCAAAATGCAAGGGGAGAGTGTTTCCAGCAGGGTTTTAACGTGTGAATTACAGCCTTTTAGGGTTCTACTTGACATCTCCAAGAATTTGGAGAAAAGAAAACTGGATTCTTTTTACTTACTTCGAAGTCTGGAAATGCCCGGTTACATGTTGTAATTGGTTTTCTGGAGTAAAAATCAAAACAGAAATCTCATCCCCAAATATTCAGGATACATATTTTTTTTTTTTTTTTTTTTTTTTGGACGGAGTCTCGCCTCTGTCGCCCAGGCCTGGAGTGCAGTGGGCCGGATCTCAGCTCACTCAGGCTCCGGCTCCGGGCTTCACGCCATTCTCCTGCCCTCGCAGTCCTCCCGATAGCTGCGGACTACAGCGCGCCACAGCCACAGGATCGCCCGGCTAGTCTTTTGTATTTTTAGTAGAGACGGGGTTTCACCACGTGTTCGCCAGGATGCGTCTCCGAATCTCCTGACCTTGTGATCCCGCCTGCTCTCGGGCCTCCCCAAAGTGCTGGGCATTACGAGGCTTACAGGCTTGAGCCACCGCGCCTGGCCTGATACATATTTTTTTTTAATTGCAGACACAGTGGGGCATTGACCGTAACTGCTTTAACAAAAATATTTAAATTTTCTTGTCAGTCTGTGTTTTAAGGAGGTAAAAAGAATCTGGGATGATGTAAAATAAGAATACAGTGGAAATAACTAATGGTTATTAACTGTGTTCTGGGTCTGACTTGCCTTGGCTGTAGGTTTCATTTCAGTTACTGAAAAATCTTCCTTTTTTCATTAGGATCTGCTTCATCCTTTCCCATAGGAAACCTGAATTCCGCCAGACAGGCAGGAAGCCTGAAGGCAAATGGATTCGTAAATGTAGTGCTAATAAATAATGGAAAGTGTTTACTTTTCAACTTTATGACAAACAGATTTCGGAAAAGTTCTGGGATTTAGCTTAGCTGTCTTCCGTTTATACAGTGATCTTTGTAATGTCCTAAATAAGGCGAGTCCGGACATAGAGTACCTCTAAACTGGGTTACTCTAGGGTTCTTCTGATTCCTAGAGATGGGGGGAGGAGTACCTTCCAGCAGTGAGGCTTTGTAACATCTGCAAGCAAATGTCCCTCTGGATGCCAGATGTGACGTGGTCCAGAATGTAGTGCTTAACAAAAGAAAGCTCATTGCAGCATATTTCTAATAGCAAAAACCTGGAAGTGACATTAATGCTAATGTAGGGGAATGGCTAAATTTTGATACACTCCAGAAGAAACAGTCTTTGCAGCCATTAACAATATTAAGGTAGAAATCAAAAAGATGGGTGGGCGCAGTGACTCTGACCTGTAATCCCAACAGTTTGGGAGGCTGGGGTGGGCGGATCGCTTGAGCTCAGGAGTTCAAAACCAGCCTGGAAAACATGGTGAAACCCTGTCTCTATTCAAACAAAGCAAGGCCACTTGTGGTGGCTCACGCCTGTAATCCCAGCACTTTGGGTGGCCAAGGTGGGTGGATCACCTGAGGTAGGGAGTTTGAGACCAGCTTGGTCAACATGGTGAAACCCCACTTCTACTAAAAATACGAAAATTAGCCAGGTGTGGTGATGCACACCTGTAATCCCAGCTACTGGGGAGGCTAAGGCATGAGAATTGCTTGAACCCAGGAGTCAGAAGTTGCAGTGAGCTGAGATCACACCACTGCACTCCAGCCTGGTCGACAGAGTGAGACTGTCTCAAAAAAAAAAAAAAAAAGATTTCTTTACATGGAGATACCAAATGAAGAAACCCAGGTGTCCAAACAGCATGTTTGATCTGATTTTTGTGGGGAAAAAAATTAGTATTGTTCTTGATAGAAAACAATCTGGAAGGATATTCACGTAAGTGTTAACAATGTGGTCCTGGGATGTGGCAAGATGGATACTTTTTCTCTCTTTCACTTGTTTGCATTTTATAATTTTTCTGCAGTAAGTGTGTGTATAATAAAAGACCTCAGAAATGGGGGTCACTGACTACACGAGTTATTTCATGCACAGCACCGTAGAGGGGATTCTAGAAACATTCTGGATTCTCTGGGTTTATTTACCACGCTTGAATTTTTCAGATCTGTGGCCTGTAGAAGATCAACCTTGTTGATGCTCTGCTCTTCCCTTCCGTCAACCTTTATCTCATTTCCAGATAAAAATCACGTTTTGTTTTGCCTTGACACTGATTTTTTTTCTAATAAATCTGGAGCCTGTTCGACTTTACTTAGTTCAGAAACCATTTCCTAAATTTCCAAGCAGCACTTAAGAAAGAACTTCAGAGACTGAAGGTAATTCAAAACTGGAGCAATTGTTTATATTTTTCTCAAGGCAAAAGTTTCTACAACATGGTTGTTTTGAGTCTTAAAATATAAGGCCAGCTTTCCTTGATCTTGCAGATACTCTCTTTGCAAGATTTTTTTTTTTTTTTTTTTTTTTTTTTGAGGTAGAGTCTTGCTCCATTGCCCAGGCTGGAGGGCAGTGCCACCAATCTCAGCTCACTGCAACCTCCACCTCCCAGGTACAAGAGATTCCCCCGCCTCAGCCTCCCAAGTAGCTGGGACTACAGGCGTGTGCCACCACACCTAGCTAATTTTTGTATTTTTAGTAGAGACAGTGTTTCACCATGTTGGCTAGGCTGGTCTTGAACTCCTGAGCTCAAGCAATCTGCCCACCTCGGCCTCCCAAAGTGCTAGGATTACAAGCGTGAGCCACCACACCCGGCCTGTTTGAAAGATTCATGTGTCATGCTTGCTGTAATGCTGAACAATGCCTTTCCTATCCTGCCAGGTGTTCCCTTAGGTCGTATTAAGTATTAGGAGATGTAGACCCTTGTTAGTCCAGTCCGCACACAAACGAACCTGGGAGGTGTTTTATTGCAAAGTAAATCTATTCTTGTTTAGGACATTTGTTGTGGCCAATCAGTTGTGGGCTCTGCTTGGTAGAGGTGGGGGCCATTCGGTCTCAACTGATTTGAAGCATGATTTATCTATACTAGAATGTGTATCATCCAAAAGACCTTGTCCAGGGCCAGGCAAGATGGCTCATGCCTGTAATCCCAGCACTTTGGGAGGCTGAGGTGAGTGGATCACCTGAGGTCAGGAGTTCAAGACCAGCCTGGCCAACATGGTGAAACCTGTCTCTACTAACAATACAAAAAATTAGCCAGGTGTGGTGGCGCATGCCTGTAATCCCAGCTACTCAGGAGGCTGAGGCAGGAGAATCACTTGAATCCGGGAGGTGGAGGTTGAAATGAACTGAGATTGTGCCACTGCACTCCAGCCTGGGTGACAGAGCAAGACTCCATCTTAAAAACAAACAAAAAAAGACTTTGTCCATAGTTTCAAGGTATGTGAGTGGAATTGGGGAACAGTAAGTAACTGCTCTCTGGAAATACTAAGCACAGGGTAAGTCCCTGGCACACACATAAGATGGGAAGTTTGGAGATGCATTTTATACAACTTCTTAAAGAGTTCCTCATCTTCTCAATCTGTCACGATCCTACCCGTTTTTGTTGTTGTTTTTGTTGTTGTTTTGAGACAGAGTCTCACTCTGTTGCTCAGGCTGGAGTGCAGTGACGTGATCTCGGCTCACTGCAACCTCTGCTGCCTGGGGTCAAGCAATTCTCCTCCCTCAGTCTCCCAAGTAGCTGGGATTACAGGCGCCTGCCACCACACCTGGCTAATTTTTGTATTTTCAGTAGAGACGGAGTTTCACCATATTGGTCAGGCTAGTCTCGAGTTCCTGACCTCAGGTGATCCACCTGCCTTGGCCTCCCAAAGTGCTGGGATTACAGGCATGAGCCATCACGCCCGGCCACATGGCCATTTTTAAATTTTTTATACGAAAGTTTTAAAAGATACACAAAAGTGAGACAGTAAAAGAACCACAATTTTTTCCTTCCTCACTTTCAAGGATTATCAACTATTTGACACCCTTGTTTAATCAACCTCCTTTCTGTTAAAAAGTTATTGCTATCCTCTTTTATTTTGTTTTTGAGACAGGGTGTTGCTCTATTACCCAGGCTACAGTGCAGTAGTGCCATCATAGCTCACTGCAGTCTCAAATTCCTGGGCTCAAGCAGTCCTCCTACTTCAGCCTCCTGAGGACCACAGGCATGTGCCACCATGCCCAGCTAAGTTTTTCTTTTAGAGATGGGGGTCTCATTATGTTGCCCAGACTGGTCTCGAACTTGAGCCACTGCGTCTGGCCTGCTATCTTCTTTTAAAGCAAGCTTGGGCGGGGCATGGTGGCTCATGCCTGTAATCCCAGCACTTTGGGAGGCCAAGACGGGTGGATCACTTGAGGTCAGGAGTTCGAGACCAGCCTGGCCATCATGGTGAAACCCCCCATCTCTACTAAAAATACAAAAAAAATTTAGGTGGGCATGGTGGCGGGTGCCTGTAATTCCAGCTACTATGGAGGCAGAAGAATCACTTGAACCCAGGCAGCGGAGGTTGCAGTGAGCTGAGATCGCGCCACTGCACTCCAGCCTGTGCAACAAGCGCAAAGCTCCATCTCAAAAAAAAAAAAAAAAATTTTTTTTTTTTTTTGTAAATAAAAGTAACATAGCGCCCTGGATTGGCCTCAACTTCAAAAAAACTGGAAAAAAATGGGACCTTTGGGGAAATGATTGTGAGTTTTCTTAGGCATAATAATGGTATGGATATGTGAGAGAGTCTCCTCTCACATACCAGTCTCTGATTTTTTTTTTTTTTTTTTTTTTTTTTAGACAGTCTCACTCTGTTGCCAGGCTGGAGTGCAATGGCAGCATCTTGGCTCACTGTAACCTCTGACTCCCTGGTTCAAGCATTCTCCTGCCTCGGCCTCTTGAGTAGCTGGGATTATAGGCGTGCACCACCACGCCCTGCTACTTTTTGTATTATTAGTAGAGACAGGGTTTCACTGTGTTGGCCAGGATGGTCTCAACCTCCTGACTTTGTGATCCACTTGCCTCAGGCTTCCAAAGTGCTGGGATTACAGGCGTGAACCACCATGCCCGGCCGAGAATCTCCTGATTTTTAAGAAACACAGGCTGTATGTTTAAGGGTGAAGAGTCATGATGTCTGAAGCTGACATTCAAATGGCTCAAAAAACACACATGTACGGAGAAGGGCAATCGTGGCACAGGTTAGATTGTTGAATGTAGCTCATGGGGATATGAATGTCTGTGTCCTAGTTTTCAACCTTTTGTATGTTTGGAATTTTACATAATAAAAGTTGGGAAAAGTAAAAGAAAGGCTGATAATTTCTACTCCACCATTCCATAGGCAGAATGATATTAAAAATGTTCAATGACTGGTATGGAATATAAATTATGCTAGAAATAATAAAATTGATATATGTTTTTTACTCTTGAAATACACTAAAATGTATAAAGAGGCTAGGCACGGTGGCTCATGCCTGTAATCCCAACACTTTGGGAGGTCGAGGGAGGTGGATCATTTGAGACCAGGAGTTTGAGACCAGCCAGGCCAACATTGTAAAACCCCATATCTACTAAAAGTACAAAATTTAGCCAGGCATGGTGGCACATGCCTGTAGTCCCAGCTACTTGGGAGGCTGAGGCACAAGAATTGCTTGAACCGGGGAGGTGGAGGTTGGAGTGAGCCAAGATCACGCCACTGCACTCCAGCCTAGGTGACAGAGTGAGACTCAGTCTCAAAAAATAAAATAAAATAAAATAAAATATAAAATAAAATAAAATAAAATGTATAAAGATATTTCAAATATGTATATACATCTTTAATGAAAGGGCATATAGTAGAGTATAAATTATTCACCATNTTGTAAAACCCCATATCTACTAAAAGTACAAAATTTAGCCAGGCATGGTGGCACATGCCTGTAGTCCCAGCTACTTGGGAGGCTGAGGCACAAGAATTGCTTGAACCGGGGAGGTGGAGGTTGGAGTGAGCCAAGATCACGCCACTGCACTCCAGCCTAGGTGACAGAGTGAGACTCAGTCTCAAAAAATAAAATAAAATAAAATGTATAAAGATATTTCAAATATGTATATACATCTTTAATGAAAGGGCATATAGTAGAGTATAAATTATTCACCATATTATTGTAATAATCTCCAAATCAGTTTTTGATGTTACAGATTCTTAGCACGCTGTTTAGTTAGCTGTCACTAGCTAAATGGCGCCCCAGTCTGGGCCATGATTTGACATAGGAATTGCATCAAACTCTTTCAATGGCTTTCTTGGTAAGTGTAAGTAGAGGATCATTTCTATCATCAACAATCTTGTTCACAATGCTGGATTCTCTCTTAACTTCTGCTAGCCCCAAAGCATCCACATTTAGAATTTCTCTAGCCTTAATCATACTTAGGTTTTAACATAGCCAGTATCTCTGTCACTAACTGTATTGAGAACACTGTTAGAATGGCTGTTTCATTAATTTTTGTTCATTTAAAATCCACAGAACTTTGCATACGTCAGCTGGCCAAATGTCAGGATTAAGTAAATTAAAAGACCTCAAAGTTTACTATATTTGTTTATGTTTATCATAAAACAGCAAATACGTTCTCATGTAGTTTGTTAGACAATTTAATAGTTTTTCTGGGAATTGGCACTTTCTTATTTCAAAAGGCTCTTTTTTGTTTTTCTAATGCTTTTTGCCTTTTCAAGCTTTATCAGTTTTATATATCCAATCACTTTTATTATTTTGTCAACTTTAATAATTTATTCCTTATAGACTTAAAGAAAGTACTGACATCTCTGTTAGAATAACATTTACTGCCAGGTGCTGTGGCTCATGCCTATAATCCCAGCACTTTGGGAGGCTGAGGCAGGCGAATCGCTTGAGATGGAGTTTGATTCCAACATGGTGAAACCCCATCTTTACCTAGCACTTTGGGACGCCCAGGCGCGTGGATCACCTGAGGTCAGGAGTTGGAGACTACCATGACCAACATGGAGAAACCCCGTCTCTACTAAAAATACAAAATTACCCAGGCATGGTGGCACATGCCTGTAATCCCAGCTACTCAGGAGGCTGAGGTAGGAGAATTGCTTGAACCCGGGAGGTGGAGATTGCCGTGAGCCAAGATTGTGCCATTGCACTCCAACCTGGGCAGCAAGAGTGAAATTCTGTCTCAAACCAACAAATAAACAAAAAACAAACAAAAATTAGCCTGGCATGGTGGCAGATGCCTGTAATCCCAGCTACTCGGGAGGCTGAGACAGGAGAATTGTATGAACCTGGGAGGCAGAGGTTGCGGTGAGCTGAGATCACACCACTGCACTCCAGCCTGGGCAACAGAGCGAGACTCCATCTCAAAATAAATAAATAAATAAAAGACTATCATTTACCAAAGCCATTTCTCTTTAAGTGTTTCCATTGGCCAGACATTTGACTACTTCTCTTTTATAAATTCCATTAAAGAGAATATTGAAGACTCAATTTCCAAACTACTTTTGTAGCTCTAGCTCCTCAGATTGCCCACTGAGGTCCAAGTATTCTAATTTTTAATTTTTAGGTTCTCAGCTCTTTTAATATATTATTTAATTTTCTCTCTTTGTTTGATAGAGTTGTAAATGTAATTTTTTATAAAAAAGATATAAGGTGATTTAATTGATACATGTTTTATTACACTATTGACAAATAATTGAATATATTCCACTTAGTATCATATGAAAACATCCAAGGCTGGGTGTGGTGGCTCACACCTGTAATCCCAGCACTTTGAGAGGCTGATGTGGGTTGATCACCTGAGGTCATGAGTTCGAGACCAGCCTAGCCAACATGGTGAAACCCCGTCTCTACTAAAAATACAAAAATTAGCCAGGTGCAGTGGCAGGTGCCTGTAATCCCAGCTACTTGGGAGGCTGAGGCAGGAGAATCGCTTGAACCCACGAGGCGGAGGTTGCAGTGAGCCAAGATTACCCCATTGCACTCCAGCCTTGGAGACAAGAGTAAGACTTTGTCTCAAAAAAAACAAAAAAAGAAAAAGAAAACTCCAGAAAATTTTCTAAACTCTAGCCAAAACTTTAGACTTTCTTTGTAACATTACACTGACACTATCTACATGAAATCAATATTTACTTGTAAATTCTTCTCAATGGAATAATTTCTTTTGAATAGTCAACAGTAAAGCTCAGTATGTTATTTCTTTTTTTTCTTCTTTTTTTTTAGACGGAGTCTCACTCTGTCGCCCAGGCTGGAGTGCAGTGGTGCAATCTCGGTTCACTGCAAGCTCCGCCTCCTGAGTTCACACCATTCTCCTGCCTCAGCCTCCCGAGTAGCTGGGACTACAGGCGCCCACCACCACGCCTGGCTAATTTTTGTATTTTAGTAGAGGCGGGGTTTCACCGTGTCAGCCAGGATGATCTCGATCTCCTGACCTCGTGATCTGCCCGCCTCGGCTTCCCAAAGTGCAGAGATTACAGGCGTGAGCCACGGCGCCCAGCCTCAGTACGTTATTTCAAGTATCGTTCATAGCACAACAGAAAGCATTATCTATCTTTAAAATCTTTAATTTTGTGTCCCAGCCCACTCCAGAGGCTGAGGTAGGAGAATGGTGTGAACGCAGAGGCGGAGGTTGCAGTGAGCTGAGATCGCGCCGCTGCACTCTAGCCTGGGCAACAGAGCAAGACTCTGTCTCAAAAAAAAAAAAAACTTACATTTTGGCCAGATATGTTGGTTAATGCCTGTAATCCTAGCACTTTGAGAGGCCAAGGTGGAAGGATCACTTCAGCCCAGGGGTTCAAGACCAGCCTGGACAACAGAGCAAGACCACCGTGCCCGGCCAGCCTGGCTAATTAGAAAAAAAAATGTAGGCCAGGCTCGGTGGCTCATGCCTGTAATCCCAGCACTTTGGAAGGCTGAGACGGTCAGATCACGAGGTCAGGAGATTGAGACCATCCTGGCTAACATGGTGAAACCCTGTCTCTACTAAAATACAAAATTTAGCCGGGCGTGGTGACGGGCGCCTGCATTCCCAGCTACTTGGGAGGCTGAGGCAGGAGAACGGTGTGAACCCGGGAGGCGGAGATTGCAGTGAGCCAAGATCACACCACTGCACTCCAGCCTGGGCGACAGAGTGAGACTCTGTCTCAAAAAAAAAAAAAAATTAATTTTTTGTAGAAATGAGGTCTCACTATGTTGCCCAGGCTGGTCTCTAGCTCCTGGGCTCAAGCGATCCGCCCACCTCAGCTTCCCAAAGTGCTGGGATTACGGATGTGAGCCACCGCGCTCAGCCCATACCACGGTTTTCCTCCAGTTTCACAACTGCACAGTATTGACTGATGGGTTCCAAGCTCCCAGGTGCATGGACATGTTCGTGTGCATCAATGACCTGGGCGACTCTGTGGTCCTGCCTGGCCATGTGCAGCATGGATGCAAGGCCTGCGCCCTCATCCTCGTTCTCCAGTTGACATTTCTAAAAATGCCCTCGAGTGCTGAAGTCCATGGGACCAACAGCATTTTGAAAGTAAGGATGAATTTCTTGGACAGTAGCCACTCATTAGGGTGACAAACTGTTTTGGTTTGCCAGGATCCCCCCGGTTTTAGCACTGACATCTCCAGGTCCTGGAAACTCCTCTAGATGGTTGGTCACCTGACCTTCTGTGTAAACTGAACCCAAGGATCCAAATCAAATGGTATTTAGGGAATGGTGGTTTTGTAGTACGCCGCCCAGCCTGCAATAATAGCTTGTTTTTCCCCCGGGAGACATTGGCAAAGCCTTGGAGCATCCTGGGCCATCCAGGCCAGTAAAACTCTATGTTGAATGTAATCACTTACAGGCTTCATAGATGAGAAGAAATGAACACTCCTGGATGAACAGCGACTGTGGCTTAAAGAAGAACCACAGGGGAGAAATCCACTGGGAGGGTGTGGCAGGAGGGTGAGGAAACCAGATCTGGCCTCCTCAAAATGCCTTAAGCCAGTGTGTCCTCCAAGTAATGGGGGCCATCCCTCCTGCCACGGAGTGTTCTATAAGAGCGGCCTTCAACTCCTCTTTCCTTTCAGAGCGGAGGGACTATCTCTGCTCCTCGTCACTTCCCCAGGCCATCAGCTTTGGTCCAGTTGGAAGGATTGATTCCCTGTCCATTCAGCCCGGGCTTCTCTCCTGAGCCCCCTTTCCCCAAGCACACCTCTGTCCCAGGGAAGCACCAAGACTTTCTGTACACACTCACTCGCTGTCCAGTGGTGATGGAGACCTGCATTCTGGTGTGGTGACCTCAGGAGATTCTGGGCCACCCGTCCCAGGCCTGGGAAGTAGCTTACAACGGTGGGCTTTGGAGTCAGACTCACCTGACGCTTGAATTCCAGCCCTGCCATTTCCATAACTGTGTGCCCTGGGCAAGTTACTCAACCTTTCTGAGCCTCATCTGTAGGTACAGTAAATATGGATGGATGGTAATACTTTTTTCATGGGGTATTGGAGGATTATGTGAGTTAGAGTATAGAAGCTTTAAAACAAGCCTGGAAGACAATAAACTCTGATAAGTTGTGGCTCCCGTTGCCTTGAGCTAAACCTTCTTCCAAGAGGCATAGTTTTGTAGACCAGAGGTCAATTGGTGGTGTAAGCGCAGGACTGCTGTACTCAGACCTTCTTTACAGTTGGGGCCCCATGGAGGAGCCTGGGGATCATTGTGGGAAACACAGGGGGATCAGGCCACCTCTTCCTCATTTTATCTGTTGATTAGATTGGGCTTTGGGCAAACTTTGCTCAGAAAAATTTTATTTTTTTGAAACGGAGTTTCGCTCTTTCACCCAGGCTGGAGTGAAGAGGCGTGATCTTGGCTCACTGCAACCTCCGCCCTCTGGGTTAAACTAATTCTCCTGCCTCAGCCTCCTGAGTAGCTGGGATTACCAGGCACCCACACAAAGCCGGGCTAATTTTTGTATTTTTTTTTTTTTTTTTTTTTGAGACGGAGTCTCACTTCTATCGCCCAGGCTGGAGTGCAGTGTGCATCTCAGCCACTGCAAAGCTCCGCCTCCTGGTTTACCGCATTCTCCTGCCTACAAGCCTCCCCGAGTAGCTGGGACTACAGGCGCCCGCCCACCCTCGCCGGCTAAGTTTTTTTGTATTTTTTAGTAGAGACGGGGTTTCACCGTGTTTAGCCAGGATTGGTCTCGATCTTCTGACCTCGTGATCCGCCCGTCTCGGCCTCCCAAAGTGCTGGGATTATAGGCTTGAGCCACGACGCCCGGCCTGATTTTTGTATTTTTAGTAGAGACGGGGGTTTCACCATGTTGGCCAGGCTGGTCTCGAACTCCTGACCTCAGTTGATCCACCCACCACGGCCTCCCAAAGTGCTAGGACTACAGGCATGAGCCACCACATCCAACCCAGAAAAATTTTAAAAGGTCATATAACCACGTGGCTGGGTGTGGTGGCTCTTGCCTGTAATCCCAGCATTTTGGGAGGCCAAGGCGGGTGGAACACTTGTGGTCAGGAGTTCGAGACTAACCTGGCCAACATGGTGAAACCCCTCTCTACCAAAAATATAAAAAGATTAGCTGAGCATGGTGGCACATGCCTGTAATCCCAGCTACTCGGGAGGCTGAGGCAGGAGAATCGCTTGAATCTGGGAGGCGGAGGTTGCAGTGAACCGAGATCGAACCATTGCACTCCAGCCTGGGCGACAGAGCATGACTCCGTTTCAGAAAAAAAAAAAAAAAAAGGAAAAAGAAAAACGAAAAGGGGTCTCACTTTGTTGCTCAGGTTGCCCTCGAACTCCCGGCCTCAAGCGGTCCACCCTGCTCCAACGCACTGCCACCTCCCAAAATTCTGGCATTACAGGTGTGAGTCACTGCACCTGGCCTGAGTTTTAAATTTCATTGAATTTTAATTCATTTGCATCTAGATTTAAGAAGCTGCATGCCATATAGCTAATGGTTACCATATTGGATGACAAAGGATGCTGACCCCTCATTTCACAAAGAGGAAACAGGCAAGGCAAGAGTAGCATGGTGATGGGCCCAAGGTCACAAAGCCACTGAAAGACCCAGAGCCCAGGCCTCCTGCCTCCTCCTACAGCTGTAGCTGCTCCAGACCATGACGGGCTTGGAGAATGTCAGCCCAGGAAAGGACGGTAGAGATCCTCTCCGGCAACATTTGTCCCAGATTGAAATAAACAAAGAGCAGGCTGGAGCATTTGCTCTGGGCCCCACGGGGCTTGGCATCCTGCTCAGGAAGTGTGGCTGTCCTCAGCCCAGCCTGGGATACTGTTCATAGTGTCCTGGCACCTTGGATGCAGGCAGACCAGAGCGGGAAGCTCGCCTGGGGCAGCTGCAATCTCGGCGACCCTTGTCCTGACAAGCACACTCCTCCCCCTGCTCAGGCCGTGACAGGGAAGGCTGCATCAAATAGAAGTCAAGCTCATTTCTGCAGTTCATCCACACCTTCCACCTGCTCAGTCCTCAGCCTGCCTGCTCAGAGGTACCCAGGTGGAGGATCAAATTAATCCCCTTCTTCATCCGGAGGCTGGCATTCAAATCTCCACCCACCCAGGGAGAGTGGGCACAGAGTTACGGGTGAGGCTGAGTGACATCCAAGCCCTCAGGAGAAGGAGGATGGTGACAGAGAGCCCTGGCACCTTGCTCTAGCCATCTGCTGCCGACCTAGCCTGAGTGCGCTATGCCTGAGCAGACGCTGGGAGAGGGTGCTCCAGGCACCTGGAGACCAGGTGGGACCCATGTGCAGCCCCGTTTTCTTAGCATCTTCTCTCCCTCCTTCACTCTTTCTCTCTGTTTTTCTGTTCTCCAACCTTCCCTCTCTCCCCACCCCTTCCCTTCTCTTCTCTTTTGTTTGAGTAAATTTTTATCAAGGTGTAACATATATACAAAAAAGGACACAAACCATAAATGTGTAGCTTGTCAGATTTTCACAAAGTGAACATACCTATGTAACTGGCACGAATATTAAGAAACAAAACATTGGCCAGGCACGGTGGCTCATGCCTGTAAGCCCAACACTTTGGGAGGCCGAGGCGGGTGGATCACCTGAGATCAGGAGTTCGAGACCAGCCTGACCCATGTGGCAAAACCCCATCTCTACTAAAAATACAAAACTTAGCTGGGTGTGGTGGTACGTGCCTGTAATCCCAGCTGCTTGGGAGGCTGAGGCATAAGAATCGCTTGAATCCAGAGATGGAGGTTGCAGTGAGTTGAGATGGTGCCCTTGCACTCCAGCCTAGGAGACAGAGTGCCACTCCAACTCTCAAAATAAAATAAAATAAAATACAGGCCGGGCGTGGTGACTCACACCAGTAATCCCAGCCCTTTGGGAGGCCAAGGCGGGCAGATCACCTGAGGTCAGGAGATTGAGACCATCCTGGCCAACATGGTGAAACCCCATCTCTACTAAAATACGAAAAAAAAAAAAAAAAAATTAGCCAGGAGTGGTGGTGCATGCCTGTAGTCCCAGCTACTTGGGAGGCTGAAGGAGGGGAATCGCTTGAACCTGGGAAGCGGAGGTTGGAGTGAGGCCAGATCACACCACTGCACTCCAGTCTGGCGACAGAGCAACCAGGCGGGGTGGAAAGCACCTGTAATCCTAACTACTCCAGAGGTTGAGGTAGGAGAATCGCTTGAACCCGGGAGGCAGAGGTTGCAGTGACCTGAGATGGCACCACTGCACTCCAGCCTGGGCAACAGAATGAGACTCTGTCTCCAACGAAACAGAATAAAACAAAACAAAACAGAACATGCCTGTGCCTTACAATGTCCCTTCATGTCCCCTCTTGGTTGTTACCATCACTCTGTTAACCTCTCTCAACATAAAATGACTTTGTCTGGGCCAGGCACAGTGGCTTACGTCTGTAATCCCAGCACTTTGGGAGGCCGAGGCGGGCAGATCACCTGAGGTCGCGAGCTCAAGACCAGCCTGACCAACATGGAGAAACCCCATCTCTACTAAAAATACAAAATTAGCCAGGCATGGTGGCGCATACCTGTAATCCCAGCTACTCAGGAGGCTGAGGCAGGAGAATCACTTTAACCCAGGAGGCGGAGGTTGTGGTGAGCTGAGATCACGCCATTGCACTCCAGCCTGGGCAACAAGAGTCAAACTACGTCTCAAAAAAAAAAAAGGATTTTGTCTGGTTATAGACTTTCCTACTTCTTTCACCCAACAGGATGCTCGTACGATTCATTCAGGTTGTTGAGTACCCAATGGTCAACTGTTGATGGACATTTGAGACTTTTGAAAGGAGGGTGCAAATAATGCAGGTGTGAACATTCCCATTGTGTGTTTTGGTAAATGTATGTCAGATGTCTGCATTTATTTGGGGTATGCAGATAGCTAAGAGTGAATTGCTGGTCAGAAAGGCTGCAAATGTTTAACTTTAGTAGAAGTCAAGAGTTTCCCAAAGTTGTCCCACCAAGTCACACTCCCACAGCAAAGTATGGACATTCCAGGAACCCCATCTTCAACCACATTTAGTATCGCCAGTTTGGAACATTTTAGCCATTCTGCTTAGCCTGTAGATCGCTGTGATTTGCAGTTGCATTGCTCCAGAAACTGACGAGCTTATTTGCTCCTGCACCTGTTTGTTTAGTCATGTTGTCTGCCTTTTTCTTATGGATTTGCAGACTTCATATATATTCCAGATATGAGGTTTAAGATACATATGCATGTGAATGTATACATATGTGTTGGTGTACCTACATATGTATATATACCAACTATCTTCTTTCTCCCATTATAATAGCTTATATTTTAACGCTTTTTCTTTTTCTTTTTCTCTTTTTTTTG
>NW_016819184.1:4950011-4955103 GCF_001698545.2 Rhinopithecus bieti | reverse complement strand
GGGGGGGGGGGGGGAACAGAGGGTCTTGCTCTGTCACCCAGGCTGGAGTTCAGTGGTGCAATCCTAGCTTACTGCAGCCTCCACCTCTCACGCTCAAGTGATTCTCTCATGCAGCTGCGACCGCAGACTCACACCACCACTCCTGGCTAATTTTTTAAAATTTTTCAATAGAGGCAAGGTTGTGCTATGTTGCCCAGGCTGGACTCGAATTCCTGGACTCAAGCAATCCTTCTACCTTGGCCTCCTGAGGTGTT
The DNA here is from genome assembly GCF_001698545.2 of Rhinopithecus bieti. NCBI lineage: Eukaryota > Metazoa > Chordata > Mammalia > Primates > Cercopithecidae > Rhinopithecus > Rhinopithecus bieti. The sequence continues at coordinate 4,954,849 of NW_016819184.1, read as the reverse complement.
GAAATTACATGTGTGAACCACCTCTCCAGGCCATTTTACTCTCTTAAAGATGATTTTTGCTGAACAGAAATTCACAATTACAATCTAATCTAATTTACCAATGGTTTTCCTTTATGGCTCTTTTTGTATCTTATTTAATAAATCTCTATCTATCCAAGGCCATGAAACTTTGAGTTTGTTTTGTGTTTTTTTAAAGAAGATTTCTTGTTTTAACTTTTCACATTTTTATTTTTGTATATGGTATGAAGGAGTGGTCAAATTTTTTACATGTTTTGTAATCTAAAGGCCAACATTTACTTTTTCCCTGTGAATATTCAGACAGTCTGGGCAACATGGGGAAACCCCATCTCTGAAATACAAAAAAATTAGCCAGGCATGGTGGCATGCACCTGTAGTCCCAGCTACTTGGGAGGTGGAGGTGGGAGGAATGCTTGAGCCCAGCAAGACGAGGCTGCAGTGTGCTCTGATCGTGCCTATGAATAGACACCGCACTCCAGCCTAGGTGACAGAGTTAGACCCTCTCTCAAAAAAAAAAAAGAATGTCTGGACGATTCAGCTCCAGTTGTTAAAAATTATCCTTTCCCACTGCCCTGAATTATTACATTTGTCATAAGCCAAATCAGACAGATCTGTTTCTCAGCTTCGTTTTTTTTTTTTTTTTTTTTGAGACAGTCTTCCTCTATCCCCCAGGCTGGAGTGCAGTGGCCCGATCTTGGTTCACTGCAACCTCCACCTCCTGAGTTCAAGCTGTTCTCATGCCTCAGCCTCTCGAGTAGCTGGGATTACAGGCATGTGCCACCACGACCAGCTAATGTTTGTATTTTTAGCAGAGACGGAGTTTCACCATGTTGGCCAGGCTGGTTTCAAACTGCTCACCTCAGGTTATCTGCCTGCCTTGGCCTCCCAAACTGCTGGGATTACAGGTGTGAGCCACCGTGCCCGGCCGAGGCCTATTTATCTTAATGTAGGCTAGCAATAACTGTTAATGTCTGGTAGTATAAATCCTGGAGCTTTGTTCTTGGTCACTCTTGGCTGTTTGCGTTTCCATATATGTGTCAGAATTAGCTTGTCAACTTCTGCATGCCCCCAAATAATCTTGCTGAGATTTTTAAAATGTTGCATTGAATCTATAGGCCAGTTGGGAAGAATTGACATATTTACAATACTGAGTCTTCTAATCCATGAACTAGCTGTCCATGTTTGCGTGTGCATGCGCGCACATGTGTGTGTGTGTGTGTGTGTGTGTTTTGAGACATAGTCTCGCTCTTGTTCCCCAGGATGGAGTGCAGTGGCGCGATCTCGGCTCACTGCAACCTCCGTCTCCCAGGTTCAAGCGATTCTCCTGCCTCAGCCTCCAAAGTAGCTGCAATTACAGGTGCCTGCCACAATGCCCAGCTAATTTTTGTATTTTTAGTAGAGATGGGGTTTCACCATGTTGGCCAGGCTGGTCTCAAACTCCTGACCTCAGGTGATCCACCTGCCTCGGCCTCCCAAAGTACTGGGATTACAGGCATGAGCCACTGTGCCCAGACCTGTCCATATATTTTGATCTTTATTAATTTCTCACTATACTAACTTGGAATCAGTATAGATAGCTTGCATGCCTTTCATTTGTTTTGCTCTAAGGCAGTCAATGTGTGCTGTGTGTTTGTGTGCAGATGTGTATTATTGTAAATAGTATTATTTTAAAAATTTTATATTCTACTTATTTGTTCTGAATGCATTGAAATGCAAGGGACTTTTGTTGATACTTATCTTGTATTCGGCAACCTTGTTAAATTTGATTATGAATTCTAAGAGTTTATAATTTTTTTCCTTTCTATGTATACAATCATGTTTCCTGTCAATACAGACAGCCTTCTTTCTTCTTTCCCAGTCTTTACCCCTTTTACTTCTCTTTTTACCTTTGGACCTCAAGCATAATGTTAAATAGAAGTATTCCTCTCGGCTGGGCGCGGTGGCTCACGCCTGTAATCCCAGCTCTTTGTGAGGCTGAGGTGGGCGGATCACCTGAGGTCAGGAGTTCAAGTCCAGCCTGGCCAACATGGTGAAACCCTGTCTCTACTAAAAATACAAAATTAGCTGGGTGTGGTGGCAGGTGCCTGTAATCCCAGCTATTTGGGAGGCTGAGGCAGGAGAATCACTTGAACCCAGGAGGTGGAGGTTGGAGTGAGCCAAGGCTGTGCCATTGCACTCCACCCTGGGCAATAAGAGCAAAATTTCATCTCAAAAAAAAAAAAAAAAAAAGTATTAGTCTCAAACCTGATCTCAGAGAGAAAGTTTCCAATATTTCACACTCAGTAAGATGATTCCTGACCAGGTGCAGTGGCTCACACCTGTAATCCCAGCACTTTAGGAGGCCGAGGCAGGCAGATTGCTTGAGCTCAGGAGTTTGAGACCAGCCTGGGCAATGTGGTGAAACCCCATCTCTACAAAATACACACACACGAAAATTAGCCAGGCATGGTGGCGCATGCCTGTAATCCCAGTTTACTCAGGAGGCTGAGGCACAAGAATCGCTTGAACCTTGGAGGTGGATGTTGCAGTGAGCCGAGATCATGCCACTACCCTCCAGCCTGGGCAACAGAACAAGACTCTGTCTCAAGTACATACATACATACATACATACATACATACAAAGATATTTCCTCTAGATTTCTTTTTTGGCAGATATTCTATCAGATTGAGGATGTTTCCTTAACTTTCTATAATCTTCTATTCCTTTTGCTTTTCTTTCTTCCTTTTTCTTTTTCTTTTTTTTTTTTTTAAGGTAGGGTCTCACTCTGTCGCTCAGGCTGGAGTGCAGTGGTGCGATGGCGGCAGCCTCCATCTCCCAGGCTCAAGCCATCGTCCCATCTCAGCCTTTGAGGAGCTGGGACTACAGGCATGTGACACCACGCCCGGCTAATTTTTGTATTTTGTGTAGAGATGGGTCTTGCCATGTTGCCCAGGTTTGTCTCTAACTCCTGGGCTCAAGCCATCCACTCACCTCGGCCTCCCAAAGTGCTGGGATTACAGGCGTGAGCCACTGCATCCGGTCTTATGCCTTGTTTTCTGGTAAGGTTCTTTTTATTACTATAAATGAATATGAAATGTTATCAAACACATACAATTTTTCTCCCTTTTTGAGTTTAATGTGGTAAATTATATTGATTTTTAAATGTTAAAATAATCTTTCATTTGTAGAATAAGCTAAGTTTCTTGTTAGAGGTATTCACCTTTTCATATGTCACTGGATTTCATTTGCTAATATTTTGCAAAGGGACTTTACATCCATGTTCATGAAAGATTCACCTGTAATTTTCCTTTCTTATAACATCCTTATCAGATTTTAAAATCAAGGTTATAGTGGCTTTGTAAAATCAGCTGGGCAGTGTTCCATCTATTACCATTCTCTTGAAGAGTTTGTGTAACATTAGGGTTATTTTTTCTTAAACTATTTGAAATAATTATCTAGTAAAGCCATATGTACCTGGTGTGTGTGTGTGTGTGTGTGTGTGTGTGTGTGAGAGAGAGAGAGAGAGAGAGAGAGAGAGAGAGACATGATCATGGCTCACTGCAGCCTCAAACTTCTAGGATCAAGCAATCCTCCTGCCTTAGCCTCGCGAGTAGCTAGGACTGTAGGGGCTCACCACCACATCTGGCTAAGTTGTTTTCCTTTCTTTTCTTTCTTTCTTTTTTTTTTTTTTGATAGAGATGGGGTCTAGCTATGTTGCCCAGGCTGGTCTCCAACTCTTGGGCCTAAGTGATTCTCCTCCCAAAGTGCTAGGATTACAGGTGTGAAGAACCATGCTCAGCCCTCAACTGCACATTTTTCTTTTTTGAGACAGGTTTTCCTGCTGTTGCCCAGGCTGGAGTGTAGTGAGGTGATCATGGCTCACTGCAGCCTCAACCTCCTGGGCTCAAGCGAGCCTCCCCCCTCAGCCACCCCAATAGCTGGGACTACAGGCTCGTGCCATCAGGCCTGGGTAATCTTTTATCATTTCGTAGAGAAGTCTCCCTGTGTTGCCCAGGACAGTCTTGAACTCCTGAGCTCAAGTGATCCTTCTCGCTCAGTCCCCCAAGGTGCTGGGATTACAGATGTGAGCCGCCACCCCCAACCACATTTCTTATTTCATTAATTTATGCTTATATCTTTATTATTTGCTTTCTTCTATTTTACTTGAATTTTACTTACTGTTAACCTTTTCCTAGTTTCTTATAATGGATAAAGCCTTTCTTGTTTTCTAAGATATGCCTTTAATACTATAAATGTCTTTCTAAGTACAGCTTTATCTGAACACCACAAATTTTGTATTTGTCCAAATATTAACTCTTTCTGGCACTTTCTATTTTTTGTGTAGATCTGCATTTCCATCGTGTGTCATTTTCTTTCTGCCTGAAACATTGCTTTTAACATTTCCTGCAGATCAGGTCTGCTAGCGATCAATTCCCTTGGCTTGCTTTCTTTTCTTTTAGAGATGGGATTTCACTATGTTGCCCAGGTTGACTCATATTCCTGGGCTCAAGTGATTCTCCTGCCTCAGCCTCCTGAGCAGCTGTGATTACAGGTGCATGACACCTTGCCTGGCTTCTTCTTCTTTTTTTTTTTTTTTCCTTTGAGAAGGGTCTTTATGTTGCTTTCATTTAAAAAAAGATATTTTCTTTTCTTTCTTTCTTTTTTTGAGATGGAGTTTCGCTTTTGTGGCCCAGGCTGGAATGCAATGGCGTGATCTTGCCTCACTGCAACCTCCGCCTCCTGGGTTCAAGCTATTCTCCTGCCTCAGCTGGAACTACTGGTTTGTCACCACACCCGGCTAATTTTATATTTTAGTAGAGACAGTGTTTCACCATGTTGG
>NW_016819184.1:4898973-4949829 GCF_001698545.2 Rhinopithecus bieti | reverse complement strand
TTTTTTTTTTTTCCTTTGAGAAGGGTCTTTATGTTGCTTTCATTTAAAAAAAGATATTTTCTTTTCTTTCTTTCTTTTTTTGAGATGGAGTTTCGCTTTTGTGGCCCAGGCTGGAATGCAATGGCGTGATCTTGCCTCACTGCAACCTCCGCCTCCTGGGTTCAAGCTATTCTCCTGCCTCAGCTGGAACTACTGGTTTGTCACCACACCCGGCTAATTTTTATATTTTTAGTAGAGACAGTGTTTCACCATGTTGGCCAGGCTGGTCTCGAACTCCTGACCTCAGGTGATCTGCCTGCCTCAGCCTCCCAAAGTACTGGGATTATAGGCGTGAGCCACCGCGCCCGGCCTAAAAAAGACATTAAAAAAAAAAAAAGGCATTTCCATTGTACACAGAAATATCGTTTGATGACTTTTTTGTTTCAGTACTTTGGATATATTTTCCCATTATCTCCTGGCCTAGAAAGTTTCTGATGAAAGTCTACCACCATTTCTCATCTTAGTTCCTCTGTTCGTAATGTGCTTTTTAGATTAAAAAACTCTGGCTGTTTCCTTTTATTATTATTATTATTACTATTTTTTATTTTTTTTTGAGACAGAGTTTCGCTCTTTTTGCCCAGGCTATAGTGTAATGGCACGATCTCGGCTCACTGCAACCTCTGCCTCCCGGGTTCAAGCAATTCTCCTACCTCAGCCTCCTGAGTAGCTGGGACTACAGGCACACGCTGCCACGCCCGGCTAATTCTTTTGTTTTTTTTTTTTTGTTTGTTTGTTTTTTTCAGTAGAGATGGGGGTTTCATCATGTTCCCCAGGCTGGTCTCGAACTCCTGAGCTCAGGCAATCCACTCACCTCAGCTTCCCAATGTGCTAGGATTACAGGCGTGAGCCACGGCGCCTGGCCAACTCTGGCTGTTTCTAGGACCTCCTTTCTTATCACTGGTTTTCATCAAGTGGATTATAATGTGCTTTGGTGTCGTTTTCCCTGTGTCTATCTTGCTTGAAGCTTGTTGAGATTTCTGGATTTGTGGGTTAGTAATTTTTCATCAAATCTGGAAAATGTTCAGTCATTATTTCTTCAAATAGATTTTCTGCCCTCTCCCCTCCCTTCCTGAGGCTCCAGTTACACAAATGTTAAGCTATAGAATTGCATCCCACAAGTCACGAGGTTCTGTTCTCTTTCTTTCAAGTCTTTTTTCTTTGCGTGTTTCAATTTGGATAGTTTTTGTAGTAGCTACATCTTCAGCTTTACTGATCTTTTCCTGTGTAGTATTTCATTTTCTGTTAAACCTATTCAGTACAATTTTATTTCAGATATTGTAATTTTCATCTCTAGAACTTCCATGAGGGTTTCTTATAGATCTTCAATTTCTCTCTCCATTGGGACCCTTTTCTTTAAATATGTCAGCATATTGAACATATTTCTAATAGCTGTTTAAATATCCTTGCATACTAATTTAATAATCTGTCCTTTTAGGTCTATTTCTTTTCTTTTCTTTTTTCTTTTTTTTTTTTTTTTTTGAGACAGGGCAGTGTCTCACTCTGCCACCCAGTTTGGAGTGCAGTGGTACAATCTCGGCTCACTGCAGTCTTGAACCTCCCTGCAGTCCTCCCTCCTCAGCCTCTTAAGTAGTTAGGACTACAGTCATGTACCACCACCCCCAGCTAATTTTTATATATTTTTTGTAGAGATGGGGTTTCACCATGTTGCCCAAACTGGTCTCGAACTCCTGAGCTGAAGAGATCTGCCCACATCTGCCTCCCAAACTGCTGGGATTATAGGCATGAGCCACTGTGCCTGGTTGGGTCTATTTCTAATGACTGATTTTTCTCCTAGTTTGGGTCACATATTTCTAATTCTCTGCATGCCTGGTAATTTTAAACTAGGTACATTTTATGTTTTTGAGTATTACATTTTGTGTTTTTGTGTATTATATTTTGTTGTATTCCTTTAAAGAATGTTGAGCTGTGTTATGGTAGACAGGTTATGGATGGATCAGTTGAGGGCTGTTAAACTTTTTAAGGGCATGGTGTCTAATATTTTTAAAGAGAGAGAAACTTAGAAGCTCAAAGAAATTTTAAAATCTGAATACATATTCTTCAAAGCTACCTCCCAAAACTGGGAAAGAATATGAAAGTCTGTTCGTTTGATGAACGACTCGGGAAGTTTTGTGTTCTACTATGGGAAAACTTTTTCACAGTTGCTGGCAGATTATATTAAGTTTCTATTTTTATTGTTCTCAAATGGCAGCTCTCAAATTTTTTGGTCCTAGGACCTCTTTAGACTCTTAAAATGTTTGAGGACTCTAAATTTAGGGCTTTTGTTATGTGGATTATATATATCAACGACTCCTATTAAAAATGAAAATTAAGGACATTTTACTTTATTTTCTAAAAAAGTAGAGATGGGATCTTGCCATATTGCCCAGGCTGGTCTCAAACTAATTGACTCAAGCACTCTTCCCACACTGCCTCCCAAAGTGCTGGGTTTTACAGGCATGAGCCTGGACAGAAAATTGAGGAAATTTTAAATTTTCATCAATTCATTCTAAAATAACAGTAAACCTGCTAGTGTGAAGACAAATAACATTTTTTTAAATGAGAAGTACATTTTCTTTCCTTTTTTGAGACAGAGTCTCACTCCGTTGCTCAGGCTGGAGTGCCATGGCGTGATCTCTGCTCACTGCAATCTCCACCTCCTGGGTTCAAGCAATTCTTGTTCCTCAGCCTCCTGAGTAGCAGGGATTACAGGCGCCCACCGCCACATCCAGCTCATTTTTGTATTTCTAGTAGAGACGGATTTCACCATGTTGGTCAGGCTGGCCTCAAACTGCTGACCGCCAGTGATCTGCCCACCTTGGTCTCCCAAAGTGCTGGAATTACAAGTGTGAGCCACTGCGCCCAGCCAAGTAACTACATTTTCTAAAACACAAATGCTTAGTGAGAACAGTAGTATTATTTTACACGTTTACAAATCTTAATGTATGGCTTAATAGAAGACAGATTTTCATATTAGCTTCTACATTCAATCTGTAGCCCCTCAAAAACTCTACCATACACTCATGAAAGAGTAAGAGTATAAAGAGGTAAATAACAATAACAATTTAAGAATATTATTATTTTCTTTTTTTGAGATGGAATCTTGCTCTGTCACCCAGGCTGGAGTGCAGTGGTGCAATCTCGGGTCCCCGCAACATCTGCCTCCCCGGTTCAAGCTATTCTCCTGCCTCAGCCTCCCGAGTAGCTGGGATTACAGGTGCGTGCCACCACACCTGGCTAATTTTTGCAGTTTTAGTAGAGATGGGGTTTCTCCATTTTGACCAGGCTGGTCTCAAACTCCCGACCTCAGATGATCCTCCCACCTCAGCCTCCCAAAGTGCTGGGATTACAGGCATGAACCACCGCACCCAGCCTTAATATTTATGTTCTATTTATCTACCGGTTTTATTTCTTTTTTCTTTTTTCTTTTTTTTTTTTTTTGCCTTCTTTGGAAAAATCAGGTATTTACTATTATTTTAAGTTCTAGCTGTCTCAGGAGTTATCAAATCCTTTCAAACTGATTGTGCGTGTGTGTGTGTTTATCTGGGCTTTCTAGTTTTCAGTGGGAAAACTGGCATATGCTCAAAGCTACTGCATCGCAGCTGGAAGTAGAATCCTTGATGAGCTCTTGAATAGGGCTTTGCTGCAAGTGGGTCATAGCTGAAAGAACTAGCTGTGTGAAGAGCTCGAACCCCAGCTTCACATGCACCAACAAGGTTGCACTTTTAGCCAGTGGTAGACTCAGACCCACATGGGGAGCAGGAGCAGGGTGGTTTGGGAGAAGGGGCATGGACAGTTGGGCCTGTCACACTAGGTCGCTAGGAGTGAATTCTGGCTTGGCAAATTTACTCTTGGTGAGACTTTGAGCTAGTTACCAAGTTTCTTTCTTTTTTTTACTTTTTTTTTTTTTTTAGATGGGAACTTGTTCTGTCACCCAGGCTGGAGTGCAGTGGTATGAACATGGCTTGCTGCAACCTCAGCCACCTGGGCTCAAGCCATCTTCAGACCTCAGACTCCCGAGTAGCTGGGACAACAGGTGTGCACCGCTGTGCCCAGCTGAATTTATTTATTCTACTTATTTATTTACTTAAGAGACAGGGTCTCACTCTGTCACCTCGGCTGGAGTGCAGTGGTGCAATCTCAGCTCACTGTAGCCTTGACCTCCCAGGCTGAAGTGATTTTCCCACCTCTGCCTCCTGAGTATCTGGAACTACAGGCAGGCACCACCATGCTGGGCTAATTTTTTTTATTGCTTGTACAGATGAAGTCTCACTATGTTGCCCAGGCTTGTCTCGGACACCTGGGCTCAAGCAATCCTTCTGCCTCAGCTCCCCAAAGTGTTGGGATTACAGGTGTGAGCCATTGCGCCTGGCCTTTTAAAATGTTTTATAGAGATGGGGTTGCATCATGTTGCTCAGGTTGGTTGGAAACTCCTGGGCTCAAGTGAGCCTTCCACCTCCGCCTCCCAAAGTGCTGGGATTATAGGTGTGAGACACTGCACCCAACTGCTTATTTCTTTATGAAATAGAGACGGGTATTCCCCATGTTGCCCAGGCAGGTCTTGGACACCTGGGCTCAAGAGATCTTCCTGCCTTGGCCTCCCAAAGTGCTGGGATTACTGGTGTGAGCTACCGCCCCTGGCCTTGGCTAATGTATGTAAAGTAGATAGTACCAGCTGGATACTGAGCCAGGCCTGAAGAAATGGATGGTAATGATGTTGTTAGAGTAATTGGGCCTCACTGGGCCTGGTGGCTCACACACACATGCAGTCCCACCTCATTGAGAGGCTGAGGCAGGAGGATTACTTGAGCCTAGGAGTTCAAGCCTAGCCTGAGCAGCAACATAGTGAGACTTCATCTCCAAAAAAAAAAAAAAAAAAAGAAGGAAAGACCACTGGGGTCTCAATCCTTAGCATTTTTCAGACCACCAAAGACCTGGAAGTGGTCAGAGGCTGCCGCCTGGCTGGCCCAGCTGTTGGAAAGAGGCCTGGGTAAAGGTAGGAAGAACCGTGGATTCCTCCTGGAGCGAGCTGCCCTTCCCAGCCCAGGGTGGGTGTGCTTGGGAGTAGGACCCTCTGGGCATGTGTGAGGAAGCCCTACCAGGCCCGAAACCCAGGTTATGCTTGATGTTCCCATAACAGATCCCAGGCAAGTCTCCTGCTTCCTTCAACCTGTTTGCTCCCCAGCCAGGGCAGCAGAGCAGGTCCTGCTGGCTGGCCTTTGAAGTCCTGCTTTTAACTTAGCCCCATAGCTGGGATGGGGTCAAGTGAGGAGACGCCGTGAGGGTAAACTAATCAATAACCAGAAATGACATTTCTCTTATCAGTGGCTCTTCTCCCTGGTTGCGCTTCAGAATCCCCAGGGGAGCTTCAGCAAATACCATGGCTGGGGCCCAACCCCGGGGTTTCTGGAGCAGGACTGGGGCCACTGGTAGGGTTCAAGAGCTCAGCAGGTGATTTTGTTTATTTTTTGAGATGGAGTCTCACTCTGTCACCCAGGCTGGAGTACAGGGGCATGATCTCAGCTCACTACAACCTCCACCTCCTGGGTTCAAGCGATTCTCCTGCTTCAGCCTCCCGAGTGGCTGGGATTACAGGCGCCCACCCCACGCACGAATAATTTTTGTATTATTAGTTGAGACAGGATTTCACCATGTTGGCCAAGCTGGTCTTGAATTCAACTTCAGGTGATCCGCCCTCCTCGGCCTCCCAAAGTGCTGGGATTACAGGCGTGAGCCACTGCACCCAGCCTCAGCAGGTGATTTTAACGAGCAGTCAGAGTTGAGATGGCTAGTCTAAGCCTCTAGTCATTCAAATGTGTAGCCTGTTGAGGCTAGAAGAGCTCCAGAGCCCCTCCATCTGGCCCTCATCTTACACGGAGAGACTGAGGTCTGCAAGGAGCCCGTGGGCTGGGAATGACGGTCTCTGTTTCCTGCCCTGCCTAGGACCTGAGACTACATTCCTTTTTTAGAGCCCAGCACGGCAGTGAGCCAGCATCTCAGCCCCAAAACAGGTCACGCCAGGGAGGAGTCCAGGCCTGGTGACCATAACTGCTGTCACTCGGGGCACACCCACTGCCTGCCAGGCTCTGGGCGGACACCTTCCTTCTACCACATAGGTGGCATTGTCCACGCTCTCTGGTGATGACAGTGAGGCCCACTTGGCCAAAGGCCATTTGGGAGGAAGTGACCCAGGCTGGAATCATCCCAAAACTGACTGACCCTGAGGCCTGCGTGTGTCCCATGAACCCTCCCTCCACCCCTCCCTCCCAGGGGAGGAGACCACCAGTGCAGGAGTCAGCGGACAGGGGCCCCATCCTGGCACTGCCAGCCGGGCCAACAAGAGGAGAGAGAGGCAGGAGCAAAGACCTGCTTGTGTGAGCCTCGGTGTCTCTGGCAGTCCAAATGCCATCTGGTCCTCGGTGCAAATATATTTCTAGGAAATCACTGATGTCCGGGCTGTCTCAGCCTCACCTCTGGACACTTATATAATCATTAACAAATGTCTGCCATTAAAGAGAAATGACTTGTCATTTGACATCCAAGCTCCATTTCCAAATGGCAGACTGGTGTTTACCCTCCTCCTGAAAAGAGTGGATTCTAAAACAGACGGCTGAGCTCACCTCTTCCTGATTTGCAGGAAACAATCCTCCACATGTAAAGGTCTCAACCCAGCCTCCCAGCCAGGGGGTCCTCTATCCACAAGCTCCTATTCAGATTCACCTAAAATGTCACTTCATGAAGTTGACTTTATTTTATTTTATTTATTTATTTTTTGAGATAGAATCTTGCTCTGTCATCCAGGCTAAAGTGCAATGGCTCAATCTCGGCTCACTGCAACCTCTGCCTCCCAGGTTCAAGTGATTCTCCTCCCTCAGCCTCCTGAGTAGGTGGGATTGCAGGCACGCACCACCATGCCTGACTAATTTTTGTATTTTTAGTAGAGATGGGGTTTACCCCATGTCAGCCGGGCTGGCCTTGAACTCTTGACCTCAAGTAGTCTGCTGGCCTCAGCCTCCCAAAATGTTGGAATTATAGGCATGAGCCACTGCGCCCAGCCTGCCATTGTGCCCAGCCCCAGCCTTTCTTCTAAAGGAAAGTGTTTAACTACGTAGGTAGGAAATGCACTCTTCTACCTTTTAGATTACAAAAATGCTTCCGAAGACATGAGGCGTTCTCTTGTGGCCTCATGGCTGTAGGAAGCCCTTGAGTGAAGGGTAGATGGTGGGGTTTTGAGGGTCACATGGCAAGTGCTGGGCTCAGCCTGGCCACCGACTGACTTCAGGAACTCGGACAGATCACTTCTCCCTGCGCCTCCACCTCCCCACCACTGCCGTTTGGTAAGGGAGCTGGAGCAGCCCAGCTGTCCACAAACCTAGCCACCCATCAGGATGACCTGGAGAGCTTCTTGGTCTGTTGCCTTTTAAGCTCCTCGTCTGTCTGAAGCACAGCCAGGTTTGGGAACGCCTGGCCAGCAGGCTGCCAAGCCCCCAACTCTGACGGTCTGAGTGTCTGATGGAAAGCTGCAAAGCCCCTGCCCCGTCAGCAGGTCTGACCTGATGTTTTTTGCCCACTTCAGCTCCTGGCGTGTTGTAATGATGACAGATCTGGTTATCCCGGGATGGTCCATTCAGGCTTAGAAAACCATAGCTAACATTTGTCAAGCCCTTACGAAGGGTCAGGCTTCCTCACACCGGTATCTTGTTTATTCCTCAGAACAGCCTAAGAGGTAAGTACTGTTATTAGTTTTTGTTTATGGCTAGAGAAACTGAGTGACAAAGTATCTTGCATGCATTTAGGTTGGGACTTGAAGCATGGAGCCAGGACTGGAACTTGGAGGGCCTGGCCCCAAAGCCTGCGGTCATAGTCACTCCATCACTCAGTCAAAGTAATGGGACCACCCTTGGGGGTGCAAGGTGAACCCAGAAGGAAAATGGCTGCTTCCCCGAAGCAGCACACTCTCCCGTCCTCGTGCCCAGGTACCCCCTGATAGGGACAATTTACTGTGTTCTGAAAGGTGTGCAGGGACCTGGTTCAGTCTTTGACATCGTGGCTGAATCACAAGTACCCTGAACATCTCATTCCTTCCAAAATGGGTTTGCTGCCTGCGTGCCTTCCTTCTTCCTATGACCCTGGAAGAGATTGCTCCGGAAGGTGCCCACTTTGTGGATGGGAAGCGTCAGAGGCAAGACTCCAGGCATATCAGTGTGTCTGTAGACATGGACCTGTGGCTGCCGTCTTCTGCCTCTTGGTCAGGTAGTTGTCACTCAGCTACGTTTTTGCTCTGGATCCTTCCGGTGGGCTTGGCCAACCTCCTCCCATGTGCCAGCCACACTGAGGCCGTCTCAACCCTGGCTGCTCATTAAAATCACCTGCAGAGCTCTTGAACCCTACCACTGGCCCCAGCCCTGCTCCAGAAGCCCTGGGGGTGGGCCCTGGCCATGGTATTTGCTAAAGCTCCCCAGGGATTCTGAAGTGCAGCCAAGGGGAAGATCCATTGATAAGAGAAATGTCATTTCAGGGAATTGATAGTAAGCCTCATGAGGTCTCCTCACTTGGCCCCATCCCAGCCATGGGGCTAAGTTAAAAGCAGGACTTTAAAGGCCAGCCAGCAGGACCTGATCTGCCTGCCTAATGAGGTGGATCGATCACTTTAGGCTAGGAGTTTGAGACCAGCCTGACCAACTTGGTGAAATGCTGCCTCTACTAAAAATACCAAAATTAGCCAGGCGTGGTGGTGCACGCCTATAATTCCAGTTATTTGGAAGGCTGAGGCATGAGAATTGCTTGAACCTGGGAGGCAGAGTTTGCAGTAAGCCAAGATCATGTCACTGCACTCCAGCCTGGGTGACAGAACCAGACCCTGTCTCAAAAAAAAATAAAAAATAAAAAGAAAGCTGGTGTGATTCCATCCTGCGCAGCTGTTCTCTTGAGCAGTGGTTGTTTACCTCCGTCCGCCTTCTCTGCCACCTAAGTGCATGCCGCCACCTGATGGAAAATTCGATGGACATGAGTCCCCTGAGGCCCCAGAACTATCTTTTCAGTTGTGAACTTAAGGCCAACAAAGATGATCACTTCGAGGTGGGTAATGATGAAACTGAGCACCAGTTATCTTTAAGAACCATCAGTTTGCCGGGCGCGGTGGCTCACGCCTGTAATCCCAGCACTTTGGGAAGCTGAGGAGGGCAGATCACAAGGTCAGGAGATCAAGACCATCCTGGCTAACATGGCAAACCCTGTCTCTACTAAAAATACAAAAGATTAGCCGGGCATGGTGACAGGCACCTGTAGTCCCAGCTACTTGGGAGGCTGAAGCAGGAGAATGGCGTGAACCTGGGACACGGAGCTTGCAGCGAGCCGAGATCGCGCCACTGCACTCCAGCCTGGGGGACAGAGCGAGACTCCGTCTCAAAAAAAAAAAAAAAAAGAAAAAAGAAAAAAGAACGATCAGTTTACGGGCTGGTGCAAAGGATGATTGCACATTGTTGAAGCAGAGGCAATGAATTACGAAGGCAGTCCAATTAAAGTAACACTGGCAACTTTGAAAATGTCTGTACGGTCAATGGTTTCCCTTGGGGGCTTTGAAATCACACTACCAGTGGTCTTACGGTTGAAATGTGGCTCAGGGCCAGGGCATATTAGTGGACAGCACTGAGTAGCTGTGGAGGAAGATGCAGTTAGAAGATGAAGAGGAGGAAGATGTGAAACTCTTAAATATATCTGGGAAGCAATCTGCCCCTGGCGGTGGTAGCAAGGTTCCACAGAAAAAAAGTAAAACTTGCTGCTGATGAAGATGAAGAAGATGATGATGATGGTGATGAAGATGATGATGATTTTGATGACGAGGAAACTGAAGAAAAAGCGCCAGTGGAGAAATCTGTACGAGATGCTCCAGCCAAAAATGCACACAAGTCAAATCAGAATGGAAAAGACTCAAAACCATCAACACCAAGATCAAAAAGACAAGAATCCTTCAAAAAACGGGAAAAAACTAAAATACCAAAAGATCTAGTTCTGTAGAAGATATCAAAGCAAAAGTGCGAGGAAGTATAGAAAAAGCACATTGAACAGTCCTGGGCACTACTGATAAATTAAGCCCAAAGATGGGGAGAAAGGAAAAGGAGAGACAAATGTAGCCCATACTGAGTGTCATCAACAATCCAGACTGTAGTCTTCTATTTTAATCTCAATCCCCTTTTCTGATTTGCCATGGATGCCTCTTCAGGCTGGAAACAATCTCACTCTTGATTCCCTAAAGCACTTTCTTCTGACTGCTGTGATTCGGTGAACTTTGCCCTTTGCTTTCTATTACTTGCGCATTTGCCTCACCTCTGACCATGTTTTAAATCACCTTTGTATCTCCTTAGCTGCTCAATAAATATTTGAATTAAAAAAAAAGAAGCCGGGCACGGTGGCTCACGCTTGTAATCCTAGCACTTTGGGAGGCTGAGGCGGGCGGATCACCTGAGGTCAGGAGTTCGAGACCAGCCTGACCAACACGGTGAAACCCCGCCTCTACTAAAAACACAAAAATTAGCTGGGCCTGGTGGCCGGCACCTGTAGTCCCAGCTACACGGGAGGCTGAGGCAGGAGAATCGCTTGAACCTGGGAGGCGGAGGTTGTAGTGAGCCGAGATGGCGCCACTGCACTCCAGCCTGGGCGACAGAGTAAGACTGTCTCAAAAAACAAAACAAACAAACAAAAAACCTAGTGTTTGGGAAGTGTTTATAACCTATAAAGAGCAAGATTTGTCTATTTTTAACGTCCTCCCTTCCACCCTTTTCCTTCCTTCCTTTCTTCTTCCCTTCCTTCTTTTCCTCCTTCCATTTTTTTTTTCTTTTAGATTCTCCCACTTTCTCCCACTGAATACCCTCAGACTTTGCCCCCTTGCCTGCCACACTCTTACAATTGCTTCAGTCTTGAAAGCGAATGCCTCTGACCCTAACTTTTCTCCGGAAGCCCCTTCAACTTTCCCCTGCGGCAGCTCAGAGAATCTCAGAGCCTTGCTGTCAGCAGATGGTGGCCTGCACCTTCACCTGCCTGTTAGGGAATGGCTCACCTGAGTCTTTCCTTCCTTCTCTCTCTCTTTCTCTCTCTCTTTCTCTCGCTCTCTTTCTTTCCTTCCTCCCTCCCTCCCTCCCTCCCTCCCTTCCTTCCTTCCTTCCTTCCTTCCTTCCTTCCTTCCTTCCTTCCTTCCTTCTTTCCTTTCTTGAGACAGAGTTTCACTCTGTTGCCCAGGCTGGAGTGCAGTGGCATGATTTTGGCTCACTGTAACCTCTGCCTCCCAGGTTCAAGTGATTCTTCTGCCTCAGCCTCCCAGGTAGCTGGAATTACAGGAGCCTACCACCATGCCTGGCTAGTTTTTATATTTTTATTAGAGACGGAGTTTCACCATGTTGGCCAGGCTGGTCTCCAACTCCTGACCTCAGGTGATTTGCCCACCTCGGCCTCCCAAAGTGCTGGGATTACAGGCATGAGCCACCATGCCAGGCCTCACCTGAGTCTTTACAGCCACAGACTGGTGAATGGGGGTGGTGCATTGGGTAGGTAGGTTGGGTGTGGCATGGAGCTGAATGCAGCTAGCAGAGTGCACACACTTGCAGGGCCTCCTTAAACTCAGGCTGGCAATGCCATTGCGGTGTTATTTCTGTCCCTATGTCAGTCAAAGCCATTGAGGCACCCATGGGCTCAAGTGCCTGCCAACCTCAAGCACAGCACCATCACTCTGGGCTCAGTTTCCCATGTTCCAGAGACTCCTCTGAGGCCCTTTCCTGCTATGAAACTGCTGTTCTGGGGCCAGGAGAACCTGAGGGCTGCCCATGTGTCCGGGGTTTCCTGTACCTTCCTGCCTGAAGCATTGGGTGGGCAAGAGAGGACCTCCTCTCCAGCTCCAGCTTGCAAAGTAGCATTGCAGACCCACCTCCTCCGCTGTCCGACAAGAATCCCAGCTGACCACGCCATGTCGGGGGCTGGCTCCATGCAGGGTGCTTGCCACTTTCCACCTCACTGGCTTGTCCTTCCCAAAATGTGGGCCATGCATGAGCCCATCATTTCACCCCTAGTGGTGTCAGTGTGAGTCTTCCAAGAAGACACCAGGACAGGATTAGACATGTTTTTTCCTACGGGGGAAGGATAAGGAGAGGAAGCAGGAGGAGCAGGGAGGACCTTCGGGTGGTAATACAGGTCTCACCTCTGTGCAAGCAGCGGTAAGGAAGGAGGTTTGGATAGAAAGAGTCCCAGGTCCCAGGAGATGGAGACCAGCCTCACCAACATGGTGAAACCCCTTCTCTACTAAAAATACACAAAGTAGCTGGACACGATTGTGGACACCTGTAATCCCAGCTACTCTTGGGGTGGCTGAGGCACAGGGATTGCTTGAACCTGGGGGGCAGAGGTTGCAGTGAGCTGAGATCATGCCGCCGCACTCCAGCCTGGACAACAGAGGGAGACTCTGTTTTGAAAAAAAGAAAGAGGCCGGGCGCGGTGGCTCATGCCTGTAATCCCAGCACTTTGGGAGGCCCAAGGCAGGCAGATCACTTGAGGTCAGGAGTTTGAGACCAGCCTGGCCAACATGGTGAAACCCCATCTCTACCAAAAATACAAAAAATTAGCTAACTGTGGTGGTGGATGCCTGTAGTCCCAGCAACTTGGGAGGCTGAGACAGGAGAATCTCTTAAACTGGGGAGGCGGAGGTTGCAGTGAGCCAAGATCGTGCCACTGTACTTCAGCCTGTCTCAAAAAAAGAGGAAAGAAAGAAAGAAAGAAAAGAAAAGAAAAGGAAAGGAAAGGAAAGGAAAGGAAAGGAAAAGGAAAAGGAAAAGGAAAAGGAAAAGGAAAAGGAAAAGAAAAAGAGTGAGACTTAGGTCTCAGTGCAGCTCTGAGAAAGTCTCAGCCAGGCTGATGGGGAGGCCCAGAGCCCAGAGCCCAGTGGGGAGTCCTGTGTCCTGCAGGAATGGGCCAGAACTAGCTCCCACCCTCCCCAGTCATGGGCGGGGAGGAGCTAAGAGAAGTGCATCCCAAGGGGCACTGCTGGCTGTTAGCCACCTGGGCCCCCAGTGGGGCAGGTTCTCTTGAGGGAGACATGACTGGTGTGCTTCTGTGGCCATCGCATAAATATTTACCCAATATAAGTGGAAACACCTGTCTACAAAAAGTTATAAAAAAATGTTCTTAGCACCTTTATCATAATCACCACCAACTGGAAACCACCCACCTGCCCATAGACAGGTAAAGTGACAAAGAAATGGGGCCGGGCGGGGTGGCTCACGTCTGTAATCCCAGCACTTTTGGAGGCAGAGGTGGGTGGATCACTAGAGGTCAGGAGTTCAAGACCAGCCTGGCCAACATGAAGAAACCCTGTCTCTACTAAAAATACAAAAAATTTAGCCAGGTGTGGTGGCGTGCACCTGTAGTCCCAGCTACTCAGGAGGCTGAGACAGGAGAATTGCTTGAACCTGGGAGCCGGAGGTTGCAGTGAGCTGACATCGTGCCACTGCACACGCAATGATGGATATGAATTAAAATGAATGAAAGGGCCAGGCGCAGTGGCTGACCCTTTCATGGGAAGCTGACGTGGGCAGATCATTTGAGCCCAGGAACTCAAGATGAGCCTGGGCAATACAGGGAGACCCTATTTCTACAAAAAATTAAAAAATTAGTGGGGCACGGTGGCATGGGCCTGTAGTCCCAGCTACTCAGGAGCTGAGGTGGGAGGATCACTGGAGCCCAGGAGTTCAAGGCTACAGTGAGCTATGATTGTGCCACTGGACTCCAGCCTGGACAACAGAGTGAGACCCCGTTTCTAAAAAAAAAATTTTTTTTAAGTGTAAAAAAAGGAATGAAGTACTGATACATGCAATGATATGGACGAATCTCAGAAACATTACATGGAAGGAAGCAACACACAGGAGAATACATATCATATGATTCCATTTGTAGGAAGTTCAAGAAGGCAAAATTAATCTCTGGTGATAGATGATTAGTGCCTAGTGGATGGAGAGACAGGGACTTGTCTGAGATAATTCAATGGAGTGATGGAATGCTCTAGATCTTGATTTGGGCTTGGTTATACTTTGTCAAAACTAATTGAATTGTACTACAAAGCATATGCATTTTACTGTTGGTAATTTTTACCTCAATAATTTAAAAAAAGCCTCCACTCTATGGATGAGGCTTAGAGAGGTTAAGAGTTTGCCCAAGATGCACAGCAGAAGGGCTCACGTTGGAATCCTGCCTGCCCAGTCCCTAGTGCGTGCCCATCAGGGTCCCAGCTGCCTCATGGCGCCTAACGCTGACTCAAGAGACTCCTGCGCAGCTAGATACACTCCTGGATCCCTCTCCCAGGTGGGAGGCTGAGGCCTCAGGATTCCAGAAGACGCTACAGCTGCTGGTCTGGGGCCCAGTCCCTGTCAACAAAGCTGGGACTTGGCCTGAATCAACCTTCTTCTCCCTAACACCTGGAAACCAGTGATCTTTTCACTGTCTCCATGGTTTTGCCTTTTCCAGAATGTTGTATAGGTGGAATCACACATCATGTAGCCTTTCAGTTGGCTTCTTTCACTTAGCAATATGTATTGAAGTTCAGGTCTTTTCATGGCTTGACAACTCATTTCCTTTTTAGGGCTGAATACTATTCCATTGTCTGGATGTACCACAGTTTACTTATCCATCCACCCATTGAAGGTCATCTTGCTTGCTTTCAATGTGGCAATTATGAATGAAGCAGATATAAACATCCATCTGCAGGTTTTTGTGTAGACATAAATCTTTAACTTACTTGGATAAATGTGTGATTGCTGGATTGTATGGTAAAAGTATGGTTAGTTTTTTAAGAAACTGCCAAACTGTCTTCCAATGAGGTGGTACCATTTTACATTCTCACCAACAATGAATGAGAGTTCTTTTTTTTTTTTTTTTTGAAGATGGAGACTCACCCTAGTCTGTCGCCCAGACTGGAATGCAGTGGTGCAATTTCGGCTCACTGCAACCTCTGCCTCCCAGGTTTAAATGATTCTTCTGCCTCAGCCTCCTGAGTAGTTGGGACTACAGGTGCCCGCCACCACACCCAGCTAATATTTTGTGTTTTTAGTAGAGATGGGGTTTCACCATGTTAGCCAGGATGGTCTCGATCTCCTGACCTCATGATCCGCCTACCTCGGCCTCCCAAAGTGCTGGGATTACAGGCGTGAGCCGCCGCGCCCGGCAGAATGAGAACTCTTGTTTCACATCCTTGCCAGTATCTGGCATTGTCAGTGTTTTGGATTTTAGCCATTCTAATAAGTGTGTGGTGGTGTCTCACTGGTTTTGTGTTTTGTTTTGCTTTTTGAGACACGGTCTCATTCTGTCACCCAGGCTGGAGTGCAGTGGCATGATCACTGCTCACTGCAGCCTTGACCTCCCTGGGCTCAGGTGATGTTCCCGCCTCAGTCTCCTGAGTAGCTGGGACTACAGGTATGGGCCACCATGCCTGGATAATTTTTTGTATTTTTAGCAGAAACAGGTTCCACCATGTTGTCCAGGTTGGTCTTAAACTCCTGAGCTCAAATGATTCATCCACCTTAGCCTCCCGAAGTGCTGGGATTATAGGCATGAGCCACCACTCCTGATCCTCATTGTTATTCAGATTTGTAATTCTCTAATGAATGATGTTGAGCACCTTTTCATATGCTTATTTTCTATCCACATACAGTCTTTGGTGAGGTGTTTATTCAGATCTTTTGCCCTTTTTATGATATTTAACTTTAAAAAATATATTTGCTGCTACTGTATAGAAATACAATTATTTTTGTACACTGGCCTTCTATTCGTGTTTAACTTATTCTAGTCAGTTTTTGTAGATTCTTACTATTTTCTATGTGAATAACTATATCATACACAAAACAGTTTTACTTAGTCCTTTCTGGTTTTTTATTTTGTTTTTGTTTTTGTTTTTGTTTTAGACAGAGTCTTGCTGTTGCCCAGGCTGGAGTGCAGTGGCATGATCTCAGCGCACTGCAACCTCCCCCTCCCGGGTTCAAGCAATTCTCTGCCTCAGACTCCCAAGTAGCTGGGATTACAGGCACCTGCCACCAGGCCTAGCTAATTTTTGTATTTTTAGTAGAGATGGGGTTTCACCATCTTGGCCAGAGTGGTCTTAAACTCCTGACCTCGTGATCCACCTGCCTCGGCCTCCCGAAGTGCTGGGATTACAGGTGTGAGCCCCTGCCCCGGCCCCTTTCTGATATTTATGCTTTCTGTTTCTTTTTCTTGCCTTATTGCAGTTCTAGGATTGTGTTTAGGTTTGGTTTTTTGTTTGTTTGTTTTTCTGTACTCATGTTTTCAAGAGATTTTTCTCTCTGAATCTTTCTTTCTTTCTTTTCTTTCCTTCCTTCCTTCCTTCCTTCCTTCCTTCCTTCCTTCCTTCCTTCCTTCCCTTCCTCCCTCCCTCCCTCCCTCTCTCTCTTTTTTCTTTCTTTCTGAGATGGCATCTTGCTGTGTCGCCAGGCAGGAGTACAGTGGCACGATCTTGGTTCACTGCAGCCTCCGCCCTCCAAATTTTAGCAATTCTCCTGCCTCAGCCTCCTGAGTAGCTGACTACAGGTGCGCGCTGCCACGCCTGTATAATTTGTTTGTATTTTCAGTAGAGACAGGATTTCACCATGTTGGCCAGGATGGTCTTGATTTCTTGACCTCGTGATTCACCCTCCTCAGCCTCCCAAAGTGCTGGGATTACAGGCGTGAGCCACCATGCACCAGCCTGAATGTTATTACTTTCTTTTTTTTTTTTTTGAGATGGAGTCTTGCTCTATTGCCCAGGCTGGAGTGGAATGCAGTGGCGTGATCTCGGCTCACTGCAAGCTCTGCTTCCTGGGTTCGCGCCATTTTATTGCCTCAGCCTCCCAAGTAGCTGGNCTTCCTTCCTTCCTTCCTTCCTTCCTTCCTTCCCTTCCTCCCTCCCTCCCTCCCTCTCTCTCTTTTTTCTTTCTTTCTGAGATGGCATCTTGCTGTGTCGCCAGGCAGGAGTACAGTGGCACGATCTTGGTTCACTGCAGCCTCCGCCCTCCAAATTTTAGCAATTCTCCTGCCTCAGCCTCCTGAGTAGCTGACTACAGGTGCGCGCTGCCACGCCTGTATAATTTGTTTGTATTTTCAGTAGAGACAGGATTTCACCATGTTGGCCAGGATGGTCTTGATTTCTTGACCTCGTGATTCACCCTCCTCAGCCTCCCAAAGTGCTGGGATTACAGGCGTGAGCCACCATGCACCAGCCTGAATGTTATTACTTTCTTTTTTTTTTTTTGAGATGGAGTCTTGCTCTATTGCCCAGGCTGGAGTGGAATGCAGTGGCGTGATCTCGGCTCACTGCAAGCTCTGCTTCCTGGGTTCGCGCCATTTTATTGCCTCAGCCTCCCAAGTAGCTGGGACTACAGGTGCCAGCCACCATGCCCAGCTAATTTTTTTGTATTTGTAGTAGAGATGGGGTTTCACCATGGTCTTGATCTTCTGACCTCATGATCCACCCACCTCGGCCTCCCAGAGTGGTGGGATTACAGGCATGAGTCACTGTGCCCGGCCCCGAATGTTACTTTTTATAGCATCCTATTCTTATTTCATGGATGTGATATCATCTGATATCTCTCATTGATCTTTGTTTTTTTATTTATTTTATTTTATTTTATTTTACTTGAGACAGGGTCTCACTCTGTTGCCCAGGCTGGAGTATAGTAGCACAATATCAGCTCACTGCAACCTCCACCTCCCAGGTTCAAGTAATTTTCCTGCCTCAGACTCCCTAGTAGCTGGGATTATAGGCATCCACCACCATACCCAGCTACTTTTTGTAATTTTAGTAGAGAAGGGGTTTCACCACATTGTCCAAGCTGGTCTCGAACTTCTGACCTCAGGTGATCCCCCTGTGTTGGCCTCACAAAGTGCTGGGATTACAGGTGTAAGCCTCTGTGCCCAGCAATCTTTGTGGTGTTTGTTTATTTGTGACGGAGTTTC
Source organism: Rhinopithecus bieti (assembly GCF_001698545.2). Taxonomy (NCBI): domain Eukaryota; kingdom Metazoa; phylum Chordata; class Mammalia; order Primates; family Cercopithecidae; genus Rhinopithecus; species Rhinopithecus bieti. The sequence continues at coordinate 4,931,814 of NW_016819184.1, read as the reverse complement.
GCTCTTGTTGCCCAGGCTGGAGTGCAATGGCACGATCTCAGCCCACCACAACCTCTGCCTCCTGGGTTCAAGCCATTCTCCTGCCTCAGCCTCCCGAGTAGCTGGGATTACAGGCATGCGCCACCACGCCTGGCTAATTTTTTGTATTTATAGTAGAGATGGGGTTTCTCCATGTTGGTCAGGCTGGCCTTGAACTCCCGACCTCAGGTCATCCACCCGCCTCAGCCTCCCAAAGTGCTGAGATGACAAGCGTGAGCCACTACGCCTGGCCAATCTTTGTTTTTTAAATTTAGTTTTCTTTCTCTACATAGTCTATTTCCTCTAAACTACTTTTTTTCCTCTTTCTTTCAATTTCAGATCAGTTTTCTCAAATTTTCAATAATTCTTGTTTATCTATTTGCAATTAAGACATGGAGGCTAAAACAAACATATTGGAAGCTCTGTGCACACGAGTGCGCCTTGCTGACTTTGTGCTCCTTGGCATGATCAGGTTACCCACTTATTAGGGAACTCCTGTTGTCAATAACTTCAGATACTTCCTCACGGCTAGCCCAATTCCCCAGGAAATAGTCTTCCAGTTTGTTCTTGGAGAGTAACAGCCTGGCTGCCAGCCTTCTAGGAGCCCAGTAGGAGGCTGTGCGGGATTTGAATAACATATTCATGTGCACTTGGTAGGGAGGCCACATCTTCAGCCATGCCCGGCATCCCCCAGTTCAGACATTCTGTTTTACAGAGTTGGGCCTGGGGTGGAGCTGTCAGCCAGCCACATGGACGAGGAAGGCATCTAGGAATCCAATTGATGACTAATAGCTTCCAGCAGCCCTGATTTTAGTCCATTCCCTTTCTCCTCCAGTGCCAGAGGCCCTGGTATTGCCAGCTTCTGTACTTTTTTGAGGTTCTGTAGCATAAACCAAGTTGGCTCTCAGCTCTCCTCTCTGCCGGTGCAGAAACTGCCTTTCTTGGGTCTTCTAAACCAGTTCCCCTCGGCTCACTGGCTTTCTAGTTTCCAAAACGTGGCTGCTGTTTTCCTCTCCTGTTCTCTCTTTGTTGGTTTCCAACTGTGTTTGTTTATTAATCTGTTTATTGTAGGGTTAGTGGGATTTCAGGAGGAAGTGAAGTTAGATACATATGTTCAATCCATCATTTCAACCCAGAAATTCTACTATTACCTTTAATTTACTTAATACAGAAATAAATAGGCCGGGCGCGGTGGCTCACGCCTGTAATCCCAGCACTTTGGGAGGCCAAGGCAGGCGGATCACGAGGTCAGGAGATCGAGACCATCCTGGCTAACACAGTGAAACCCCGTCTCTACTAAAAATACAAAAAAATTAGCTGGGCGTGGTGGCCGGCGCCTGTAATCTCTAATCCCAGCTACTCGGGAGGCTGAGGCAGGAGAATGGCGTGAACCCAGGAGGCGGAGCTTGCAGTGAGCTGAGATCTGGCCACTGCACTCCAGCCCGGGCGACAGAGCGAGACTCCATCTCAAAAAAAAAAAAAAAAAAAAAAAAAAAAAAAGGAGGGGTTGCTCACGCCTGTAATTCTAGCACTTTAGGAGGCCGAGGCAGGCAGGTTGCTTGAGCTCAGGAGTTTGAAATCAGTCTGGGCAACATGTAAAACCCTGACTCTACAGAAAATGCAAACATTAACTGGGCGTGATGGCATACACCTGTGGTCCCAGCTACTTGGGAGCCTGAGGCGGGAGGATCACTTGAACGGGAGATTGAAGCTGCAGTGCATCATGATCGCGCCACTGCACTCCAGCCTGGGTGACAGACTGAGACCTTGTCTCAAAAAAAAAATTAATTCATTAAAGAGTGTTGGAAAAAGCCAGGTGCAGTGGCTCATGACTGTAATCTCAGCATTTGGGGAGGCTGAGGCTGGCAGATCACTTGAGGTCAGGGGTTCAAGACCAGCCTGGCCAAAATGGTGAAACTCTGTCTCTACTAAAAATACAAAAAAATTACCCAGGCATGGGTGATGCGTGTCTGTAATTCCAGCTACTCAGGAGGCTAAGGCACAAGAATTGCTCAAATCTGGGAGGCGGAGGTGGCAGTGAGCCAAGATCATTGCACTCCAGCCGGGGCGACACAGTGAAACTGTCTCAAAAGAAACAAAAGCAAAAACAAAAATTAGCCAAGTGCGGTGGCTCAGCCCTGTAATCCCAGCACTTTGGGAGGCTGAGGCAGGCAGATCACCTGAGGTCAGGAGTTCAAGACAGGCCTGGCCAACATGGTGAAAACCTGTCTCTACTAAAAATACATAAAATTTAGCCAGGCGTGATGGTGCATGCCTGTAGTCCCAGCAACTCAGGAGGCTGAGGCAGGAGAATTTTTTCAACCCAGAAGGCGGAGATTGCAGTGAGCTGAGATTGTGCCACTGTGCTCCAGCCTGGGTGACACAACAAGACTCTGTCTCAAAAAACAAACAAAGAGTGTTGGGGAAAAGCCTTGCTTTGTCTTCACAGTCATTGCATAAGAGTTCCTGAAAGCAAGATATGGTACTGACAATTCTCTTGTCTGAATAGCTATATTAAGGTGGGACTCAAAAAAAGTATTGCGGACCCACTGCGTACCAGGCCTGAACCATGACTAGTGAGGCTTCAGCTCCGATGACCCCTCCACCAGCCTCTCCTTGGGCCGTCTTTACAGGTTCCTGGCTCCAGGAGTCCTAGCACAAACTTCCTGGTCACTTCCAGCCAGTTCTCCCAGTTCCTAGTCCAGCGGGACCTGCGGGGCAGGCCTCCCACTCAGCCCTTCCCACTTGGCTTCTTCTACTGTCCTGATGCTGAGAATAGAATTCTGGAGCTGGTGACCGTGTCGTCACTGACACTTATGTGGGACTTCCTCTTCAGGTTGCTTTCCTCTATTTAGCTAATAAAACGACTTTTGGCCAGGCGTGGTGGCTCAAGCCTGTAATCCCAGCACTTTGGGAGGCCAAGGCGGGCAGATCACCTGAGGTCAAGAGTTTGAGACCAGCCTGGCCAACATGGTGAAACCCCATCTCTACTAAAAACACAAAAATTAGCTGGGTGTGGTGGCGGGTGCCTGTACTCCCAGCTACTCTACTCGGGAGGCCGAGGCAGGAGGTGGGGGTTGCAGTGAGTCAAGATTGCGCCACTACACTCCAGCCTGGACGACAGAGCAAGACTCCGTCTCAAAAAAATAAATAAATAAAGATAGAAAAATAAAACGACTTCAATGATGACAACAAAGCAAAGCCTATTCCTGCGATGGATGTAGTCAAATGACCTGCAGCGGCTGATTGAAATGTAGTCCCATTTGTTTATGTAACTTTTTCTGTCTAGGAAGAAAGGCTGGTGAGTGACAAGGGTCCCCCTATTCCAGAGATAGGACAGGGACACATCACAGCAGAAAGGCAGAGAGAGAGCCAGGCTGGATCTGCAGGTGTGCCCCGCCCCCACCCACGGCACACGTGGGAGTGAAGAGTGGCTGAGAAGGGCGGCCAGACTGGGGGGTAGCAAGCACCTGGCTCTCCTCACACCCTCCCTCCTCAAGGTAAGGAAGTGGGGCACTGACAGGACCATTCTAGGGAGTGGGGTGCTTGCCAGAAGGAGAAACTGCTAGTTCACCGCTCAGGTTGATGTCTGCAGAACTGCAGAGATTCCCCCAGAGGTGCTACTAGTGATGAGTTTAGAAAAGCCTTTGGGCGGGTCAGAGTGGGCCACAGGCTGCCCGTGAAGGAGTGGGGCAGTGGCATGAGAGCTGCGAGTGGGGGAGAGGTGAGTCCCCACCTGTATCAGGGACTTGTTTGTGTCAGAGAGCCCTGGAGGTGTGAGTGGGTCCCTAAACCCACCTCTACCCTCCCCAATTGATCCCAAGAGAAAGTCAGCATTTAGCCACCTGCCATCATAGAGGCATTCGATAACACAGTGAACGTAACAAGCTAAGTAAAAATACACGTGTGATCCTTTGCCCTCCCTTCCTTCTCCATGCCCCAAGCCTGGAGGAGCTGCTGGCAGCAGTCAGCAAGTTGAGGAGGTGGGATGCAGAAGACAGGAAAGATGGGCTCTGGCCCCTCTTTGGGCTCACCTTGGGAGAAGGGGAGAAGCTTGGAACTGGTAATGAAATTGCGGTTTTGATTTAAATCAGACCACACTCTTATTATATAAAATGAGGATGGTTGGCCAACACCTAGAAGCCACTGGGAAGGCATGGGATCTGTTGGAGTGTCCTTCGGGAGGGGAAGAGTTAGCAAAGGAGGTTTGCAAAGCAGCGGTGGGAGGAAAGTATGGCTCACTCCTGACTGCAGCAAGTCCAGCCTCTTTAAGAACTAGGTTACCAGGCCGGGCGCGGTGGCTCAAGCCTGTAATCCCAGCACTTTGGGAGGCTGAGACGGGCGGATCACGAGGTCAGGAGATCGAGACCATCCTGGCTAACATGGTGAAACCCCGTCTCTACTAAAAAATACACAAAAAAACTAGCCGGGCGAGGTGGCAGGCGCCTGTAGTCCCAGCTACTCGGGAGGCTGAGGCAGGAGAATGGCGTGAACCCGGGAGGAGGAGCCTTTTGGTGGTTGGAACTCCCGCCCCCGCCCCCCAGCCTGGGCCAAGAGGCGAGACCCCTCTCAAAAAAAAAAAAAAAAAAAAAAAGAACTAGGTTACCCGGCCGGGCACGGTGGCTCACGCCCTGTAATCCCGACACTTCAGGAGGCAGAGGCGGGAGGATCAGGAGTTCAAGACCAACCTGGCCAACATGGTAAAACCCTGTATCTACAAAACATACAAAAATTAGCCAGGTATGGTGGCAGGCACCTGTAGTCCCAGCTACTGAGGGGGCTGAGGTGGGAGAATTGCTTGAGCCTGGGAGGCGGAGGTTGCAGCAAGCCGAGACTGCGCCACTGCACCCCAGCCTGTGCAACAGAGTGAGACTGCGTCTCAAAAAAAAAAAAAAAAAAAAAAAAGAAAAGAAAAGAAAAGAAAAAAGAACTGGGTTGCCCTTACTGTGTAATAAAGAAGGTGCCAGAAAGCCCTCTAGTTCTTCCTACTTATCCTTCGAAACTCAGTTCAGGTGGTCCTTCTCTGAGGCACTTTCCTGGACAAGGACTACCTGGCCCCCGTGCCCCCTCTGTCACAGCACACATTTACTCTGCAGTACAGGGTTTATCTGGACACTAAGGGCCACAAGGGCACGCACCAGTTCTTACCCCTGCGCTGAGCACATTCTGGCACATGGAGACTGCTCAGTGTTGAGTTAATGAATGAAAAGAAATGAACATGGCAGGCCCGGCTACAGGACCACCTAAAGATAAGTTATATATATATATATAAATTAGCCAGGTGTGGTGGTATGTGCCTGTAGTTCCAGCTACTTGGGAGGCTGAGGTAGGAGGATTGCTTGATCCTAGGAGGTCAAGACTGTGGTAAGCTATGATTGCACCACTGCACTTCAGTCTGGGCAATAAAGTGAGAACTGTCTTAAAAAAAAAAAGCAAATAAAAAAGGAAACAATAATCAAAAATGGTTAAAAGCATGTTAGCTACTGTAAAGGTTAGGGAAACACAGGCCTTTTTCAAACTCATTAGCAAATTCTGTTTATTAAATGTCCTCATATAGAAATAAGTAGTCCCAACTGTCCCAAGAATTAAAGGGAAATGGAGCAAGTAAAAAGTTCCTCTTCAAAGTTTTCTTTCTTACTAAAGAATAAGTCATAAGTGTTAGAAATAATAGTTTCTTTTAAAGACTAACTCCCTTCAAGCCTTCTTGCTTTGTGCTAATAACTCTTTGTTAAGCCCTATCCTATGTAGCTGTTAAATATAAAGGAATAAGCACATTCTATGTCCTTACACTTTAACCAAAATGCTTGTGCTAGACATGCTCACAGGCATGTAGTACATTCTATGTCCTTGTACTTTAACCAAAATATTTGTACTAGATGTGCTCACAGGCATGCCCCAGCTCGCAGCCTATGCCCCTTCCTTATTTAAGAATATTATAGTGGCCGGGCGCGGTGGCTCAAGCCTGTAATCCCAGCACTTTGGTCGAGGACCGGAACGGCGCGGATCATCGATGGTTCAGGATTCGAGACCATCCTGGCTTAACACAGGTGTAACCCCGTCTCTACTAAAAAAATACAAAAAAATAAGCTAGCCTGGTCGCGATGTGGCTGCCGTCCTGTAGCCAGCTACTTGTTGAGGCTGAGGCAGTTTGAAACTGGCGTAAATCAGGAGGCGGAGCTTGCAGTGAGCTGAGATCCCTGGCCACTGCACTTCAGTGCCTGGGCACTAGCCAGGTTGGACTCCCTCCAAAAAAAAAAAAAAAAGAACTATTATTATTTTCTATGTCTCTTGTTCAAAGCAACTTCCTTTATTTTTTCCTCTGCTCTCCATTTTGCTTTTACCTATTTAAAAATTGTTTAAGCTGTTAGTCAATCAGGTTCAGTTTGGACTGTGAGGTCTGGCTCCAGCCAATGGAAGCAGGACACAGTAACAGGGACAAACTGCGTAAGGGATAAAAATTGCTTCCCTCCTCTGTTCAAGTGTACTCTCGCCATTGTTCCATCTGCGAGGAGCACCCTTCCTGCAGAAGGTAAAATTGCCTTGCTAAGAAAACTTTTTACCTAAATGCCGATTTTTCCTCGCAGTACCAAAGCACAAGCATTCTGTTTCTAAATAAACATTTTACTTGTAACAGGGAATAATTCATCTCAGCTTCTTGGACATCTTTTTCTGAATGCCACGTCATTTCACATCTTTCCAGGAGACCAAAGGTCTGAGCTAAAATAGACAAAAATGTGTGCAGTGCTCTTTTTTGAAGTATAACAAGCTTGCCTACTCACTTACCCACACAAAGTTTCTCACATCTGTGATCTCATTTGCTTCTCACTCTAACCCCATGAGGTGTAAGAGATTCGGCAGGTGTTATCATTACCTTAATTTCAATTTTACAGATGAGGAAACAGCTCAGAGAGGTTAAGTGATTTGCCCAAGTCACAGGAAGGAGGTGGTGATGCTGCCAAATCATCTCAGGAATTCTGATTCCAGATTCCATGTTGCTTTCTGTGACATCAGGCTGTCCATTAGAATGTAAGGGTTAAGAAGTGGGAGCATTTACGAAACAGATTCATTTCGACAGTGTTTGTATGTTGATAAGGTATGTTTAAAATAGAGATGTAGAGAAAAACTTTAGGACAAATATGTTCACTGCAAGTGTTGTTTATAATAGTGTTAAGGACTTGGTTTAGGTGTGGGTATGGATCTATGTACAATGTGTACACACATGTACATGTAATTACATAGGGAAATGACAAACGTGAGTTTTCAAAAGCAGAATATATACATAAAAACATATACAAACCAAGTCCAATAATGATATATTCAAATAATATCTTTCAGGAAATTTCTTAAAATTTTATCTGTGGTTATATCTCTTGGTTTGGGATATATGGATAACTTTCATTTCATTCTTTACTTCTATCTATATTTTCCATATTTTTTTTTTTTTTTTTTTTTTTTGAGACAGAGTCTTGCTCCGTCGCCCAGGCTGGAGTGCAGTGACACGATCTCGGCTCACTGCAAGCTCTGCCTCCCGGGTTCACCCCATTCTCCTGCCTCAGCCTCCCGAGTAGCTGGGACTACAGGCACCTGCCACCATGCCCAGTTAATTTTTTGTAGTTTTAGTAGAGGCAGGGTTTCACCCTGTTAGCCAGGATGGTCTCAACCTCCTGACCTCATGATCCGCCTGCCTCGGCCTCCCAATATATTTTCCATATTTTCTTATTTATTTATTTATTTGGAGGGTCTCACTCTTTTGCTCAGTCTGGAGTGCAGTAGCTCACTTCAACCTCAAAGTCCTGGGCTCAAGCGATCCTCCTGCTTCAGCCTCCCAAGCATCTGGGACTACGGGATTGTACCACCACACCCAGCTACTTTTTAATTTTTTGTAGGGACAGGGTCTTGCTATGTTGCCCAGGCTGGTCTCAAACTCCTGAGCTCAAGTGATTCTCCTGTCTCAGCCTCCTAAAGTGCTAGGATTGCAGATGTGAGCCACTACACTGGCCCAAATCTTCTGTTAAGAAATGAGTAGGCTGGGCGCGGGGGCTCACGCCTGTAATCCCAGCACTTTAGGAGGCTGAGATGGGCGGATCACGAGATCAAGAGATCGAGACCATCCTGGCCAACATGGTGAAACCCTGTCTCTACTAAAAATTAAAAAATCAGCTGGGCATGATGGCGCACACCTGTAGTCCCAGCTACTCAGGAGCCTGAGGCAGGAGAATTGCTTGAATCTGGGAGGTGGAGGTTGCAGTGAGCCAAGATCATGCCACTGCATTCCAGCCTGCCAACAGAGTGAGACTCTGTCTCAGAAAAAAAAAAAAAAAAGAAAGAAAGAAATGAGTATTAGGCTGACCATGGTGGCATACATCTCTAGTCCTAGCTATTTGTGAAGCTGAGAGGAAGGATCACTTGAGCCTAGGAATTATAGTCCAGCCTGGGTAACACAGTGAGACCCCCATCTCAGAGAGAAAGAAAGAGAGAGAGAGGGAAAGAGAAAGGCCAGGTGCGGTGGCTTATGCCTATAATCCCAGCACTTTGGGAGGCTGAGGCAGGAGAATTGCTTGAATCCAGGAGGTGGAGGTTGCAGTGAGCCGAGATGGCTCACTGCACGCCAGCCTGGGTGACAGAGAGAGACTTTGTCTCAAAAAAAAAAAAAAGACAAAGAGAAGAGAGAGAGACAGAAAGAGAGAGAGAGAGAAAGAGAGAGAGAGAAAGAAAGAATCAGTATTACTTTTGTCTGATTTTTATCCTCCTAGAGAAGTGGGCCCTGGGTGAGCAGGTGGTGGGTACTGAGAAGCCAGGTTGGTTGGGCGGCTCATCTGGCCCTAGAGTACAACTTGAAAGTTAGGACACTGGGGAAATGTCACAGCAGAAAGCCAGATAAACTGTCTAATGCATCATAAACTAGAATAGGCTAGCAAGATGGACAATTCAGGTGCACACTCAAAGAACCAGATGAACTGCAAAAGTTGGGGTAGAGGATGTCACACTCCTGAGGCAAATAGGAGGGAAATTGAAGGGCTTTTTATTTATTATTTATTTATTTTGAGATGGAGCCTCGCTCTGTCATCCAGGCTGGAGTGCAATGGTATGAACTCGGCTCACTGCAACCTCCACCTCCAGGGTTCAAGTGATTCTCCTGCCTCAGCCTCCCGAGTAGCTGTGATCACAGGCGCCTGCCACTCTACCCAACTAATTTTGTATTTTTGATAGAGACAGGGTTTCGCCATATTGGCCAGGCTGATCTCGAACTCCTAACCTCAGGTGATCCGCCCACCTCAGCCTCCCAAAGTGTTGGGATTACAGGTGTGAGCCTCCACACCTGGCCCTGCAGGGCTTTTTAAGGAGTACTTGAGCCTCCTGTATGGACAGAGTCATAATGTGCCAATTCAATGGGGACAACACTTACAATGGTAGAAACGCTGGCCAACATGACCATGGTGGAGTAGTACTGCCCTGCGTCTCCTTCTGTGCGCATAGCCAACCGTGATTCTCTCAGCATGGCAGACTGCTCTGCCTGCTGCCTTTAAAGAACAATGGACAATGTCTTGGCAAAACTCTTCTCTAACTTCTGGGACCAGCAATAGTTGATAATAGCAGGACCTACAGCCTCAAAGAGCCACAGCCTGGAGGGATACAGGAAGCATGAGTTTAGGGCCACCAAGTGAAGGGAGAGAAGTGAAGGTGAGGACAGGCGCGGTGGCTCACACCTGTAATCCCAGCACTTTGGGAGGCTGAGGTGGGTGGATCAACTGAGGTCAGGGGTTTGAGAGCAGCCTGGCCAACCTGGTGAAACCCCATCTCTACTAAAAATAAAAAAATTCGCTGGGCGTGGTGGCGGGCGCCTGTAATCCCAGCTACTGTGGAGGCTGAGGCAGGAGAATTGCTTGAACCTGGGAAGCAGAGGTTACAGTAAGCCGAGATCATGCCACTGTACTCTAGCCTGGGCAATAGAGGGAGACTCTGTCTTAAAAAAAAAAAAAAAAAAAAAGAAGTGAAGGTGGCAGCAGTGGCTGTTGGGAAAAGGCCATGAGCCACCAGGACCCAGGAGGATAAATGATCTGGGAAGTGGAGCATTTTCCAGCAGGGAGCTCGGGGCAGGCTGCTGCAGTGCCACTCTGCCCTTTGGTGGCCTGGGACTGATGAGGCCCTCTGACCTTCCCGGGCCCCTGCCTTATGCTGGCGGCATCTCATCCTCATGTGGCTATGTTTTTTTGCTCTCCATTGCCCTTCATTGGGGGTCTCTGTAGGTGTAAAATCAGAATGTTCCAGACCCTTGGGACACATATACCTTACCTCTATGCATTTTGAGAGCCGCTTTCTTGAGAGTTAGGACAGGCCGGGAATAGTGGCTCATGGTTGTCATCCGTGAGCACTTTGGGAAGCTGTGGTGAGAGGATCTCTTGAGCCCAGGATTTCAAGACCAGCCTGGGCAACAGAGAGAGACCCAGTCTCTACAAAAAAAAAAAAAAAAAAAAAAAAGAAAAGAAAAAAAGAAAACTACCTGGGTGTGGTAGCATGCACCTGTAGTCCCAGCTACTCGGGAGGTTGAGGTGGGAGGATGGATTGAGCCTGGGAGATTGCGGCTGCAGTGAGCCCTTACAGCGCCACTGCACTCCTGCCTGGATGACAGAGAGAGACCCTGTCTCAAAAAAAAAAAAAAAAAAAAAAGGGTCAGGAAACTGTCTAAGTCAGTTATCCAGCTTTTGTATCTTTGGCTATTCTGTAATGGCCCTCCCTTGAAATGATGCCATTCCGTCCCTGCCACTTGGCACTCTCCTGTTGGTCAAAATGAAGAGCAGAGGCACAGTAATACCCCCTTTTTTCCTCTTCTAGATTATATGGGAGAAAATTGTCATCAAGTCCATAACTCATTGAACTTTTGTATCTTAAATTCTAAATGTTAATGCCTTCAGTGAATGAACGTGTCATCTCAACGCTGCCGTGACTTCTTTTTCTTAGGCCCCTGGCTCAGGGCTGAGAATCTCCAGACGCTGTTATGTATTGTGCAATTTGGGTTGCTATGGTGCTGGAAACAGCCTGTAAATGCTGAAATCCTGCAACTGCACGGCTGCCTCCTGGAGAATGGCGTGTTATGTGTGGATCTGGGTCATGTGTGGATTTAGCCTCCGTGACATCGGAGCTGTGGTTTGATGCTTCTGCTCATCCTCTTCAGATCCTAATCTGATCACCTTCTTGTCCATGTCAATGGACTGAGTTACAATAGATTGTTCAAATAGCCAAATAACCCATCTGATAAAAGGATGCTGAACTCAAAGCTGCCGGATGCAGTTTTTTCTAACCTTGGTGGTTCATTGCATTTACAAGCTCTGCGGCTGCTTGTTGATGTTAGCCAAGAAGTCCGTCTGGACTGGGGGCTGGTGACTATACATCTCCAAAGATGCAGCCCCCCCTGCCACCCTGCTTAGCTCATCATCTTCCATTCCTCTGCTCCCCCCCGCAACAGCCTCCTGAGCCCATTATCCCCATGCTCAGGGCACTACCCCCCAGGCTGGAGGAGAGACCTGACCCCTGGTCAGGGGAGATTTATGCAGCCTCGGGAAAGGAGCTCCATCGTTCCTCATGTCCCACTCCTTCACCCTAAGCCAGCTGGACAACCGTTTGTCAGACACATTGGGTGTAGACACATTTGTTATAGATACACTGGGGATACTCTAATGCCCTCATGCCCCCCTTTCTAGGCATGCTCCCAAAGCCCTGGCAAAGGGAGGGGGAGCTAGGTAGGCATGTTTGTATTATCTCGGCTCCTGGCCAAAGACGATTGAATAAGGAGACATGCTGATTCCATCAGACTCTCCGGAATTTGAGCCAGTGTCTCAGTGCCTGAGTCAGGTGGCTTCAGTGCTATGTTGGGTGTTAGCGGCTGTCATGGAGCTGCACGTAGGTCCATTCTTGGGTGGTGCCTTTGGGCTTAGATGTTACCTCGGGTCCTCCTAGCATGTGCTTTGGGACAGCTCCTTGTGTACACTCACTGGGACTCACCCCTTCACTCTCTCCGCTTTGGTCCCCCAAGTAGAGCACCACCTAAACCCCTGTCCACGATACTCACCTTAGCTGTAGCCAGCTCCTCATTGGCCTACTCCTGGCCTTACTCTTTTTTTTTTTTTTGAGATGGAGTCTCGCTCTGTCATCCAGGCTGGAGTGCAGTGGCATGATCTTGGCTCACTGCAAGCTCCGCCTCCTGGGTTCAAGCTATTCCCCTGGCTCAGCCTCCCGAGTAGCTGTGACTACAGGTGTGTGCCACCATATCGGGCTAATTTTTTTGTATTTTAGTAGAGATGGGGTTTCACCCTGTCAGCCAGGATGGTCTGGATCTCCTGACCTCGTGATCCGCCCGCCTCGGCCTCCCAAAGTGCTGGGATTACAGGCGTGAACCACCGCACCCAGCCTGGCCTTACTCTTTCTTAAGGCCCAGGGCCAGTAACTAGGGCCTTGGAATGCCTTGTATGAAGACTCAGAGGGAGGGAGGGACTAGCAGAAGAAAGGCATCGTGCTGGGGAGTGAATTCTACCCACAGTGCCAGCTCAGTGGGCCCTTCTCCAAGGTTCTCCTCAATCACCACCAAAGGGGCACCTCACCTGGAGCTGCAGTAGAGCTTCTGTGATTTAAATGGAGCTGTCCATTGAAAGTGGAGGTCCAGGCCAGGCGCGGTGGCTCAAGCCTGTAATCCCAGCACTTTGGGAGGCCGAGATGGGCGGATCACGAGGTCAGGAGATCAAGACCATCCTGGCTAACACGGTGAAACCCCGTCTCTACTAAAAAATACAAAAAACGAGCCGGGCGAGGTGGCGGGCGCCTGTAGTCCCAGCTACTCGGGAGACTGAGGCCGGAGAATGGCGTAAACTCGGGGGGCGGAGCTTGCAGTGAGCTGAGATCCGGCCACTGCACTCCAGCCTGGGCCACAGAGCTAGATTCCGTCTGAAAAAAAAAAAAAAAGAAAAGAAAGTGGAGGTCCAGGCTGGGTGTGGTGGCTCACACTTGTAATCCCAGCACTTTGGGAGGCTGAGGCCTGTGGATTGTTTTGAGCCCAGGAGTTTGAGACCAGCCTGGGCAACATGACAAAACCCCATCTCTACAAAAAATACAAAACTTAGCTGGTCGTGGTGGTGAGTAGCTGTAGTCCCAACTATCTGGGAGGTTGAGTGGGGTCCTGAGGCGGGAGGATCGCTTAGGCCTAGGAGGCTGAGGCTGCAGTGAGCTGTGATCACGTCAGTGTATTCCAGCCTAGGTGACAGAGTGAGACCCTGTCTCTAAATAAATAAATAAATAAATAAAAGAAAATGGAGCCTCGGAGAAAGGGCCTGCCCCACCATTGCAGGGCCCAGGGTCCAGGAGTGGAAATGGAGGCTCAGGTGCATGGGTCTAAATGTTTCAAATCATTAATCAAGCTCCCTGCTACATAAAATATGTTCTACCCTCTTACTGTTTTTATTTTCAGAAAGTTAGCTAAATATCAAAGGCAACTTTGATACTTTGATTTTAATTATTATTGTATATGTCTAGATGCTTTGTTAATGGGCTGGTGATGTTGCCAGAGCAGTAAAGACGAATACAATTGAAAAATTATTCTAGCTGGGCATGGTGGTTCACGCCTGTAATCCCAGCACTTTGGGAGGCCGAGGCAGGTGGATCACCTGAGGTCAGGAGTTCAAAACCAGCCTGGCCAACATGGTGAAACCCCATCTCTACTAAAATACAAAAATTACCTGGGTGTGGTGGCGGGTGCCTGTAATCTCAGCTACTCCAAAGGCTGAGGCAGGAAATTGCTCAAACCCAGGAGGTAGAGGTTGCCATGAGCCAAGGTTACGTCATTGCACTCCAGCCTGGGTGACAGAGCGAGACTGTCTAAGAAAAAAAAAATTCTAATTTAAATTAAAACATTTATTTTTCTTTCCTGTATTTCAGCAAAGTCACTATGTTGTTGTAGGCAAAATTTTCATATAATTTGTGTTGAATTCATAGTAATGCTAAGTTAGACAACTTTTCTTGAGTAATTGTAGTTCTTAGATAGTGTTATTAATTTCAATTTGGAAAAACAAAATTTTGCTCTATTGAAGCAATAGCAACTGGAATTGTCAGTAAAATTATCACTGTTATTGTTATTATTTTGAGACAGGATCTTGCTCTATCACTCAGGCTGGAGTGCAGTGGTGTAATCATGGCTCACTACAACCTTCACCTCTTGGTCCCACCTCAGCTTCTCAAATACCTGAGACCACAGGCACGTGCCATGCCTGGTTTTTTTGTTTGTTTGTTTGTTTTTTGGTAGAGACGGGATCTTGCTATGTTGCCCAGGCTGGTCTTGAATTCCTGAGCTCAAGCAATTCTCCCACCTTGGCCTCCCAAAGTGCTGGAATTATAGGGATGAGCCACTGTACTTGGCCCTTTTTCTCCTATTCATCTGCCCTTTGTGAGTTTATATACTATACTAGCTCATATACTCATATATACTATATATATATTTTTTTTTTTTTTTTTTTTAGCAAGACCTTTAGAACCTTTAGAGGACCAAAGGGAAAGCTTTCCCTTGGCCCCTACACATGTGACAAATTATCTTTATTGCAGAAAATATGTACCAAGTTTAATTTTTATCACGTAAATTGCTATCAGTTATAGTGGCACTCTTCCTCATCTCTTAAAGCAATAGCTGGAGGCATAGAGTAACATACATGGCTGGTATTATGCTTCACACGTATTATATCCGGGCCCTACATAGACACATTTAGAATAATATGCGCAGTGGCTTATGCCTGTAATCCCAGCACTTTGGGAAGCTGAGGCAGGCGGATCACCTGAGAGCAGAAATTCAAGAGCAGCCTGGCCAACATGGTGAAGCCACATCTCTACTAAAAATATCAAAATTAACCAGGCATGGTGGTGTTCACCTGTAGTCCCAGCTACTCGGGTGGCTGAGGCAGGAGAATTGCTTGAACCCAGAGGTTGCAGTGAGCTGAGATTGTGCCACTGCACTCCAGCCTGGGCAACACAGCAAGAGTCTGCCTCAAAAAAAAAAAAAAAAAAAAAAAAGAAGAAGAAGAAGAAGAAGAATATGAACTGTGTAATATTATACAATATTTCTTGGTCACCATATGCAACTGTTGTGAAACGTGCACTAATCTGTGAATGCCTCCCAAGCCTGAATTCAAACATGAGGAGAAGAAATGCAGGGACACAGGACTACTGGGAAATAATATTTCCATGAGTAAGAATCAGTTATATTTATGCTATTTGACAAATTGAACAACCTGTCTTTCTCTGGCCTAAGGTCTTCCCTTGGCTAAATCCTCTCTGCTCTCTGAAGCAGTGCCTGACTCCAATGTTGGAAGCAGCACAACCCACAAATCTCCAGGATGACCAGACAAGGTCACCTTCTGTTCAAAGTCAGGGGCCAGGCCTTGTGGAGAAGCATCTCTCCAGGCCTGACACATCCTAGTCCTGGCTGGTGGTGTTTACGGTGATAATTTGTGCTGGGCCAATGCTGAGCACAGGATCCCACGGGGCCAAAACACCCCTGTGCTCCTCAATACATGTGTTTCATGTGTATGTTTGTCATGTATAAGGCTCATGGAAAGGGCCTCTCATGCCTGGGTGTAAAGGGAAAAACTTTTCTGTAATGGCATAAATGCAGCCCTGTTTCCTGCAGGGAGTGGAGTGGCAGATACTAAGGATTATCTGCTAGGTTCCAGGCCCTGTGCTAAGCCCACCTTTCTTTGCTTCCTCCCTTTTCTTCCCTCTCCCTCTCCCTGCCCATCCCCCCCACTTTTTTTTTTAGACAGTCTTGCTCTCTCACCCAGGTTGGAGTGCAGTGGTGCACTGCAACCTCCGCCTCCCGGCTTCAAGTGATTCTCCTGTCTCAGCCTCCCGAGTAGCTGGAATTACAGGAGTGCACCACTGTGCCTGACTAATTTTTGTATTTAGTAAAGATGAGGTTTCACCATGTTGATCAGGCTGGTCTCGAACTCCTGACCTCAAGCAATCCACTTGCCTTGGCCTCCCAAAGTGCTGGGATTATAGGTGGGAGCCACCACACCCAACCTTTTTTTTTTTTTTTTGAGATTCAGTGTGGCTTTACTGCTTATCGGAACCCACCCCCAATATTTCAACATAGGTTCTTTCTATTTTCCCTAAGTGTCGGCTGGCTGAGAATAAAGAGAAAGAGTACAAAGAGAGGAATTTTACAGCTGGGCCTCCAAGGGTGACGTCACATATTGGTAGGACCGTGATGCCCACCTGAGCCACAAAACCAACAGGTTTTTATTAAGGACTTTAAAAGGGGAGTGTATGAACAGGGAGTAGGTCACAAAGATCACATGCTTCAAAGGGCAAAAGGGAGAACAAAGATCACATGCTTCTGAGGCCAATAAAGATCACAAGGCAAAGGGCAAAGCAAAGATCACAAGGCAAAGGGCAAAATCAAATCTCCTGATGAGGGTCTATGTTCAGCTGTGCACATATTGTCTTGATAAACATCTTAAACAACAGAAAACAGGGTTCGAGAGCTGAGAACGGATCTGACCTCAAATTCACCAGGGTGGGGTTTCTTCCCAGGGTCTTAATTATTAATACTCCTTGCTAGGAAAAGAATTCAGTAATATCTTCCCTACTTGCATGTCTGTTTCTAGGCTCTCTGCAAGAAGAAAAATATGGCTCTACTCTGCCCGACCCTGCAAGCAGTCAGACCTTATGGTTGTCTTCCCTTGTTCCCTGAAAATCGCTGTTGTTCTGTTCTTTTTCAAGGTACACTAATTTCATATTGTTCAAACACACATGTTTTACAATCAATTTGTACAATAGTGGTCCTGAGGTGACGTGCATTCTCAGCTTATGAAGATAACAGGATTAAGAGATTAAAGTAAAGACAGGCATAAGAAATTATAAGAGTATGATTTGGGAACTGATAAATGTCCATGAAATCTTCACAATTTATGTTCAGAGATTGCAGCAAAGACAGGCATAATAAATTATAAAAAGTATTAATTTTGGGAACTGATAAATGTCCGTGAAATCTTCACAATTTATGTTCCTCTGCCGTGGCTCCAGCCGGTCCCTCTGTTCGGGGTCCCTGACTTTCCACAACAAATGCTCAGGCTGGAGTGCAGAGGCACAATCTTGGCTCACTGGAACCTCCGCCTCCCAGTTTAAGCAATTCTCGAGCCTCAGTCCCCCAAGTAGCTGGGACTACAGGCGTGCCACATGGCCACGCCTGGCTAATTTTCTTTTCTTTTTTTTTTTTTTTTTGTATTTTTAGTAGAGATGGGATTTTGCCATGTTGGCCAGGCTGGTCTCACACTCCTGACCTCAGGTGATCTACCCACCTTGGCCTCCCAAAGTGCTGGGAGTACAGGTGTGAGCCACTGCCCTGGCCCATCTCTCCCTTTCTGCTTCCCTACCTCCCTTCCTTCCTTGAAAAGGAACCACATCGACCAGACACAGTGGCTCATGCCTGTAATCCCAGCACTTTGGGATGTCGAGATGGGTGGATCTCCTGAGGTCAGGAGTTCGAGACCAGCCTGACCAATGTGGTGAAACCCTATCTCTACTAAAAATACAAAAAAAAAAAAAAAAAAAAAAAGGCTGGGCATGGTGGTGTTTGCCTATAGTCTCAGCCACTCAGCTGAGGCAGGAGAATTGCTTGAACCTAAAAGGAGGAGGTTGCAGTGAGCCGAGATAGCGCTACTGCATTTCAGCCTGGGCAACAGAGCGACACTCTTTAAAAAAAAAAAAAAAAAAAAAGAAAGAAGAAGAAGAAAGAAAGAGAAAGAAAGAAAGCAAAAGAAAGAAAAGGAACTACATGCAAATAGTACCATATTGTGTTCCTTGAACCTTAACGCACCCAGGGCAGGACTACAGGAGTGTACTGGCTGAGAGGAGGGAATGGCTTCAGGAGAACCCAGAGCTCCTGGGATTTTGCAGGGAGGAGAGATGTGGGGACACAGGACTCTGGAGCTAGTCCCAGTATGAAGCTCAGCTCCGAGGATGGTTTATTCCCTTTGCTATGGCTGCTTAGGCTCTCTGACTCTCAGACTGCTGGGGTAAGGGCGGCAAAAGTTTATCCTTTAAAGACAAGTTCAGGGCACTCAACAAATTGGATGGAAGAACTTTGTACGATGTTCACCATTTCTTTTGTGCCCAGCAGAAGACTGACATCATGGTTACCTAATACGCTTTTCTTTAAAAAAAAAAACACGATTTTTTTCCTTGCCAGAATATAATGGCGATGCCGCCTCGGAAGCCTATGGGACCCGTAGTCAGGCCCAGCTTAATCTCTCTGTGGTCAGATTCCTTATCTGTCAATGGGTGCTGACCTCCAGGAACGGTGAGAATTCTGTGAGCTGGCCTCTGTGAGGGCAGACAGCTCGGCATGCACCGGCAGCTCAGGGGATGTCAGCTCCCTTCCTCCTTCTTTTGTGAATAAGGAGAAAGAAACAAACCTATATGTGCCTGCGTGTGTGCGTGCGCACAGGTACGTGTACACACTTTGCAGGGTATACTCATTTGCCAGGGCTGCTGTAGTAAACTCCCATAAACAGAGGGCTGAAATCCTGAAATCAATAGAAAGAAACTTAACTCTCACATTTCTGTTTTGTTGTTGTTGTTTTGCTTTTTTGAGGCAAGCTCTTGCTCTGTCACCCAGGCTGGAGTGCAGTGGTGCAGTCATAGCTCCCTGCAGCCTCAACCTCCCAGGCTCGAGTGATCCTCCTACCTCAGCCTCCCGAATAGCTAAGACTAGAGGTGCACACCATCATGCCGAACTAAAATTTTTTTCTTAGTAGAGACAAGATCTCACTATGTTGTCCAGGCTGGTCTCGAACTGCTGAGCCCAAGTGATCCTCCCGCCTCGGCCTCTCAAAGGCTGGGATTACAGGCATGAACCACCATACCTGGCCACTCTCACATTTCTGTTGGCTGAAAATCAGAAAGAAAGGTGTTAGCAGGGTGGTGCCTCCTCCAGAGGCTCTAGTAAGGCCTTCCTCTTTGCCTCTTCCAAGCTTTTGGTGTTCCAAGGCACACCAGTAAACCTTGGACACATCACTCCAAACTCTGCCTCCGTTGTCACCTGGTCTTCTTCCCTGTGTCTTCTTTGTGTCCTTGTGTGTCCTTTCCTCTCCTTAAAAGGAACCCGGTCATGTTGGATTTAGGGCTCACCCTAAAACAGTATGAGCTCATCTTATGATCACATCTATAAAGACTCTATCTCCAAATAAGGTCACATTCTGAAGTTCCAGGTGACACTATGAACCCAGTCAGTGTACAGGGTTAAGACAGAAGGCGAAGACTCTATTGTGAGAGGCATCCCAAATTCAAATACATTAAACGTGAAAAAATGTACATCTTAAACTCCATGACATATGCCTCTTACACAAACACACGCACACATATGATTCAACAATGTAAGTGAAAAAATGTGTTCTCAGAAGTGGCCACAGTAATCTTTTGATGGGATCCCCAGTTGAGCTGCCTCAACTTTGACACACCAAAGGTACTCACATTCTCCAGAACTGTTGACATTTCTGGAAAGGCTTTACTCAGGAGGAAGTGGATCCTATGAAATTGCTAGAATTGGGCTTAGTTCATTAAATTGTGAGATAATGGTGGTGAAAATGCTTTGCAAGCAGGTCAAATGTGCTACAAATAAAGGTCGATGTACATGTGGGTGTCCCTACTTTATGCCCTTAGGGAGGGTCATCCATTCCACACACATACATATACAAACACACACATAGAGATCATTTGAGGTCAGAAGTTCTAGATCAGCCTGACCAACAGGCTCTACTAAAAGTATAAAAAGAAAAAAAAAAAATTAGCTGGGCCTTGTGGCACATGCTTTTAATCCCAGCTACTCGGAAGGCTGAGGCAGGAGAATTGCTTGAACCCAGCAGGCAGAGGTTACAGTGAGCCGAGATGGTGCCACTGTTCTCCAGCCTGGGCGACAGAGCGAGACTGTTCTCTCTCAAAAAAAAGAAAAAAGAAAGGTGGAAGTGGTGGCTCACACCTGTAATCCCAGCACTTTGGGAGGCTGAGGTGGGCGGATCCCGAGGTCAGGAGATCGAGACCATCCTGGCTAATATGGTGAAACCCCATCTGTACTAAAAAAAATACAGATAATTAGCCGGGTGTGGTGGCAGGCGCCTGTAGTCCCAGCTACTCAGGAGGCTGAGGCAGGGGAATGGTGTGAACCCAGGAGGCGGAGCTTGCAGTGAGCCAAGATCGTGCCACTGCACTTCAGCCTGGGCAGCAGAGTGAGACTCTGCCTCAAAAAAAAAAAAAGTCCTTTATCACTGGGGTAAAGGAAAGGGCAATTCCTCTGGGTTGATAAACACAAACTTTGTTATTCATCAGGGGATCCATCAGCTCCCTCTGGGTTTATCTGCCTTAGAGCCCTACACAAGTTTCTCACATGGAGGGTTTTTGTTTTTGCTTTGAGACAGGGTCTCACTCTCTCACCACGGTTGGAGTGCAGTGGTGTGATCACTGCTTACTGCAGCCTCAACCTCGCAGGTTCCGGTGATCCTCCCACCTCAGCCTCCCTAGGAGCTGGAACTACAGATGCGCACTACCACACCAGGTTAATTTTGTATTTTTTGTAGGAGTTTTGCTATGTTGCCCAAGCTGGTCTCGAATTTCTGGTCTCAATTGATGCATCTGCCTTGGCCTCCCGAAGTACTAGAAATACAGGCATGAGCCACTGTGCCAGGCCCCACATGTAGGCTTAATCTATGGAAGGAGAAGCTCTGTGATTTGGTCACAATGTCATATACTGTAGAACTGTGTATATTGTTTTGCACTGAGTCAGTCATTTCAAAAGGGGTTAATAGAACTCTATGCCTGGCAGGGAATTTATTCATGATCTCATCTACCCCTCCCACCTTAAAAAAATAAATAAATAAAATAAAAGAGGCCTAGAGAGAAGTGGCTGGCCGGACCATGTGCAGAGAAGGAGTTGGAAGCAGTTTGGCCTAAGGAGGCCCTGAAGGAGATTCTCTGAGGCTTGGCCCTGTGGTCCCCTTTCTCCATCACGCTGCTAAGGTTGGGGCACACACGTTCTCGTTTAGTCTTCACAACAGCCCTATGAGGTGACTATATTATTATCCCCATTTTACGGATGAGTACACAGAGGCCACCTGAGGCAATGTGTGGCTCAATACAACAGCTAGTGTTATACAGGTGACCCTGGAGCCTGGGCTCCCAACCACCACCCTGTCCTGCTGCCAAAGCAGAAACAGTGAAGAAGGAGGGGCACCCCGTTAGGAGCCCCTCCACGCCCCATCCCCAGCATAAAATTTCAAAATAAACCAACTGTCTTTATAATACATAAAAGTAATCAGTAAAGAGAATGTTCTGGAGCTTATGAAAGTGGGACAGGAATTGCAGGGTATGGCGAGGAAAGTTGTCATGTTGCTTTAGGGTCTGAAGCATAATTAGGGGGTCCAGAGGACAGTGCCTCCTGCTCTGTGGATGTGGAGGCCACAGCGCTGTCTTTTCTGCTTTCAGAGTAGCTGACATTCATCATCTAGCAGTGTTCCATTCCAGTAACTATATTTCAATTTAGCCATTGTTCCAGATGAAGATTCACTCTGATAGTAGCACTAGCCGTAGGGCAAGAGGCTGACTTCCTGTGACCGAAAAATGAACCAGATCCTTTGTGCTCCAGATTGTTTTTTTGTTTTTGTTTTTGTTTTTTTTGAGATAGAGTCTTGCTCTGTTTCCCAGGCTGGAGTACAGTGGTGAGATCTCGGCTCACTGCAAGCTCTGCCTCCCAGGCTCATGCCATTCTCCTGCCTCAGCCTCCCGAGTAGCTGGGACTACAGGTGCTCGCCACCACAGCCGGCTAATTTTTTTGTATTTTTAGTTGAGATGGGGTTTCACCATGTCAGCCAGGATGGTCTCCATCTCCTGACCTTGTGATTCACCCACCTCAACCTCCCAAAGTGCTGGGATTACAGGCTTGAGCCACTGCGCCTGGCTTTTTTTTTTTTTTTTTTTTCTTTGTTTAGATGGAGCCTCACTCTATCGCCCAGGCTGGAATGCAGTGGCACGATCTCGGCTCACTGGGTTCGAGTGATTCTCCTGCCTCAGCCTCCTAAGTAGCTGGGATTACAGGCATGTGCCACCATGCCCAGCTAATTTTTGTATTTTTCATAGAAATGGGTTTTCACCATGTTGGTCAGGCTGGTCTTGAACTCCTGACCTCAGGTGATCTGCTCAGCTCGGGGGAAACTCTCCCAAAGTGCTGGGATTACAGGCGTGAGCCATTGCGCTCAGCCCAGAAATTTTTTCCCAACACATCACAGTTCTTTCACACTAAGTGTCTTCTCCCTACTCTACTGGCTACTTATTATCTAAGGATACAGTAATGCTTTTTACTGAATGAAACTAAGGAAACAACGTGGGGGAATTATGTATCGTGTGTTGGAATTATGAAACCATATTCCATGTAGGGATAATTTCTCTGTTGTATTCTGGAAGTTTTCTAGCGCTGAACTGGAAATCCTAGAAGATGGTGTAGGAAGATTTTGCTACGGCATCTCTTAAAATATAGACATGTCTCATGTTTTCCTTTTCCACTTTTCACTCTCTAGCCAACTGATTTTCAGATTAAAACAAAATGCTAAAACTCCTTTCACAAAGCACAGACCAAAGCAGCAATTTGGAAAGGGAAATTATTTTGATTAAGGTTGACAAACAATCTGTAATGACGTTGCTATTAGCATACCTTTTTTTCTGGATGAAATATTACATGCAAACCACATTTTAGACCTGGGAGTGAATTTAGCAATCAAAGTCACCATCATTTTAAAGACTGCTCGTGTGGTTAGTTATAGATTTGGTATTCTTACGTACTGGATATAATTAATCAGGCACATAGTCTCAAATAGTGACAATGAAGTACAGTATTCAAGGGAACATTATGGAGACACGAGTCAACCCCTTACACTGAGAGTTTGTAAGTACTCTGCAGATGTAAGTTCTTGGTTTATTATCCACTAAGCTGATTACCTAGTACAGATTCTGTTTGACCTCAAAATCTGCCAAGCAACAGAAGGCTGCCCCTGTAGCCTGCTGTGTCTGGGAGGGGACAGGGACAGTTTCCTCAGGGAATGCACTGGAAATGTTACTCTTAGACTAACCAAGCGTCATAGCTCCTGTAAAAATACCTTTGTAAAAATTCCCTCTTTATCTGCCCTTCCCTGATGACCCTGCTGGGGTTTCTCTCTCATATCGAACAAAAAGCCTACCATAGGCTTTTGGTTTGTTTGTTTTTCTTTCAGAGATAGAAATGTATTTATGGACAAAATGACAACATGTCTGAGATTTACTTCAAAATAATATGGGAAGGTAGAGAAGCAGATGGGGAGAAAACTGAAGCCAGGCTGGCCACAAGTTGATCATTGTTGAGACTAGGAGATGGCACCAGTTGATTAGAATACTTTGGGGCTGGGCACAGTGGCTCATGCCTGTAATCCCAGCACTTTGGGAGGCTGAGGTGGGTGGATCACTTGAGGTCAGGAGTTTGAGACCAGCCTGGCCAACATGGAGAAACCCCATCTCTACTAAAATACAAAATTAAAATAAAAATACAAAAACTACCCAGGTGTGGTGGTGTGCACCTGTAATCTCAGCTACTTGGGAGCCTGAGGCAGAAGAATCGCTTGAACCCAGGAGGCGGCGTTGCAGTGAGCTGAGATCGCGCCACTGCACTCCAGCCTGGGTGACAGAGCAAGACTCTGTCTCAAAAACAAAACAACAAAACAAAACAAAAACAGAATAGTTCAGAGAACATCCTTGAGCACATGCAGGAATTTCCCTAAGCTCCAGGAGGAACTTTGGGGCTTATAGACATCCTCCATTGTATTGGAAACTATCAAATTGTTCTTCAAAGTGTCTGCACAGATTTACATTCCCAAGTCACGCATCTCACCAGAAGTTGAGATTTAATCTTGTTATCCACCTCATTTTAAAAAAGTGGTGTATCCCCTTAGTGTTTCATCTGCCTTATCCTAATCACTGGTGAGTCTGAGCACCGCTGCATATTTGCTGGTTCTTCAGGTTTTCTTCTGTAAATTCCCTGTTAATGTTGCCCCAGATTTTAGATGAAATCACAATGAGTTCTCTTTCCTTGTTCCTCCAAGCAGTAGTGTGCAATATCCTACTTGCATTAACTTGTGAAAACCAAGCCAATCTCGCTCTGTCGCCCAGGCTGGAGTGCAGTGGCGTGATCTCGGCTCACTGCAACCTCCTCCTCCCTGGTTCAAGCTATTCCCCTGCCTCAGCCTCCCGAGTAGCTGAGATTACAGGCGCACGCCACCAAACCTGGCTAATTTGTTTTGTATTTTTAGTAGAGATGGGGTTTCACCATGTTGGCCAGACTGGTCTCAAACTCCTGACCTCAGGCAATCTGCCTGCCTCGGCTTCCCAAAGTGCCGGGATTACAGGCGTGAGCCACTGTGTCCAGCCAGACTTTTGCTAAATTTTCAAGATTATCAAATATTGGTAGCTCAAAAATTGGCCCTGGTGGGAATATTTACACCATGGCAACCAGCAAATGCTACAAATGAGGGCTCCTGTCCCCAGAGAGCTAGTTGTTAAAAACATTTACCAGCGTGCACTGCCTCCAAGCATTTACAGCTGGACACAGCCTGGCTCAAAAAAGTATCAAGGTGACCCTGAGGCACAAGTGTGGGAGGTGCCACTGACTCCCTGACTGGGACGAGAAAAGGCTTCTTGACTGCGTTTCCTGTATATCCAGCATCAGCTGCTGGAGCATCGGCGAGGTTGGGGAGGGCAGCACCTCTAGCACACCCAGGAGGCCTGCCCTGCTCCTGCAGCAAGGCTAGGTAGAACTGGACACAGGTCCTGGCCTCTGTTCCTTGGTCCTTTCCATTTCTGTTCCAGGCAAGGCCAGCTGGATAATTTGCAGGGGTCAGGGCCACATGAAAATATGGGGCTCCTCATTCAAAAGCTGGATAAAGCTTTTTCCTTCCTTTACCTGTGGTCTCTTTCTCCACCAATTATGGTGTCTTTAATTTGCTATTTAATGTCATGTTCTCTTGGGAATGAAGATATTTGTGGGTGAATACAAAACCTCCTACTCGCCTGGGGTCTTGCTTGGTGACTTGGTACACAGAGAGTACATGACCCACCTGGAGCCTCCTCGTGCCTGTGCTCAGGACTCCATTCAAGGAGGAGGACAGCAGTGGTGACTGGGCGGTAACAGAGGGGTGGGAACGTATCCTGGGGAGGTGGGAAGGCCATGGGAGCAAGACCATGGGTGAACCCAGGTGCTGGTTCCTGACGCATGTGCCATCGCCCCACTGGACTTCGCTTACAGAACACAAATTCCAAGATAACATTATTAATACATTCAAGACAGCAGCTGTAGAGCATCAAACCCGAAGTATGCAGGCTACTAAGTGTGTAGTCTGTGAAGCCGCTCTGGGGCCAGGCAGCCCTGTGGCCACTGGGCCTCTGCACTGGGAAACTTCCCTTGGGCTAAGAACCTTAAGAACCCAGATGTCTTCACCACCGCAGTGGTCACGGTCTAGGTACAGTCAAGTCAGAGGGTGTAGTCAGGTTTAACAGTCTGTCTTGGCCGGGCGCAGTGGCTCACATGTGTAATCCCAGCACTTTGGGAGGCTGAGGGGCAGATCACTTGAACCTTGGAGTTCGAGCCCAGCCTGGCCAACATGGCGAGACTCGAGACTCCGTCTCTACAAAAAATACAAAAATTAGCTGGGTGGTCTGGTGGAGGCATGTCTGTAGTCTCAGCTACTTGGGATGCTGAGGTGGGAGGATCCCTTGAGCCTGGGAGGTCAAGGCTGCAGTGAACCAAGATCATGCCACTGCACTCCAGCCTGGACAATAGAGAGAGACCCTATATCAAAAAAAAAAAAAAAAAGAAAGAAAATAAAAAAGAAAAATAAATAAATAAATAATAAAGCCAGCTGGGCGTAGTGGCTCACGCTTGTAATCCCAACACTTTGGGAGGCCAAGGTGGGCAGATCATCTGAGGTCAGGAGTTCAAGATCAGCCCGGCCAACATGGCGAAACCCCAACTCTACTAAAAATACAAAAATTAACAGGGTGTGGTGGTGCACGCCTGTGGTACTGAATGGCTGACGCAGGAGAATCGCTTGAACCCAGGCGGCAGAGACTGCAGTGAGCCGAGACAGCACTACTATACTCCAACCTGGACCACAGAGCAAGACTTGGTCTCAATAAATAAATAAGTAAGTAAGTAAATAAATAAATAAAATAAATAAAAGGATAAAGCTGCAGGATGAAGAAAAAGAGCAATTCCTCCACATCAGGAGTGTAGTATGATTTTATCAGGCTAATTGAAAAAGAAAATCCTGGCCAGGTGTGGTGGCTCACACCTGTAATCCTAGCACTTTGGAAGGCTGGCTTGAGCCCAGAAGCCCACTTTGAGCTCACTTTGGGAGGATCACTTGAGCCCAGGAGTTCAAGACCAGCCTGGGTAACATGGCTGGTCTACAAAAAAATACAAAATCAGCTGGGCACGGTGGTATGTGCCTAGTTCCAGCTACTCAGGAGGCTGGGGCTGGAGGGTTGCTTGAGTCCAGGAGGTCCAGGCTGCAGAGACCAGGCTGGGTGACAGAGTGAGACCGTGTCTCCAAAAGAAAGAAAAAAGATCCTCAAGAAGATGGATGTATCTTTCTCACGTACAAATGTCAGGGGACAGGCAGTTCAAGGATGGCCTCCGATGGCTCCAGGGAATCATCAGGACTCCAGCCTTTCAGCCTTTTGCTCCGCCAGCCTCAAAATCACTTCGGGTTCAGGATAGCCATAGGAGTTCCAGCCGTCACATCCATACTACAGGGAGGGAGGTGGAGGTGGGTGGGATGGCCTATTTCCTGCCCTTTAAGGAAAACTGTCTTTTTTTTTTTTTGAGACAGAGTCTTACTCTGTCACCCAGGCTGGAGTGCAGTGGCGCGATCTTGGGTCACTGCAAGCTCCACCTCCCGGGTTCACGCCATTCTCCTGCCTCAGCTTGGCCTCCCAAAGTCCTGGGATTACAGGCATGAGCCACCACGCTTGATCTTTTTTTTTTTTTTTTTTTTGAGACGAGGAGTTTCACTCTTGTTGCCCGGGCTGGAGTGCAATGGCACGATCTCAGCTCACTGCAACCTCCACCTCCCAGGTTCAAGCAATTCTCCTGCCTCAGCCTCCCCAGTAGCTGGGATCATAGGTGCCTGCCACCACTCCTGGCTAATTTTTTTGTATTTTGAGTAGAGACAAGGTTTCACCATGTTGGCCAGGTTGGTCTTGAACTCCGGACCTCAGGTGATCTGCCCATCTCAGCCTCCCAAAGTGCTGGGGGAAAACTTTCATAAAATCCCTCACAATCACACTTTCACTTGTATATGTCATAAATACATTAAGGAGCAACATGAAGGCACGGCCACACCTTGGTGTAGTAGAAAATTGGAAATACAGTAAAAGCATTTAGCTGGGCAACAACTTTGTTAGAAACTCATGTTCTGTTACTAAGGAGGGAAAGGGGAATGGATGTTGGGAAGAGTTTATAACAGTTTTCGCCATCGTCACTCATTTCCTTTTTCAGTTTACGGAGGCTGTGAATTCAGGAAAATAAATGGATACCTAATCCCTAGGTCCTTGAGAAGTTCCATTTTAAAATGTTCTCATTCTTTCTAAAAATCAGAAAAAAAAACTCTGGTGAGAAACTAATTTAGGTTCTGTCGCCTTCATTATTTTTGTGTATGTTACTTCCATAGTCTACCTTTCACCCGCTCTTGAATTGCACAGGGAAGCAGTCAGATGACTCAAGGATTTCACCGCAGCTGTACAGAGCTTTGTGCTTTAGAGGACAAAAGAATTTTTAAAAACCATACATTTGAGACAGGAATAATAGCAGGTTGATTGCAACAGTATTCGTTTCAGCTCTGGACTCTAGAGAAAGCATTTCCAAATGGACATCTTACATATTTTTCTGTTGAAAATAATCAACAAAGAGAGTTCCTCTCTCTTGTTGACCTATGCTGCAATACAGTGTCTGTTCAGGCATTTGTTATACAGTGTAAGTGGCTTTCTGATGGAAAGCTAATGTTAAAAAAAGGGGGGGGAGGGTCTATTTTCTTAGCTCTTTTATATCTTCCTCTTGGAGATTTTTTTTTTTCCTCATGTGACAGGTATTGTCTGACAGCCCAGTAATACAAGAAAAACATCACACTTCAGTTCCATTGACTGTGGGGTACTACAACGTGAGTTAACCTTTGTGTATGGTGACCTAGTGATTGAACTGCTAATATTTTATTGGTGGCAGGTCTTCCCTTATGATCAGAGAAGTTTTCAGGGATATTATGACAGACACAAAGACACATCTTATTCACGAATGTCTGTGCTTTATTAAAATAGATTTATCTCCAAGTTAGGGCTGGCTTCTTAACACATTGCTTTCCTACTTAATAATGTAAGGAAGATTTTTTGTCTCTAATCCTGATTTCAGTGATGGAAATCCCACAGACAGACTCAAAACTATATCATAAGACAAAGTGTCACAAAAGGAAAGTCTGTCATATCTCCTAGCTATGGAAATAGAGTTTAATATACAAGGATGACTGGCATTAAATTCAATGTAAGCGCCAACAAATCTTACCTTTTGTGAGAAATCATTTAATTCCTAAGAGATGCTGCTGAATTGGTAACCTATCTGCTTATGGACTTCAACTTTTTTCCCATTGCTTTAGAAAGTCATTTCTTGGTGCCTCTCCATTATTTCCCTGAAATGTTTCTGTGCCAACTCTGATAGCCATCTTTTCTGAGTTTCATTGATAGATTGGATTAGCATAATTCCTTTTATGGCATAAGACCATGCTGTAGTAGAAGGAAAAATCCTGATGTTCTTAAAATACATTGTCTTTGGATAGAATATTCTTTGCTTAGGAGAAGGGATTCAAAGTGGCAGCAGCTGTGTCCTCCAAGTAAAGCTCTGGAAACATCTATTCCTTTATATTTGCTCTGCTATAGTTTTTATTGGCTGGAGAGCCTCCATTGGTCCTTCCAGATCCATTCTCCCCACTGCCATGTGCTCCTTGAGACAGAGACTGGCCAGGACTGCATCAAAGGCTTCTGAGCCCTAAGGTCATCAGTTTGGTTTGGCCAATGAGAGGCCCTGGCAGAGACTGGAGAGAGGAGAAAGGCGTCAGAATGTTGACCCTGGCTTGCTCCCTGCTGTGTTTCTCTAGGAAGGCCACTGCTCCTGCCAGGTGGCCCTCCCCAGCACCAACGGCTCTCTCTGCAGGATTTGGTAATGGCACCCTATCATGGCCAGTTCAGGGCTGTTTCACCATCCTTGTTGGTTTTCTTCAACCTTGCCCAATACCTTGTAAATAATCTTAATTTTCCCACTGGAGTATGCTATTTATTTCTGCCTGGAACCCTGACTGACATGCAAGTTTTCTAACAACTACCTCAAAAAATGGGGGACAGTGGTTATTTTGCCTCTGACTTGTTTTTAGAAAATACGTTCATCATGAATAGGATTAAAGGCAATGCCTGTAAACGTTATCTGCTATTTGTGTTTTACTGCCAGAGTTGTAAATTGTTTATATTTTCTTTCTTTTTTTTTTTTTTGAGACAGAGTCTCTCTATTACCCAGGCTGGCGTGCTGTGGCACGATCTCTGCTCACTGTAACCTCTGCTTCCCTAGTTAAAGTCATTCTCCTGCCTCAGCCTCCCGAGTAGCTGGGACTACAAGCATGAGCCACCACACCCGGCTAATTTTTGTATTTTTAGTAGAGATGGGGTTTCACCATGTTGGCCAGGCTGGTCTTGAACTCCTAGCCTCAAATGATCCACCTGTCTTGGCCTCCCAAAGTGCTGGGATTACAGGCCTGAACCACCGCCCCTGGCCAAATTGTTTGGATTTTCACAAGAACATAAAAGAGAAAGGCTATGGTTCTGCAGCTCAGCTGGTTCTCAAGGCGGGGTGCTGACATCTTGCTAGAGCATACAGATATGTGTTACATGGCGATCCTCCTAGCATCACGGTGGCCCAGGGGCAGATGAATGGAGTACTGAGTGGGCCCCAATCTTGTCAGCATCTTCTTTTCCTGACCCCAACCCTGCCAGGAGCATTGGATCCAGTCAACTCCTTACCTGCTTGCTTCCTTTTCCCATTACAACCCTGCATCCTATCTGCTGACCCTAACATTTCCAGAGAAATTGTGCCAGGCTCCTAAACCAAAGTGCTGCAAGGCCAATGCTAATCACCTGTACTAAAAGGTTGGCTGAGAAAGTAGCTCATATGATCAGATTATTTTTTGAAGTTTATCTGATTAAATTTGGGTTGAAGTTGGCTGGGCGCGGTGGCTCATGCCTATAATCCCAGCACTTGGGGAGGCCGAGGCGGACGGATCACAGGCTGGTCAAGACCAGCCTGGCCAACATGGTGAAACCCCGTCTCTACTCAAAACACAGAAGTTAGCCAGGTGTGGTGGCGCGTGTCTATAGTCTCATCTACTTGGAAGGCTGAGGCAGAAGAATTGCTTGAACCCAGGAGGCAGAGGTTGCAATGAGCCGAGATTGTACCTCCAGCCTGGGTGATGCAGTGAGTCTGTGTCTCAAAAAAAAAAAAATTGGTTTGAAGTTGAGTGTACATAGTATTTCTAACTTTCCCCACCATAGGGATGGATTCTTATTTCAAAAGTGTGGTGAGGCCTATAAACTGATCTTCTGGTAAATTTTATTTGCAAGGATCACTTCTTGAAAAAGCCAATCTTAAAATTAGAGTGGGCACTAATATTTAGTTTTAGTCCACAGATCTTTTATAAAAACATCTGTTAGCTTTGAGTCTTTTGTGTCCCAGCAATGCAGATGGAAAGGCTTGGGAGAGGATCACCAGGTTAGGACTTGAAGCACTTGTGGTCCAGTTCCTAAAACGCAAGTGCTGTAACTTCTCTGTCCCTTCCATCATTTGGAAATAACAACTGCCTGACAACACTGATCAGGATAAAAATGAGATAATGATGGTGAAGTGATCTGCAAATGTAAATATCCTAAAAATATAAATGATTTTCTGAAGACTGCCACACACTGGACAAATTTCAGAAAATATACCTTGTTTTTTCTTAAAAGATTGTTAAATGCAAAAATTAATGTAAATGTTAGATGCAATTTTCATCTTCATTCATTTGTAAGATTTAACATTTAAAATTCTGTGCAAGATATGCAAATTACAGTCTGAAAAAAAAATAATGAAAGAGAAATATCCAACTGTCTTAAGTTTTTTTTTTTTTTTTTTGTTTAGACAGGGTCTCATTGTCACCTAGGCTGGAGTGCAGTGGCAGGATCACAGCTCACTGCAGCCTTGACCTCCCCACCTTGGCCTCCCAGAATGTTGGAATTATAGACGTGAGCTGCCCTACCTGGACCTTTTTTTTTTTTTTTGAGACAGGGTCTTGCTCTGTAGCTCAGGGTGGAGTGGTTCACTGCAACCTCAACCTCCCAGGGTGACCTCCCACCTTAGTCTCCCAAGTAGATGGGACCACAGGTGCATGCCACCACACCGGGCTAATTTTTCAAGTTACTTTTGGTAGAGACAGGGTCTCCCTATGTTTGAGACAGCTGGTCTTGAACTCCTGGGCTCAAGTGATCCTCCCACGTTGGCCTCTGAAAATGCTGAGATTCCAGGTGTGAGCCACTGTGCCCAGCCTGCTCTAAATTCTTAAGCAAAGTTTAAACATGTTAGGTTATTGAACTAAAGTAGTCAGGGTGAAAATATCCTGAAGTATAAAATCAAGAAAGTAAAGTTAATCGATTCATTCAACAAATACTTCTTCAGTAACTGTGTGTGCCAGGCACCATTCTAAGTATTCAGGATACATCAGTCAAAACATCTCACATACAGGAGAGGTACTTTCTGTTTACTAGGAAGCTGTTAAAGTTCTAAGTAATGAATGAATATCAGCAGCCAATGAGTTAATGAACTGTAGAATTCATGCTTTACCTCATATGTGGAACCACTGAATAATTTTGTATATCATAAAAACTAAATTTCTTTCTGATTAGCCCCTTTAAAAATTGTAGCTTGTGTATCTTAAATTTACAGCTACTATAAATCTGCCATATTGAAGGTACTACTGAATATTGTGATCTTCTTGGTTACACTGAAACTGCTGTGCAGATTTTTCTTTTGGTCCACTATTTGAATTTGTAGATTGTTTTTGAAGCAAATAAATTATTTGCATGAATCACTTTGGTGAATTTAAGAACTACTCAAATGACATCATGAATACTTTCAAATATTCTGAGATATTTTAAACTTTGTGGTCTCTGAAATGACTGGAAAGAAAGGAATGAAAAATATTGTGGCATTCCTAACTTCACTACTTTGGAATTACTTTCTGTTAACATCACTTTAGTGTTTGGCAAAAAGGCAGCATATTTTTAATTCCATGAGTATTGTATAATTAAACATGAAATGAAGATTTAGGTTCTAGACTAGTACATTTTGTCTCATATAAGACTGTGAGGGCTGGGCACGGTGGCTCACGCCTGTAATCCCAGCACTTTGGGAGGCCGAGGCGGCTGGATCCCGAGGTCAACAGTTTGAGGCCAGCCTGGCCAATATGGTGAAACCGCCTCTACTAAAAATGCAAAATTTAGCTGGTGTGGTGATGCGCGCCTGTAGTCCCAGCTACTCAGGGGGCTGAGGCAGGAGAATTGCTTAAACCTGGGAGGTGGAGGTTGCAGTGAGCCAAGATTGTGCCATTGCTCTCCAGCCCAGGAAATAGAGTGAGACTCCATCTAAAAAAAAAAAAAAAA
>NW_016819184.1:4889437-4898432 GCF_001698545.2 Rhinopithecus bieti | reverse complement strand
TTTTTTGAGACAGAGTCTTGCTCTGTTGCCCAGGCTGGAGTGCAGTGATGTGATCCCAGTTCACTGCAACCTCTGCCCAGGTTCAAGTGATTCTCGTGCCTCAGCCTCCAGAGCAGCTGGGATTATAGGTGCCTGCCACCATGTCTGGCTACTTTTTGTATTTTTAGTAGACATGGGGTTTCACCACGTTGGCCAAGCTGGTCTCGAACTCTTGGCTTCAAGTAATCCTCCTGCCTCGGCCTCCCAAAGTGCTGGGATTACAGGTGTGAGCCACCACACATGGCTGTCAGCCTTGGAATGGGAAGATCTTTGCTTATACAAACCATAAACTGGGTCAATACCCACTTTGAGGTTGTTCACGTGGGTTAGACTTAGAACATATTTGAGGTTGACCAGATGTCAATCCTGCTTCTCAGCTTTCCAGGTGTTCTCAAGACACGTCTTGCCCCTCAGTGAGTCACTCATTTTTTTCCACTGTCTCTAGTCTGCCTTTCTCCTTCCTCCTTGCTCAGCAAATCATATTCACCTGCAAAACAGTCACTGCCCATCTCTATTTTCCAAGGGAACTGCAAGGCTTGCCTCCTCTGTGTCCTATGCTGGGACGTTACTCATTTGATTATTTGATATGGAATTTGCCTCTCTGTCCTGAAACATTCATAAAATTCAATTTTCCACTAACTTGACTAGGGTTTCCTTGCCTTTTCTCTGTTACGGCCTGTTCAGAATAATTTTTAAATGCATAACAGAAATGAGATTACAAGGAAGCCAATTAAATTGAAATACAGTTATTAAAATGTTTTTAAAATTCTGTAATATTAATTGAAGTAGTTGTTACTTACATTTTTTTTTCTTTTTTTTGAGATGGAGTCTTGCTCTGTTGCCCAGACCAGAGTGCAGTGATGTGATCTCAACTCACTGCAACCTCCACCTTCAGGGTTCAAACGATTCTCCTGCCTCAGCCTCCTGAGTAGTTGAGATCACAGGCATGTGCCACCACACCCAGCTAATTTTTGTATTTTTAATTAGAGACGGGGTTTTACCATGTTGGCCAGGCTGGTCTTGTGCTCCTGACCTCAGGCGATCCACCCGCCTCGGCCTCCCAAAGTGCTGGGATTACAGGCATGAGCCACTGTGCCCAGCCTTTTATTTTTTTGAGACAGTCTCGCTCTGTCGCCCAGGCTGGAGTGCAGTGGTGTGATCTCAGCTCACTGCAGCCTCCAGGTTCAAGTGATTCTCCTGCCTCAGCCTCCCAAGTAGCTGGAGTACAGGTGCCCACCACTATATCCAGCTAATTTTTTTTGACTTTTTAGTAGAGACTGGGTTTCACCATGTTGGCCAGACAGGTCTCGAACTCCTGACCTCATGCGATCTGCCCGCCTCCACCTTCCAAAGTGCTAGGAGTACAGGCGTGAGTGACCACGCTCAGCCCAACTGAAGTACTTTTTTTTTTTTTTGAGATGGAGGCTCTCTCTGTTGCCCAGGCCGGAGTGCAGTGGCGTGATCTTGACTCACTGCAAACTCCACCTCCTGGGTTCAAATGATTCTCCTGCCTTAACCTCCCGAGTAGCTGAGATCACAGGCGTGTGCCACCACACCCGGCTAATTTTTGTATTTTTAGTAGAGACAGGGTTTCACCATGCTGGCCAGGCTGGTCTTGAACTCCTGACCTCAAGTGATCCTCCTGTCTTGGCCTCCCAAGGTGCTGGGATTACAGGGGTGAACCACCATGCCCGGCCTGAAGTACTTCTTTAATAACCTATTCAATAATGTAATATGATCTTAAAAAATCTGTGATTTCTATTGGTGTCAGTGCCACAGATGTGTTAATACTACTGTAGTGTGTTGACTACACTGACTATTGTTATAAATACTGCATTTCAGTTAAAAGTTAGAAGAAATAAAGATGTATTTTCTTTCCATCCAAATTCATGGGCCCCTTCAGGGCATGGAGACCCTAAGTTAGGGATTGTCCCCCACTGGACTGTTGGCCCCTGATGTAGATACAGCTTTACCTGTCTCTGCATTGCTGTTCTCAGCACAGTACCTGATATGGGGTCATTCCTTAGCAAATGCTACCTGGATTAAATGAAACACAGAGCAAGGAAACCAACATTTATCAGACACTTAGGAGTACTGCCAGACCTTTCAGCTCTTAAGTCTCATTGGACCCTCAATAACTGCCGGGGAAGTATCACCCTGAATTTTTCAGATGAAGACACTGAGGACACTGGCACTCAGAGAGGACAGGAGGATTTCAACTCAGCGCTGTTTGACTCCAAAGTTCACGCTCTCTCTGCTCACATTTTTGCCTCTTACAAAACTTCCCCAGATAAGATCACAAGCGAAGTTGTTTCAGACACTCAGTGTTTCCAAACTTCTTAAAAAGACACAACAGCCAGGTGCGGTGGCTCACACCTGTAAATACCAGCCTGTGATCCCAGCTACTCGGAGGCTGAGGCAGGAGAATCGCTTGAACCTGGGAGACAGAGGTTGCAGTGAGCCGAGACGGTGCCACTGCACTCCAGCCTGGGCAACAAGAGTGAAACCTTGTCTCAAAAAAAAAAAAAAAAAAGAAGACATAGTAATGGCTGGGTTCGGTGGCTCATGCCTATAATCCCAACACTTTGGGAGTCTGGAGAATTACCTGAGCCCAGGAGTTCAAGACCAGCCTGGATAACATGGTGAAACCCTCACTCTATAAACTGAAAAAATTGGCCAGGTGTGGTGTCTATAGTCCCAGCTACTCAGGAGGCTGAACCTGGGAGGTTGAGACTGTGGTGAGCTATGATCACAACAGTGCACTCCAGCCTCAGTGACAGAGTGAGACCCTGCCTCAAAAAAAAAAAAAAAAAAAAAGAGACTCAATACAACTTCAACATTTTCCCCCCTAATTCCAGAAGTCTAGCTTACAGGGATACTTAGTTGAAAATCCACAAAATTTCTTAGTCTGGATATAGAGTAACTGTGTTCCTATTAGTACAAATTTATACCCATCAGATGCGACCAGTCCTAGCACAGACCAGGATTTTGAAATGTCAAACAAGCTGTATTTTGTCTGATGCTTCACAAGCATATCTGGTCCTCTCAGGAGAGATTATTTTTGCAGGCAGATTTGTGGTGGACATAGAGGAAGGTCACAGGATGGTACCATGTTCCACAAAACCATGTCCTATACTGCCTGGGTACAGATTAGGCAACATTATTACATGCATTTCTTTCTTTCTTTTCTTCCTTCCTCCCTCCCTCCCTCCTTCCCTTTCTTTCTTTCTTCCTTCTTTTATTTTATTTTTTTTGAGACAGAGTATCGCTCTGTCACCCAGGCTGGAGTGCAATGGCATGATCCTGGTTCACTGCAACCTCTGCCTCCCGGGCTCAAGCAATTCTCTTGCCTTGGTCTCTTGAGTAGCTGGGATTACAGGCACCCACCACCATGAATGGCTAACTTTCTGTATTTTTAGTAGAGACGGGTTTTGCCATGTTGACCAGGCTGGTCTCGAACTCCTAACCTCAGGTGATCCACTTACCTGGGCCTCCCAAAGTGCTGGGATTACAGGAGTGAGCCACCGCGCCTGGCCTGTTAAACATTGCATTTTCTACTGTTAAGAGGTTTTTTCCACTGTGGAATCATGTTGATCATACACAGAGAGTGGAAGATGTTGCAGTTTATACAAATGACATTTTCTGCAATGTGTCTGAGAACATGTTCTTGTAACAACTGAACATTTCTAACATTTCTTTTGAAGGAAACACCCATTTTATAACACTTTTTACTTAAAAGCACAGATCCTTCAAAGACCCTAAGTAAGCTGGACCCGTTACCATTTCCTTCACCAGAGCGCCTTCGACTTCCCTTCGCTGCAAATGTCCACCTCTGGGAGGCCTCCACAGCCTGATCTTTCCGTTCTAGGCCCGATTATGGACTGCCAAGCCTTTTTGGAGAAAGTGGTTTCTTGTCGCTCTTCTTTTTTTCATTCTTCTTGATTTGCTTCCCCCTAACTATTGTCCCAAATCTCCTCCAGTTCCCAGAGCAACCCTCAGCAGGAGACTCTGTGCTTGATTCACCGAGGAGCAGAAAGGATTTGAAGTCCACTCCATCACCTCTGTCTCTCCCACCAAAACCTGCCTAGAGCTGTTTTTCACAGCTTCCTCTCCACGTTTCGGAGGAAGATAGGGCTTTTTGCTTGCCAACACAAATCACTGTGCTCTGAATTTTACCTCCCTTTTGGATTTCAGTCCTTTTACCCCCTCTACATCTCTCCTCCATTTACAAAAGGGCTCAGATATGCCCATTCTTTAAAATAAATATCTAAAATAAAACAAAATCTTTCCCTTATTTTTGTTACTGCCCCAATCTATTCTTATATCTCCTGGTTTCCTTTCACCGCCAGACGTCTTGGACTTGTGGTTTATAATCACATGGCTTCAGTTTTTGAAACTTGGCTTCTCTCCCTACCATCCCACTGAGAACTGTTCTCTAGAAGGTCACCGAGTCTCTTGTTTGTCAGATCCAGTGACCTTTCCTCACTTCTAATGCTTGAAATCTGTAGCATCTGACAATTTTTATTACCATGTGCTTGAGGCTCACTGTACCCTCGGCTTCCAGAACACTGTACTACCAGCTTCATCTCCTACCTTTCTGACCACTCTTTTTTTTTTTTTTTTTTCCCCTTTGGTAGTTCTTTCTTCCCCACTCCTGCGGCTTCCATAATAAATTCTACATAGAGAGCTCCCTGATGTTGATCTCCAGGATTGCCCTACACATTTCAGACCAGCATTCCCCCCACCAGCCATTCTCTTCCTCCTGAGTCCAGGATCTCCTGATTCAAGGGCCCACATCTGCTCTGACCCAGTTCCTCTCTTGTGTGTCCCACTGTTGCACATACTGCCATCACTCAGAGTTCACAGACTTTTTTTTTTTTTTTTTTGGTGACAGGATCTTGCTATCTTGCCCAGGCTGGAGTGCAGTGGCATGATTACAGCTCACTGCATCCTTGAAATCCTGAGCTCAAGCAATTCTCCCTCCTCAGTCTCCTGAGTAGCAAGGACAACAAGTATAAGCCACTGAGCCTGGCAGGTTAAAAATTATTTTTTGTAGCAATGGGGTCTCACTATGTTGCCCAGTTTGGTCTTGAATTCCTGGCCTCAAGCGATCTTCCACCTTGGCTTTCCAAAGTGCTAGAATTACAGGTATGAGCCACTGCTCCTGGCCCATTCTCTGACTTTTGATTCTTTCTTCTGTCCCAGAGTTGGTCACTGGCAAATCCTGAAGATTGCACTGTCTCCCATTTCACTCCTGGCCCTCCTTTCCATTCTCACAGCTACTTTGGTTTTAGGTCCTTGTCTCTTCTCTGCCCGTTTCTACTTCTGCCCTCATTTGTCCCACAGACATTCCAGGTAAAGGCTTGTAGCTCCAATACTGGCACCTTCCTGCTCAAAACCTCCTTATGGCTTCCTACTGTTAATGGAACTAAAGATCCATTTTTTTTCTACTGTTAATGGAACTACAGATCCAAATTCTGCATTCAAAACTTTCACAAAAAGGCAATATGGAATTATAAACTCTACAGTTAGTCTGGGAAAAACTGAAACGAAAGCCAGAACAAACTGTCAACAAAACTATACTGTCTCTACACTTTACTACAAAGGTCCTTTTTTTTTTTTTTTTGAGATGGAGTCTTGTTCAGTCGCCCAGGGCTGGAGTGCAATGATGCGATCTCAGCTCCCACTGCAAGCTCCGCCCCGGGTTCACACCATCTCCTGCCTCAGCCTCCCCAAGTAGCTGGACGGGAGGCGGCCCGCCCACCACCCAAACTATTTTTTTTTTGTATTTTAGCAGAGACGGGTTTCACCATGTTTAGCAACCGAAGGTCTTCGATTCCCTGAACCCTCGATCCACCCGCCTCAGCCCAAAGGCATGGGATTAAGGGAGACCACGCCCGGCCTTTTTTTTTTTTTAGATAGCGTCCTGCTCTGTTGCCCAGGGTGTAGTGCAGTAGTGCCATCATGGCTCACTGCAGCCTGGACCTCCCAGGCTCAAGCAATTCTCCTGCCTCGGCCTCCCAAAGTGCTAGGATTAGAGGCATGGGCCACTGCACCGAGCCTAATATAAGGTTTCTAAGAAAAGGAAATTAAAAACCCCACAAAGACAGTGTATACTTTTTTCCAAATGAAATATTTCTCCGAATCCAAATACACATAAGTAGAATGTTAGTTTGGTTGGTGTGCCAATCAGCAACAGTTCTGTAACTGTGACAATGCCATCTGCTGTATTTATTGATGATATCTTTTTAATTCAAATATAGTGGAACATTTGACTGTGGAATCAAGAGTTCTGTGTTCTGCCGGGCACGGTGGTATGTGCCTGTAATCCCAGCATTTTGGGAGGCAGAGGCAGGAGGATCGTTTGAATCCAGCAGTTCAAGATGAGCCTGGGCAACACAGACTTTGTCTCTACTAAGAGTTGAAAAATTAGCCGGGTATGGTGGAGCATGCCTGTAGTCCTAGCTACTGCGAAAGCCAAGGTGGGAGGATCACTTGAGCCTGGGGGTTTGAGGCAGCAGTGTGCTCTGACTGCACCCACTGCACTCCAGCCTGGGTGACAGAGTGAGATCTTGTCCGCCTCTGTGAGTTCAAGAGGTTCTCTTGCCTCAGCCTCCCAACTAGTTGGGATTACAGGCATGCACCACGACACCCGGCTAATGTTTTGTATTTAGTAGAGATGGGATTTCACCATGTTGGTCAGGCTGGTCTCGAACTCCTGACTTCAGGCGATCCACCCGCCTCGGCCTCCCAAAATCCTGGGATTACAAGGGTGAGCCACTGCACCTGGCCATAATTATGGTTATTTCTATCTTACTCTTTTCTCTATGCTGTAGTTTCCTCACTAAGATGTGTCTTATCTTTGTGGGCTTCTTATTCATTGGTACGTGATATTCACTATTTACTCAATTGAGGAAGGAGTTAATAAACTTTATCCTAGTGATATCCCATTTCCTTACCAAAATAAACTACAACTCAAGCGAAACAAAAACACCTAATTCTGTGATTCCTGGTAGCTTGTAACTGAGAGTCTCTGCAGTCTGAATTCAGGAAGGGGAAGCTGGAGGAATTCAGGAGCTCTTAAAGAAAATATTTTCAAAGTTGAAATGTTGGCCTAACTATTGTTCTTAACATAGTAACATGGTGTTTGATCTGATCTACAATTGTGTTAATTATACACTAATTATAAATATAGCTCATATATATAAATATATATGAGCATGTTAAGTTTTGCAGGCAAAAGACTTGCAGTTTAAACTCAATTTATTGAATAAATAATGTTGCTCTGGGCAGACGAGGATTGTCGAAAATATCTGCACTATAGGAAAGGCTATGAGAATAAAATATGCCAATAAAATATGTTGCTGGAGAGGGGAATCTGTAAGATACAGCATTATTCTTTACTGGTCATAGTGAAGCTATACACACATTCCTGACCATATTTATGCAAAGAGAAAGCTAGAACACCATGAACGGTTTTAATAAATGAAGTCCCATTAAAACTTTAAAAATCTGATTA
Organism: Rhinopithecus bieti; assembly: GCF_001698545.2. Lineage (NCBI taxonomy): Eukaryota > Metazoa > Chordata > Mammalia > Primates > Cercopithecidae > Rhinopithecus > Rhinopithecus bieti. The sequence continues at coordinate 4,890,874 of NW_016819184.1, read as the reverse complement.
AACTCTGAATTATGGTCCTCCTGTTGAACCTGAGGTATCCAACTGTTAAATGCCTTTGGTAGTAGTACAGGTTTTTTCTAATAGATAACTTTAAAATTTACACCTTTTAAAGAGTTGCTGTCCCTATGATCTTTCAAATTCTTTCTTCTCCTCACAAAATTTTAAGTATGAAAACTACAAGGTAAAGTCCCACTGGGAAAAAACAAAAATCTCTTGCTAGAAAAATTTCCCATACTCATGGGGTTTTAACAAATGGCTGGCTTATTTTGGCTATTTGGTTATTTTTATAGTACAAAGAGAAAGAAATACACATATCTGTTTTAGAACTTGGTCCCAGGGGATTCTCCTAAGCAGTATTTTTTCCACAGCTGTAATTTATCCTCGGCCTGAAGATAGGTAAGGCTTATTAGGAAAGGTTTATTTCTAATTTACATAAAAGGCATCCATAAGAAGGTTGGATTTTCCCAAGACTAGCGCCAGTAAGTCGTGGAGGAGAGCAAGACGCAAGGTCTCCATGACTTTTCATCGCGTGTCTATCTACGTACGCACACATGTACCATGCACAGAGCAACGAGAAATACACACATACATCGATATACATGGATAGCCCCAGCAAAAGCAGGGGTAAAAATCGGACACTGCAAAACATAAATTTAAAAAATCAAACCATCACAAAGCACCTAGAGCTTTGTCTTCCCTGGTGTTTTATGAAGAGCTTCAAAGTCCTTAAGAAAAAGCAAAGCAGCATCTAGGTTATACGTGGATCGCTTAGGGTGTGTGAGACCTGCGGGTTAACTTAAAACTCTGGCGCATGTGTCGCAGAGAAGAGGCAAAGCGCCCGTTCAGACACCTACGACGACGCCCTCCGGGCCGCCGTCGGCCCGCGCCCCCGAGCGCCACGCACCCCGCGGCGGTCCGGCACCCCCATGCCCACAGTCGTCCGCGGAAGGGAAACGGCGCGGGACCGACGCGCGCCGCCGACTCACAATCGAGGCCGCGCTCCGGCTGACGTCACCCTCTTTCGACCCGCCCCCTGAGCGCGGAAAGAGGCGGCCTCTCATTGGCTGCGCCGGCGGCGGCCTCGGGGCCAATGACAGGGCGGCGAGCGTCTGGGTCCGGTCTTGACGTTATGCCGCTCGCCGCGGGGTTTATTTGGCTCCGGGTCCCTCGGCTGCCGCCATTAGGGGTCTGCAGCGCCCGCGGCCGCCTCCCACACCTCACTGCCCCCGCCCTCCGGGGCTCCCCAGCCTCCGCGCTTCCTCTCCGCCCCTCTACCCCGGCCTCCGGCAGCCAGGAGCCGCTCGCGGACCCGCGGAGACCATGTCCTGACTGAGGGGAGAAGGCGGAGGCGGCAGCAGCGGGGCGGGCGGCGGCGCGGAGGGAGGCGGAGAGGGGCCGGGCTCGACCCGTCGCCGCGGGCTGCGCGGGGGAGTCGCC
>NW_016819184.1:4778228-4887072 GCF_001698545.2 Rhinopithecus bieti | reverse complement strand
CGGGCCGCCGCTGTCGGCCCTTCCATCTTAGGCGCTCCGGGTGCGGGGACGGCCCAGGGGCTGTGGGAGGGCGGGTCCGCCCAGCTTGTTTACCGATCGCCGGCCGTCCGCGGCTGGACGCGGTGCGGGTCCCGCCGCCGCTCTTCCGCCAGATTTCCCCACAACTTCTTTTCCTGCCGGAGACGGGTTAGCTAGTGGGGTTTCGGTCCCACTCCGCAATAGGCCGTAAACACTTGGGTCCATCGCCACAAGTTGGTTCTGGTCTCCAAACTTGTGTTTCAGTCCCTCGGCCGCTTGCTTTCCACCTCCTGCGGTGGCCTCTAGTTGCCATTTCTAGGAAAATAAAGGTGGGGGACGACGAGGCGGGTGGGGAGGAGGAGCTGGAGCTAGTGGAAAGATTCGTCTACCCCTCCTGTTCTAAGTAACGAGTGTTCAGTGCAAGGATCTGTTTTTTCTCTGCTGTGGTTTGGTGCGGGTCATTTCACAGACAAAAGAACTGTAGTGAATGCTGGCATTAAGCGCAAGGCACAGGCAGTTTAGGTTAAGCCTGGAAGTTTGAACCGGCCCATTATCTTTGAGATACACTGGTGTTTTGAAACTCTCTTGCTGAGAATTGTGTATTTCCGTCAGTTGATTACCCTTTTCTATAACTCCGTAGACTGTCGATGTAAGCGCCGCCCCGTTTTACCAGTATTTTGGTTTCACCGTGTTTATGATGATGTTAATAAATCTAATACGCAAAAATACCGTTTTAGGAACACAATTCGAGGTTTTTTTTTTTTTTTTTTTTTTTTTTTGAGACGGAGTTTCGCTCTTGTTGCCCAAGCTGGAGTGCAGTGGCGCTATCTCGGCTCACCGCAACCTCCACCTCCTAGGTTCAAGCGATTTTCCTGCCTCAACCTTCTGAGTAGTTGGGACTACAGGAATGCGCCACCACGCCCGGCTAATTTTGTATTTTTAGTAGAGATGGGAGTTTCTCCATGTTGGTCAGGCTGATCTCGAACTCCCGACCTCAGGTGATCCGCCCGTCTCGGTCTCCCAAAGTGCTGGATTATAGGCGTGAGACACCGCGCTTGGCCTGAGAGAAATCTTTAACTCTGGGACCTATTCTGTAAAGAGTGATTTCTTTACCTGTGTGTTTTAGTTAACTTATCACTTGTGCAGCATCCAGCAGTACCCCTGTTTTGATCAAACATGGATGACTCAGTGTACAAAACATAAACCAGGGGAAACCATAAGGAATTTTGATCTTGGCTTGTGCCAAGGCTTTTGGGAAAGTCATCTGAACTATGCGAGAAATAAAGCTGGATCTTGTCTCCTTGTTATTATTTTGAATTAAATGAGGTAATTCTAAAAAAATTTAGAATCCTCTTGACTTTTAGCTCTAAAGATAGGCAGGCTCTTTATACTAAAATTTCATAACATTGTTTTTATTGGGCTATTGGGGGTTTACGAGATAGTAGGACAGTAATGACACATTTTGCTCGTTTGAGAAGGATGTTATTTGAATGTCATGAAGGATTTTCTGTTGCTGTTTTAACACCTTTCATTAATGCCTCAGAGCATTGGGACACCCATTTATTTACTCTTGAAATTTGTTTGGGTATGATGAACTCATTCATAGTAATATATTTCAAGCTCGTGGCCTTGATCCATGTCTGTACGCAGATAGGGGTTATGGCATGTCACATTTAAAGTCTGAGGATTAACATTTGTTTTGGAACTCATGATCCAGTTGTACAATATTTGAGGCAAATTGCTTCATATGTGTAATTGACACAGTGAGAGCTTGTTCATGTGCTTTATAATAAATGTAAACTTTAAATGTGAATTACAGAAGGAGACCACTGACGCGGCCGGTGGCTCATGCCTATAATCGCTGCACTTTGGGAGGCTGAGGCGGGCGGATTGCCTGAGGTCAGGAGTTCGAGACCAGCCTGGCCAACATGGTGAAACCCCGTCTCTACTAAAAATACAAAAAAATTAGCCGCTCATGGTGTCGTGTGCCTGTAATCCCAGCTACTCGGAAGGCTGAGGCAAGAGAATCCCTTGAACCGCGGAGGTGGAGGTTGCTGTGAGCCGAGATCTAGCCACTGCACTCCAGCCTGGGTGACGGAGTGGGACTCCATTTGAAAACAAAACAAAACAAAACAAAAGTAGACCACTATTAATTTGGTTGAGGTTTTTTTTTCCCTCTTGCGCCTTTTTTTTTTTTTCCTGAGACGCAGTCTGGCTCTGTCGCCCAGGCTGAAGTTCAGTGGTGCGATCTTGGCTTACTGCAAGCTCCGCCTCCGGGTTCACGCCATTCTCCTGCCTCAGCCTCCCGAGTAGTTGGGACTACAGGCGCCCGCCACCACGCCCGGCTAAGTTTTTGTATTTTTAGTAGAGACGGGGTTTCACCGTGTTAGCCAGGATGGTCTCGATCCTGACCTCGTGATCTGCCCTCCTCAGCCTCCCAAAGTGCTGGGATTACAGGTGTGAGCCACTGCGCCCAGCAACCCCCGCCTTTTTTTTTTGAGACCTAGTCTCATCACTCCGTTGCCCAGGCTGGAGTGCCGTGGCGTGATCTTGGCTCACTACAACCTCCGCCTCCCGGGTTCAAGCGATTCTTCTGCCTCAGTCTCCCTAGTAGCTGCTGGAATTACAGGCGCGTGCCAACACGCCCGGCTAATTTTTGTGTTTTTAGTAGAGATGGGGTTTCATCATGTTAGCCAGGCTGGTCTTGAGCTCCTGACCTCAAATGATCATCTACCCGCCTGGGCCTCCCAGAGTACTGGGATTAAAGGCGTGAGCCACAGTGCCTGGCCTGATTTGGTTCACTTTTATTATTTGGGCATTGCTGCTTGCCTCTTCCTTTCCAGTAATATTCTTTTGTATCTGGGCTTTGAATACTTATCCTCTCATTGATTTGGTATTTGATTTGGAATATTTGTGCTCCATTTATTCTTTGGGTAAATGCTTGCCCATTTCAACACTTTTACCTCCTCACATCACAACATAAGGACTTACAGAAAACTCCTTTATACAGGCAAAATAAAGTTCAAGCTTCTTGGTGTGGTGGTCAAGTTTCTCTGTAGTCTGGCACTGATCCATTCTTCAGTCCTAACTCTAATTTCTTTGAGAATCCCTAACTCCAGCCACACTAACTTGCTTGTTGTTCCTATGAAGTCCCTCCTCTTGGCCTTTCTTTATGCCATTCTTTCTGTTTGAAATCCTCTCTACTTGTATTCATGGAGACTGTATTCTGGGCCAAGAGAGGTCCTGTCTCTAGAGAAGTCTTTTTTGACTACTTTAACCCCAAGGGCTCTATTCAGTCTTCTCTTGTGTGAGACTTTCTTTTCTTAGAATATGCTAGCCTTGATTTCAGTTTATCTGTTTATGTTTCTATTTTGCTTCCCAATTAGTGTTTTAAGACCTCTGCCAAATGGGTATAGTTCTATACCCAGTATCTATCTATGGAGACAATATATTCAACACTGAAATATGGATACATGGTCTGACAAAGCATTTTTGGTTATAGAGGTATTCTAGGATATGCAGTTTGTACTGTAGTTGGTGTTTCTGGGACTTTGATGGCTTATGAGACAAATATTTGAAATTATGGCTGTCTCTTTAAAATGTGGCGGGCCCGCGGGTGGCTCAAGGCCTGTAATCCCAGCCCACTTGGGGAGGCGAGGCGGGCGGTCACAAGGTCCCAGGAGACCGGAATACCATCCTGGGCTAACACGGTGAAACCAGTCCCTCTACTAAAAATACAAAAACTAGCCGGGCGAGGTGGCGGTGCCTGTAGTCACCAGCTACCTCCCCAGGAAGGCTGAAGGCAGGAAGAAATGGGGTAAACCCGGGGAGGCGGAGCTTGCAGTGCGAGCTGAGATCTGGCCAGTGCCCCTCCGCTTGCGGTGATCAGAGCGGAGACTCCGTCCTAAAAAAAAAAAAAAAAAAAAAATGTTGGTTGGTAGTATGTTTATATCTATTATCGCATACTTCTTTGCCTGTAGAGGATGTTCAACATTTTATAGTGTTTGTGTCATATTATTAAAATAAAAATTAAATATTATGTTTTTCTGGTTTACTTCAGATTTGAGTCTGGGGCAGTTACTTGGGTCTTGGATGCTAAGTTTGGCCATTCCATATTGTATGGAGGTAACATTTAGCATCATGGGAAGGAGAAAATAATCTGTAGCTTCAGTTTGTATTCTTAACCTCAGATGTTGGCAGCGTGTGTCACTGATGATAAGGCAGATGAGACAGGAGAATATGTGATTCACTACTGCTACCTGTCAACAGTCTTAGATGAAAAATTAGCTGGTCCACAGGATTTTTGTATACCAAGGATAACACATGTAATTATGTAGTACATAGGTGAATGCTGATGCATTTGGAAAATAGGTGTGTGTGTTTCTCTTGTGTGAGTGGGAGATACGGTGTTTTATGGGTACACAGTCTCTTGGCACTAAACCATCTTGACTTACCTACTGCATCTATGTGGAAACTTGTCCTCTTTCTCCAGTTCAGTAAAATATTTTCCCCTTGAAATTGATTTTAGAAAGTATATAAAACTAATTTTTTCAAGTGTCAGAAACCTTTTAGCATCATCGAAGTTAAAATGACTGTTCATAAACTTTTCAGAAATACTAGGCATTTTTACTTAGGCTACTAGATTTGTAAAAGGTATTTTCATAGAATTATACCAGTGATTTCACTACCTGAAAAATCTGGATCCGTAAGCATTCTTTGCTTTTTGGAAGGGTGGTATTTTGGTTAATTCCATGAAGTTTTCGACAGGAGCCATAAGTTTGAATTTTAAAATGGGGGTTGGCCAGGTAAATTGAATATAAAGTTGATATTTTTTCTGCTGCCTAGTTAATTAGATTAAAAAAAATTTTTTTTGAGACAGGGTCTTGCTCTGTCTCCCAGGCCGGAGTGCTGTGCTGATCATGGCTCACCAAACTGTCCTCGCACCTTAGCCTCCCAAGTAGCTGGAACTACAGGTGTGCAGCATTGTGCCTGGCTTTTTAAAGAATTTTTTGTAGAGACAAGGTCTCCCTATATTGCCCCCAGGCTGGTCTGAATTCCTGGGCCCAACCAGTGCTCTTGCCTTGGCCTCCCAGAGTGCTGGGATTTATAGGCATGAACCCCTGAGCCCAGGTTAGATTTTTTTTTTTTTTAATAGGGTCTCACTCTGTTTCCCAGGCTGGAGTGCATGGCATGATCACAACTCACTGCCGCCTTGACTTCCCAGGCTCAAGCTATCCTCTCACTTCAGCCTCCCCAGTTTCTGAGACTACAGATGCATGCCACCATGCCTGGCTAATTTTTTTCTTTTTTTTTTTTTTAGACGGAGTCTCTCCCTGTCGCCCAGGCTGGGGTACCATGGCACGATCTCTGCTCACTGCACCCTGCACCACCCGGGTTCAAGCAATTCTCCTGCTTCAGCCTTCTGAGTAGCTGGGGTTACAGGCATGTGCCACCATGGCCAGCTAATTTTTTTGTGTCTTTAGTATAGATGGGGTTTCATTGTGTGGGCCAGGCTGGTTTCGAACTCCTGACTTCATGATCTGCCTGCCTCAGCCTCCCAAAGTGCTGGGAGTACAGGCATGAGCTACCGCGCCCGGCCTTGCCCGGCTCATTTTTGTATTTAGCTGTGGTGAGCCACTGAGCCCGGCCCTAAATATTTTAGTAATGGAAAAAACTACTACCCAGGTGTGGTGGCATGTGGCTGTAGTCACAGCTACTTGGGAGGCTGAGGTGGGAGGATTGCTTGATCCCAGGAATTCGAGTCCAGCCTGGGTATTAGTTTGTTTTCACACTGCTGTAAATAACTACCAGCCGGGCGCGGTGGCTCACTCCTGTGATCCCAGCACATTAGGAGGCCTAGGTGGGTAGATCACAAGGTCAAGACCAGCCTGGCCAACATGGTGAAACCTCGTCAGTACTTTAAACACAAAAATTAGCTGGGTGTGGTGGCACATGCCTGTAGTCTCAGCTGCTCGGGCTGCTGAGGCACGAGAATTGCTTGAACCCCAGAGGCAGAGGTTGCAGTGAGCTGAACTACATCTGTAACCCCAGCACTTTGGGAGGCCAAAGCGGGTGGATCACGAGGTCAGGAGTTCGAGACCAGCCTGGCCAACATGGTGAAACCCTATCTCTACTAAAAATTCAAAAAAATTAACTGGGCATGGTGGTGTGCACCTGTAATCCCAGCTATTTGGGAGGCTGAGGCAGGAGAATTGCTTGAACCCAGGAGGTGGAGGTTGCAGTGAGCCAGAATCGTGCCACTGCACTCCAGCCTGCCTCAGAAGAAAAAAAAACTACCTGAGATTGGTAATTTGTAAAGAAAAGAGGTTTAATTGACTCACAGTTTCTCATGGCTGGGGAGGCTTCATGAAGCGTTTAATAATGGTAGAAGGCGAAGAGAAAGCAAGCACCTTCTTCACAAGGCAGGAGAGGGAGAGTGAGCGAGGGAAGTGCCACGCTTTTAAACTATCAGATCTCCTTAAAACTCACTCAGTATCACAAGAACAGCATAGGGAAACCACCCCTATGATCCAGTCACTTCCCGCCAGGTCCCTCCCTCGGCACATGAGGATCACAATTGGCGATGAGATTTGGGTGGGGACACAGAGCCAAACCATATAACTGGGCAACATAGCAAGACCCTCTCTCTTACAAAAAAAAATAACTTTTGTTATTTTTGCTGTTCACATATTGAGGGCAAACTGTCCCCCTCACTCCTGAACTAACACACCCCAGTTTTGATTTTTCATCCTTTGTCAGGTCAGTTTTTAATGTGGGTGGTCTCTTTTTTTTTGAGACGGGGTCTTGGTATGTTACACAGGCTGGTGTCAAACTCCTGAGTTCAAGTGATCCACCCGCCTCGGCCTCCCAAAGTGCTGGGACTGCAGGCTTGAGCCTCTGTTCCTGGCCGTAATGTGGGTGGTTTTAATTCATATAAATGAAAAATACTTGAATGCATAAGATACTAATTGGAATCAGTTGCATATATTTCCAATTTTTTCTAAAAAAAAAAAAAAAGCTTAATTGAGGTGTATTTCATATACCATAAAATTCACCCCTTTAAAATAAAATTCACCACTTTATACAATTCAGTAGTTTTAGTATACTTACAGAGTTGTACAGCCATTACCAACCACTGTATAATCCTGGAACATTTTCATGACCCCAAAAAGAAACTCTACTCATTAAGGAGTCATTTCCCCCTTGCCTCAGCTCCTGGCAACCACTAAGACAAAGAGACACTTTGTCTCTCTAGATTTGCCTGTTCTGGATATGTCATAAATGGAATTGTACAATATATGACCGTTTATGTTGCTTTTTTCATTTATAATGTTTTCAAGGTTTATGTTGTGGCATGTGTCAGTACTTCCTTTTTATGGCTGGCTAGTATTCCATTGTATAAACAGCATTTTGTTTATCCATTCATTGATTGATGGGCATTTAGTTTTTTCCCACTTTTTGGCTATTATGCTGCTGTGAACATTTGTGTACGAGTTTTTGTGTGAATGTAAGTTTTTAGTTCTCTTGGGTATATACCTACAGATGGAATTGCTGGGTCATGTGCTAATTACATTTAACCTTTGAGGAACTTTCTGCCTCTTTTCCGAAGTGGTTGAATCATTTTACTTTGTTTTTATTTTGAGACAGAGTCTCACTTTGTCTTTCCAGGCTGGAGTGCAGTGATGTGATCTCAGCTGCAACCTCTGCCTCCTGGGTTCAGGCGATTCTCATGTCTTACCTTCCTGAGTAGCTGGGACTACAGGCATGCGCCACCATGCCTGGCTAATTTTTGTATTTTCAAATTGTATTTTTTTAGTAGAGATGAGGTTTCATTATGTTGGCCAGGTTGGTCTCAAACTCCTGACAGGTGATCCGCCTGCCTCGGCCTCCCAGAGTGCTGGGATTACAGGCGTGAACCACCGCTCCCGGCTCATTTTACATTTCTGCCAGCAATGTAAGTTCCATTTCTCTACATCCTGATCAGCACTTGCTATTGTCTGTTTTTTTTTTTTTTTTTAATTGTCATTCTAGTGGAATGGCATCTCCTAGTTTTTATTTGCATTTCCCTGATGACTAATGATATTGAGCATCTTTTCATGTCCTTATTGGCCATTTGCATATCTTATTTAGAGAAGTGTTTGTATCAAGTGTTTTGCCCATTTTTCATTTGGGTTATTTATCTTTTTGTTAGTGATTTTTTGCAAGAGTTCTTTATTCTGGATACAATTCCCTTACCTGTATTTGCAGATATTTTCTTCTGTCTGTGGGTTGTCTTTTCACCTTCTTTATGGTATTCTTTGAAACACAAAAGTTTTAATTTGGTGAAGTCTAGTTACCTATGTTTTCTTTTGTCACTTGTGCTTTTGCCTAACCCAGGGTCATGACAATTTATGTTTTCTTCTAAGAGTTTCTTAGTTTTAGCTCTCAAATTTAGGTCTCTGATTATTTTGAATTGAGCTTTGCGTATAATTTGAGGCAGAGGTCCAACTCAGTTTTTTCGCATGTGGCTGTCTAGTTGTCCCTGCACCATTTGTTGAGATCCACTTAGTTTTAGCAGTGCACAGTCATGTATGGCTTAAATGTTCTGAGTAATGCATTGTGAGGTGATTTTGTCATTGTGCGAACATCATAGAGTCTAGACAAAACCTAGATGGTGTAGCCTACTACGCAGTAGGCCATGGGTTATAGACTGTTGTTCCTAGGTCATAAACCCTGTATAGCATGTTACTGTATTGAATATTGTGGTGTTTTTCTAACAAAGGTAAGTATTCATGAGTGTAAACGTAAACATAGAAAAAGCACAGTAGAAATATGATGTAAAAGATAAAAAAAAATGGTGCACCTATATAGGGCACTTACCATGAATGGAGCTTGCAAAACTGGAAGTTGCTCTGGGTGAGTCAGTGAGTGAGTGATGAATGAATGTCAAGGACGTACTATACACCACTGTAGACTTTATAGACAGTGAACACTTTGGCTACACTAAATTTATTTAAATATTTTTCTTCCAAAATAAATTAATCTTAGCTTATTGTAACTTTTAACTCTAAATTTTAATTTTAAAAAAACTTTAGACTTTTGTAGTGACACTTAAAACACAAACACATTGTGTAGCTGCACAAAAATATTTTCTTTCTTTAGATCCTTACCTTGTAAGCTTTTTTCTATTTTGAAGCTTTTTTTTGTTAAAATCTAGGACACACATTAGCGTAGTCCTACACAGGGTCAGGATCATCAGTATCACTGTCTTCCACCTGTACATCTTGTCCCATTGGAAGGTCTTCAGGGGGCAATAACATGCATAGAGCTATCATCTATGATAACAATGCCTTCTAGAATACCTCCTGAGGGACCTGCCTAGGGCTTCTTTACAGGAGACTCTTTTTTTTTCTAAAGTAAGTAGGAGTAACATTGTAAAATAACAATCAAGAGTATAGTAAACAAACTGGTAACATACTTATTATCATGATCAGATATTATGTACTGTATATAATTTTATATGCTACACATAGCTAGATTGCCAGCACGGTAGGTTTGTTTACACCAGCATCACTACAAACATGTGAATAATGAATGTGTTGTGCCATGACATTATGATGGCTTTGATGTCACAAGGCAAATTTTTCAACTTTGTTATGTAATCTTACGGGACCACTGTCACATATAGTCTGTCTTTGATTGACACATGGTTATGCAGGCCATCACTGTAATTATTCTCAACTGTAAGTTGATTTATTGCAAGGCAGGATTCCCTGGATATATGAAGAAATTATCCCTATTCTGCAGCAGAAGGAAAGGATCTCTTATAGTGTTGCACAGTAAAAGTTAGAACAATACACTTGCGTGTGGAATTCTGAAGACATCACTTCTATGGTTTTTAAACCACTTCTAAATCCTTTGCTCTTTTGTTTGTGGTGGGTAATTACCTTCACTTTTTGGTGTTTAATTGAGCTAAAGTTTATTTTAAACAGGAACTAGTTCAGTTTTCAGAACCAGCTAAACTTTTGTGGAATATTATCTTTTGATACAGCAGAATATTAAGTTTCTTTTTATTGACTAAATGATTAATAAGCAATGGTTACATGCAGATACTGTTTAGGGACATAATGAATTTTTCACAGTTGAGTGTTAGAAACAAATCATAATCCAGTAAACTAAGAACTATTTTAGAAGTTTGTTTTGAAGTGGTAAAAAAGGAATTAAAGGTCTGGCGCAGTGGGTCATGCCTGTAATTCCAGCACTTTGGGAGGCTGAGGCGGGCGGATCTCTTGATGCCAGGAGTTGGAGACCAGCCTGGCCAGCATGGCGAAATCCTATCTCTACCAAAAATACAAAAATTAGCCTGGGCATGGTGGCACATGCCCGTAATCCCAGCTTCTTGGGACACTGAGGCATGAGAATTGCTTAAACCTGGGAAGTGGAGGTTGCAGTGAGCTGAGATCGCATCACTGCACTCCAGCCTGGATGATAGAGCAAGACTGTCTCACAAAAAGAAAAAAAGTAAAAGGACTATATTTAGCATGAGATTGGAGTTGGTCAAGGTGGGCTTTACTGAGGTGGGAACATTTGAGCTGGTCCTTTACGGAGGAGTACCAGATTTCTAGGTATATAAAACTGGGTAAGAAGGGGAATAGGAGTAGGCAAGCATCTTGTTACGAGTGAAGGCATGGAGACATGAAAATTACATGTCATCTTTAGGGACTAGCAGAGGTTGCGGTGTAGCCGAAGCATGCGGATGAGGTTGGAAAGGCACTCCTAGCACTTGATCCTCACCTTCCCCCCGGGGCTGGGAATTAGAGGGGAGGAGTGATCTCCGTAAGTGTGGGTCATTTTTACAGATGTGAAGAGCCATTACCCATCCCTCCCCAACTGTGCAACTGTGTGTATTGGGAAGATATGTCAGGGATATTTGTGGTATATATTAGAAGTGTTGAAGGCATTGTTTTTACAGAAATTATTTTAGCAAATTTTTTTTTTATTGGGCATCTGCTGTGTGATTTGAAGTTGCTTAGGATTTTCTGAAAGATTACATAAAATACTGTTGAAAAGATGATTGCATATAAAACATATAATCTGTTCAATATTAAGTGTGTTAGAAAGCACATATACTAGATGTTGGGATACACCCGTGAACAAAACAGTCTTTGCTATTTGTGTTCTATTTACACTCTAGTGTGGAGAGACAAATGCAGAAAGAAATGCCAGATAGTAATAAGTGCTATGCAGAAAATTAAAGTAGGGTGATGTGATGGAGAATGCCTGAGTGGTCAGAGAAAATCTTTCTGAGGAGGTGACATTTAAACTGAGATCTTAATGACGAGAATGATATGTGGAAAATCTGGGGAAATAACATTCTAGGCAGAGGAGATCTCTAATACAAAGCCCCAAAGGGAGAATGATCTTGACTTGTAAAATAAACAGAAAGAAAGTCACTTTATGTAAAAGTTTGTAAGTAAAGCTGGGGCGTTTTAGTTTTATTCTGTGTAAGGATGGCGGATAGAGTGGAAGTGCTATATCACTTAATCTCGGCAGTAATCCAAGTGACAAATAGTGGTGGCTTGGAATAGGGGTATAGCAGGGGAGACTAGAGTGAAGCAAACTTGTGGGGACTTGTTTAGGAGGTAGTATTAGTGGTAGCTAGCTAGTCTGTTTTGTAACCTGATAATCTTGGGCAATGTGTTTATAATCATGGAAGGTTGTGCTGCATTAGCGAGGGGGCGCGAGAGTCAGAACTGGGGTTCACTTGCCAGCCTGTGACCCTGGATGAGATGTTTCACCTCTCCTGAAGGCACAGATTCTTTTTTTTTGTGACGGAGTCTCACTCTGTCACCCAGGCTGGAGTATAGTGGCGAGATCTCGGCTCACTGTAGCCTCTACCTTTCGTATTCAAGCAGTTGCCTCAGCCTCCTGAGTAGCTGGGATTACAGGTGCACACCACCACACCTGGCTAATTTTTTTTGTATTTTTGTTAGAGATGAGGTTTCACCATGTTGGTCAGGTTGGTCTCGATCTCCTGACCTTGTGGTCCACCCACTTGTGCCTCCTAAAGTGCTGGGATTACAGGTGTGAGCCACCGCACCTGGCCGACACAGATTATTATTCATAAAAATGGAGGCTGGGCGCCATGGCTCATGCCTGTAATCCCAGCACTTTGGGAGGCCGAGGCGGGTGGTTCATGAGGTCAGGAGTTTGAGACCAGCCTGGCCAACACAGTGAAACCCTGTCTCTATCAAAAACACAAAAATTAGCTGGATGTGGTGGCACACACCAGTAGTCCCAGCTACTTAGGAGGCTAAGGCAGGAGAGTCACTTGAACCCCGGGAGGTGGAGGTTGCAGTGAGCTGAGATCTGCCATTGCACTCCAGCCTGGACAACAGAGCAAGACTCTGTCTCAAAAAAAAAAAAAAAAAGGAGATGTGGGGTGCTTTAGGAGGGAAGGTACCTGAGGATTCAGTGAAGTTAGTGTTCTTTACCTGAAGCTCCATACAGAACTTAAGTTGATGTTATGTCAAGCTGACAAGTGTTCATGCTATTAATTATAGGACTTGGGTTTTGAAGTGATCAGTTTTAGCCCTCCACGTAAAGATAGGTAAGCCATTATTGTCCCTGTTTTTTCAGATGAGAGGCTTGGGTCCTAAGGATTTGGCTAGTATTTCAGATGTAAGAGAGGGAGAGGGACTCAGACTCATGTTTTGGAAGTGCAGTACATTTCCTTCCTTCTTTTCCTTCCTTTTCTTTTGTCTTTCTTTCTTTCGTGGACTCTCGCTCTGTCACCAAGGCTGGAGTGCAGTGGTGCAACCTTGGCTCACTGCAGCCTCCTCCTCTTGGGTTCAAGCAATTCTCCTGCCTCAGCCTCCTGAGTAGCTGGGATTATAGGCACCCACCACCACGTCCAGCTAATTTTTGTATTTTTAGTAGAGATAGGGTTTCACCGTGTTGGCCAGGCTGGTCTCAAACTCCTGACCTTAGGTGATCCGCCTGCCTTGGCCTCCCAAAATGCTGGGATTACAGGCGTGAACTACCATACCCGGTCTGGTACCTTTTCATATATGTGAGAGAACTAGGTATAAATATCAAGAGATGAAACTGGTTTTCCATAGTAAAGTACATTTCTATGCTTTAGTGAAAGATAATAAATTATTAAAGGGAAATATTGTAGGATATTCTTGATGTATGTATTTGGACGAGTAGCTGAGAAGTTACTTAAAAGATTGATTGTGGCTGTGTGCAGTGGCTCATGCCTGTAAACCCAGGACTTTGAAAGGCTGAGTCGGGAAGATTGAGGCCTGGAGTTCAAGATTAGCCTGGACAATGTATGAGACCTTGTCTCTAATAAAAATTTAAAAAATAACTTGGTGTAATGGTGGGTGCCTGTAGTCCCAGCTACTCTGAAGGCTGAGGTAGGAGGATCGCTTGAGTCTGAGAAGTTGAGGTTGCAGTGAGCCATGATCATGCCACTGCACTCTAGCTTAGGCCACAGAGTAAGATCCTGTTAAAAAACAAAAACTGGCCGGGCGCGGTGGCTCATGCCTGTAATCCCAGCACTTTGGAAGGCCGAGGCGGGCAGATCATGAGGTCAGGAGATCGAGACCATCTGGCTAACACAGTGAAACCCCGTCTCTACTAAAAATACAAAAAAGTAGCCGGGCGAGTTGGCGGGCGCCTGTAGTCCTAGCTACTTGGGAGGCTGAGGCAGGAGAATGGCGTGAACCTGAGAGGAGGAGCTTGCAGTGAGCTGAGATCACGCCACTGCACTCTAGCCTGGGCGACAGAGCGAGACTCCGTCTCAAAAAAACAAAACAAAACAAAACAAAAACCAATCAGTCATGAAGGGCTTTTTATGCCCTCTTAAGGATATATATATAGTTTTTGGAGACAAGATTTTGCTTTGCCTCTTGGCTGTAGTGCAGTGGTGTGATCATAACTCACTGCAGCATTGACCTTCCAGGCTCAAGTGATCCTCTCACCTCAGCCTTCCGCCTAGCTGGGACTACAGGCATGTGCCACCATACCCGGCTAACTTTATAACAATGTTTTGTGGAGATGGAATCTCACTATGTTGCCCAGGCTGATCTCAAACTCCTAGGCCTCCCAAGGTGCTAGGATTACAGCAGTGGTTCCTACCACTCCAGCCCTGTGTCCTTTTAAATACTTTCCATTATTATTATTATTATTATTTTTTGAGACAGAGTCTTGCTCTGTTGCCCAGGCTGGAGTGCAGTAGTGTGGTCTTGGCTCACTGCAGCCTCTGCCTCCCAGGTTCAAATGATTCTCTTGCCTCAGCCTCCCCAGTAGCTGGGATTACAGACGCCCACCACAACTCCCGGCTAACCTTTGTATTTTTAGTAGAGACAAGGTTTCACCACATTGACCAGGCTGGTCTTGAACTCCTGATCTCAGGTGATCCACCCACCTCGGCCTCCCAAAATGCTGGGATTATGGGCGTAAGCCACCGCGCCCGGCCTAAAAATACTTTATTTTTTTAGAGCAGTGTTAAGTTCACAACAAAATTGAGCAGAAAGTACAGAAAGTTCTCATATACCTGCTGCCCCCATGTTTCCCCCACTGTCTACATCCTTCCCCAGGGTGGTATATTTGTTAACAATTAATGAACCAGCATTGACACATAATCACCTAAAGTACGTAATTTACATTAGGATTCACTCTGTTTGTAGATTCTATGGGGTTTGACAAATTTATAATGAAAAGTATCTATCATAATAGCACACAGTGATTTCACTGCTCTAAAACTCCTCTGTGCTCTTCTATTCATCCCTTCCCTCTAACTCTTGCAACCCCCCTGATCTTTTTACTGTCTTCATGTTTTGCCTTTTCTAGAATGTTGTATAGTTGGAGTCATACATTATGTAACTGTTTCAGGTTGTCTTTCACTTAGTAATATGCATTTAAGGTTCATCCATGTCTTTTTGTGGGTTTATAGCCCATTTGTTTTTAGAGCTGTATAATACTCCATTGTCTGAATGTACCACAGTTTATCCATTCACCTGCTGAGGGACATCTTGGTTCTTTCCAACTTTCTGCAATTAGAAAAAATTTCCCACACTATACGGGTGTAAAGGTTTTTTTTTTTTTTGAGATGGAGTCTCGCTCTGTTCTCCAGGCTGGAGTGCAGTGGTGCAGTCTTGGCTCACTGCAGCCTCCGCCTCCTGGGTTCAGGTGATTCTTGTACTTCAGCCTCCCAAGTAGCTGAGTCTATGGGTGCCTGCCACTACACCTGGCTAACTTTTTGTAATTTTAGTAGAGATGGGGTTTTACTATGTTGGCCAGGCTGGTCTTGAACTCCTGACCTCGAGAATCCACCCACTTTGGCCTCCCAGAGTGCTGGGATTGCAGGTATGAGCCACTGTGCCCGGTCAGAATTTTGCAATTATAAATGAATCCGCTGTGAAATCCATGTGTAGATTTCTGTGTGAACTTAAGTTTTCAACTCATTTGGGTAAGTAGCAAGAAGTAAGATTGCTGTATCACATGATGAAAGTACATTTTTGTGAGAAACTGCCAAATTGTCATCCAAAGTGACTGTACCATTTTGAATTCCCACCAACAATGAATGAGAGTTCCTGTTGCTCCACATTCTTGACAGCATTTGGTAATGTCAGTGTTTTGGATTTTAGCCATTCTAGTAAGTATGTGGTGGTATCTCATTGTTTTAATTTGTAATTGCCTAATGATGGATGCTGTATTTTTGTATTTTTAGTAGAGACAGGGTTTCACCATGTTGGCCAGGCTGGTCTTGAACTCCTGACCTCAGGTAATCAGCCCACCTTGGCCTCCGAAAGTGCTGGGATTATAGGCGCGAGCCACCTCCCCCCCGCCCCCGCGTTTGAAAAGATGTTCAACATCTTTTTATATGCTTATTTACAACCTATATATATTCTTTGGTGAGGTGTCTGTTCAGATCTTTTGCCCATTTTTCAGTTGAGTGGTTTTCTTATTGTTGAGTTTTAAGAGTTCTTTGTTTATTTTAGATAATAGTCATTTATCTTTTGCAAATTTTTTTTCTGGTTTTTGGTATTCTCATTCCCTTGACAGTGTCTTTCACAGAGCAGAAGTTTTAAATATCAGTGAAGTCCAACTTAATCAGTTTTTCTTCTTTTTTTTTTTTTGAGATGAAATTTTACTCTTGTTGCCTAGGCTGGAGAGCAATGGTGCAATCTCAGCTCATGCAACCTCCGCCTCCCAGGTTCAAGCGATTCTCCTGCTTCAGCCTTCTGAGTAGCTGGAATTACAGGTGCGCGCCACCACACCTGGCTAATTTTTTTGTATTTTTAGTAGAGACAGGGTTTCACCTTGTTGGTCAGGCTGATCTCAAACTCCTGACCTCGTGATCGCCCGCCTCGGCCTCCCAGAGTGCTGAGATTACAGGCGTGAGCCACCGCGCCTGGCCGACAGAAATTAAATTCTGAATGAAGTAGCATGTTCGTAGTTCTTGCAAACGTTGTTTTATTATTATTTAAATGCTGGATTGATGTGTATTTTTGGAGTTAATTGTTCCATTTCCATACATGTTTAAGAAAACTGGTCTTTCATCCCATTAGATTGCAGGTTCTCTGATCACAGGGACAGTGTTTTGTCTAGTTATATCTTTCCATATTTCTGAGCGCATGGTAAATCTTTGGTAAATGTTGCTCTAGGTTGTTACATTAGTTTTGTTTGGGATTGTGATTTAAGGTACCTGATTGACCTAGGATGTCTCAAAGTGTGTAAAGGAACTATGCTCTAAGATAGGTCCTACTGAAGCTCAAGACATATCTGTATTACTCCTCCTCACTTTCTTGTTATGATTGAGGAACTGAAGTGTTCAGATAGAGTAAGTATGTAAAGAGCTAGAAATCCTCCTGAGATGATAAGATGAACAGAAAGAGCATTAATACTGTTTCATGCTAGATTTGACACAATATAAGTTAACTTTTTTCTTCTAGATCTTCTTTCCTTCTAGTCAGTGGATTGCTAATTGTCTAGTGGTTTAAAAGGAAACAAGAATATTAGAGTTGTAACTTTTATTACAGCTAATGTAGCCTTGACAGATTAAAATGTAACATTTAAATTTGTTATATTTTGAAGACTTAGGTTTGGTTGGAATGAAGTTAGTTGTAGCTGTAGAGGGTTGTCACCTCAGTTAATTAAGGCATAGTGCTGGTAAGGCCAAGTAACACCCTGGCAGGTGTTACTTAATTTTACTTTGTCCAACTTATCCACAAATTCCTGGGAAGTGTACAGTATGTTTAGTTCAAATCTACTCATTTGATACAGATGCTATAGATAATAGTTACCTCTTTTTTTTTTTTTTTTTTTTTTTGAGACGGAGTCTTGCTCTGTCGCCCGGGCTGGAGTGCAGTGGCCGGATCTCAGCTAACTGCAAGCTCCGCCTCCCGGGTTTACGCCATTCTCCTGCCTCAGCCTCCCGAGTAGCTGGGACTACAGGCGCCCGCCACCTCGCCCGGCTAGTTTTTTTTTTTTTTTTTTTGTATTTTAGTAGAGATGGGGTTTCACCGTGTTAGCCAGGATGGTCTCGATCTGCTGACCTCGTGATCCGCCCGTCTCAGCCTCCCAAGGTGCTGGGATTACAGGCTTGAGCCACCGCACCCGGTATTAGTGACCTCTTTTTATAGGAATGCCAGCTCATTTTTGATATCTAATTATTATTTACATACAATTTCACACTAATTTAGGACTTTTAGAAGATAATGATTGCAAAAGATTTGTACTTGTGTTATTGTCATAGCTAGATTTGAATAGTTAACCAGTGTATGGGTTGCCACAGTGCCAGGTTTGTTGTAGGATGGTAGACTTTCAGAGCAGTGACGAAAGGAACAAACTTTTATTGAACAATTTTGTGGCTCTTAGTAGTCTAATCCCTTCAATTTGTAGATGGAAAAACTGAGGCTCAGAAATACGAAATTCTGATTAGGAATTCAGTTTTGGACATGTTAACTGTGAGACACTTGTTAAACATTCAAATTGAGATGTCAGGTGGGCAGCTGGTTTTACAAATCTTGAGTTAGGGGAGAGATCCAACTTGGAGATACAAAATTTTAAATTATCACCAAATAGCTGATATTTAAAGCCCAGGGATTGACTTAAGGTCCCCAGAGTAATTAGAGGTTAGAGAGAAGAGGACCAAAGCTTGGGGCACTTGGCTGTTTAATTCAGAAACATAAGGAAGCCAACAAAGAAGTTTGAGGAAGAAAAGCTATTGAGATTGGAAGAAAACCAGGAGAATGTCTTGGAAACCATGTTAGAACAGTATGTTTAATTGTGGATTATAGAACCAGAGAGCTTCAGACTAAGTCATTTAACAAATAATTTAGTGATTGTTGTATTTTGCCTAAGAGTTCTTTTTATTTCAAATGCTGAAGTTGTAGAGGCAAAAGTGTTTAATAATTTTGGGGATTCAATTACAAGTTACATATTTTTTAATGGGGCTAGAATGTGAAGGTGCTGAAGTCACTGCTTGCTGTGTAATATTCTAGATATTTGTTGATGTAGTTCTATACTTAAGTATGGACCTAACTGGTGTGTTACAAAATGAGGGAAAAACAAATGTAATAGGTTTTGCTCAGTTTATAATCTGGTCAAGGATATAGGAAGACATAACAAGTGTATCAAACATGAATCTTAGTCCGAAAACTCAGATGGGAAGAAGGTACCACATTTGCTTTCTTTAAATTAACTTGATTTGAATTCTACTTCTTCGGCAAGAAATTCAACCTCAGTCATCCTTGGGGCTCCCTCTCCTCATGTTCTTGGAAGGCCTGGTGTCATATGGTTCAGATTTTGCCTGCATTGGTTATAGTATTGTCTTGCATTGTCTTCCACAAGGTTCCATCAGGTTGTGTGGCTCTGCCACCAACTGTGGGCCCTAGTGCCTGTGACTTGACACCTAGTTTATATCTAGCAGACACTTTTTACTGAGGTCTTGCTGCCATGGAGTTGATTCCATCCTCTCTAGAATTTCTTCTGAGATTGCTCACAAGGTCTACTCCTTTCTTTCATCAAGTCATTCAAGATGGTCTCTTCTTGGGTTTTACTAAACACAAGGTGCTGCTCTACCTTCTGTGCCACTGGAATCTCTGAACAAAGGGTTTTGAAAGCCTGGCTGTTTGACTGGAAATCGAAGGGAGGGATGGAAATAGAAGGGTGTGAGTGACATAGGAAAAACATATATGAATTAGTGTTCCAAAGACTACCCCCAAGAGGAAATATAAAGTGCCAAATGTCAATAAGTATGGTTGCTTGGAGTGTACTTGGAGTGATTTGAAAAATTCATGAAGATGAGACTTGAACTGAGCCTTAAAGAATGGGTAGAATTCATTATAAATGATGGTGTCTGTTGTGCTTCTGTATCTAAGGCAGTACCTTCATGTGTATATTGTTGGGTGGTGGTGACACATGCATGAGTCAGCAGCGTGTGTGGCATGTTTGGGAGTGAGTGTGTGGTGTGTGTGTTTGTGACAGGAAGGAGATGAGAGTTTATACTGTTGCAGAAGAGCCTCAGAAAGAGAATTGTGGAACAGTCAGCTGGATGGGTTTAGAAAGGGAAGATGCTTAGAAGGCTTTTATAGTAGTTCTGACCTGAACTGGAAAAGGATTGATGGCAGTGGGAATGAGAAGACAGTAATTGGGTAGAAACCGCTAGAAAGAATCTGTGGGGAGAGGCCGGGTGCGGTGGCTCAAGCCTGTAATCTCCAGCACTTTGGGAGCTGAGCACGGGCGATCACGAGTTCAGGAGATCGAGACCATCCTGGTAACACGGTGAAACCCCGTCTCTACTAAAAAAATACACAAAACCTAGCCAGGCGAGGTGGCCGGGTGCCTGTATCCCAGCTACTCGGGAGGCTGAGACACTGGAGACATGCGTAAACCACCGAGGCGGAGCCTTGCAGTGAGGCTCGTGCACTCCGCCTGGGCCACAGAGCAAGACTCCGTCTCAAAAAAAAAAAAAAAAAAAAAAAAAAACAGAATCTTGTGGGCGACACAGATTTAAGGTGATCTGAGTTCTTGCTGGGTGCAGAGGTGTTAATAAGTGTCTTATGGACCGGGAGAAGTCAAATAGCGATCTCTCGTCTGTGAGAAGAGATGAGTTCAATGGACTGATTTGATAACCTGTTGGCAGCCCCTGAACTAGGGTTAGATTTAGATAACCGGGTTACTATATCATTGCCATCTTCAGGATCTGCTCCTAGACTCGCCTTTGTTTTTCCTGTTGACTATTGCTGACCAGCCCCGCTGCATGAAAGCATAACTGATGAGAGAAAGAGGAGATGAAGGTATGTGTGAATTGGCTAAGTATTTAAAAATTTTTTTACTTTACACAGAACTTTATATAATCTCAAAATACTTCTCGTAATATGTTCAAAAGCAGAAATTCCATGCTTGGAAACTCTTTTTACAGTTTACGCCTTTCATTTCTATATACGATGTCTCTCGCATTTGTACCTCTCTACAGGTTATTTAAATAATTTATATCTTCAACATAATAAGCAGTTTCTGTCTCGTTTTCCTTAACGACGCGCAGATGATGTAGATTTTATTGCTTGTTTTACTTTTAACCCAATTAACTTGAACATTTGAGTCCTTGGTGCCTTTGCCCTCTGCTTCTGCATGCAGAATTAAACTTGTAACCTAATTTACTGGGTGTAAATGAATTATATTTAATACTTAAATGATATTTAGTAAGTTTTATTTCAAGCTGCTAGAGTATCTAATTTTAAGAGCTGGCTGCTTTGGAAATAATTTTTATGTACTTTTGGAATGTTTTGACATCTGGAAAAGTATCCTCTGTTAATTTCTTCATAGTACTGCAAAAAAAAAAAAAAAAAAAAAAAAAACAAAACACACACACACACACACACAAAGTCAGTTGATGTTATCCTTACTCTTTAGTTCTGTTTACTAATTACCACAGGTAGAAATAGCTGTCTCAGATAATCTTCAGTGCATTTTTTTTCTTTTTTTGAGTGTGTTTTTGTTTTTTTGAGACAAGGTCTCACTCTGAGTACAATGGTATGATCATGGCTCACTGCAGCCTCAACCCCCCTGGGCTGAAGCGATCCTCCTGCTTCAGCTTCCTGAGTAGCTGGGACAACAGGCATGTGCCACCACCCTGGGCTAATTTTTGTATTTTTTGAAGAGATGGGGTTTTGCCGTGTTGCCCAGGCTGGTGTCAAACTCTTGGATTCAAGCAATCCAGCTACCGAGGCCTCCTGTGCTGGGATTATAGGCATGAGTGCCCAGCCACTCTTCAATGAATTTTACCTTGCAGTTGCTAAACAACATTCCTGCAATGTTTCAAGTTCTCTTAGAGTGAAGACTATACATTATTACATTTTTTTCCTTTTTTTTTCCTTGAGACAGTCTTGCTCTGTCATGGCAGGCTGAAGCACAGTAGCACAATCATAATTCACTGTGGTCTTGAACTCCTGTGCTCAAATGAGCCTCCTTCCTTGGCCTCCTGAGTAGCCGGGACTATAGGCACAGGCCACTGCACCTGGCTAATTAAACAATAATTTTTTTTTTTTGGACGGTCGTAGTGGCTCACGCCTATAATCCCAGCTCTTTGGGACGCTGAGGCAGGTGGATCACTTGAGGCCAGGAGTTTGAGACCAGCCTGGCCAACAAGGTGAAACTCCGTCTCTACTGAAAATTAAAAAATTGGCTGGGCATGGTGGGATGCTCCTGTAGTCCCAGCTACTCAGGAGGCTGAGGCAGGAGATTCGCTTGAACCCGGGAGGCAGAGGCTGCAGTGAGCCAAGATCGTGCCACTGCACTCCAGGTTGGGTGACAGAGCAAGACTGTCTCAACAACAACAAAAATTGTGTGTGTGTGTGTGTTTGTTTCCTTTCTTGTAGTGATGGAGTCTTGCTATGTTGCCCAGGTGGGTCTTGAATCCTGGGCTCAAGTGATCCTCCCACCTCATTCTCCCAAAGTGCTGGGATTATAGACTTGAGCCACCGTGCTTATTATCTAATATAAGGCACATCTCTTAAAACTCTTGAGCTTGGTTTTGGTATTGCTTAGTTACCTGGATTTTCAGAGGTTGGTGGGCTAATTAGGCAGCTATCTGTCCATTGTTTTACCAGGAATTTATGACAGTGATTATTTTTTATGGCAATTTTTTGTTTTTTAAATCAGCCTAGACATTTAAATATATTATGCCAGTGTATTAGTTACATGAACATTAGCTAAGATAACGTAAGGTTACGGGCTGTTTAGTTGCGCCTACAAACATAGTAAGACTTAACAAAACAAGTATGGATTTTGAATGTGAATATTTTAAAAGATATATTGAAATTACTTAGAGTAGCCCTGGATATATGTTCGTTATGGATGGCATTTATCTTGTTAATAAGTTTCTACATGCTCATTTTAAGTTTTGGTAGCATGAACAAGTAACTTATATTTTGTTCCTGAGAAACTTAAAGAATCTGCCTAAGGAGTATGAAAATTGCCATTAAATCTGTATTTTCTACTTTTTGGATGCTTATATGATTATAGTTCTCTGCTCTTGCACACATTTTTGGGCTGCTATCAGGTTGTAAGTAATCATTATACAGACTAGATTTAAAAATTTAAGCAAGATAATTTTATATTCCTTGGATCAGGGAAAAAAATGCAGTTGCTGAAGGTGGTTTCATAGCTAAATATAAGCAATTATTTTGCTTTTCTACTTTTTTGGATTTTATCATCTTTTCCCTTTTAGTAATAGAAGTAATACAGGTAGGAATTAACTTAGCACTGCCAAATTAATGGTAATATTAGACCTTTGTACACAGCACAGGATTAAAGTTATATAGAAAAATATCTCATCCGTGTTTAATTTGGCTGACCAGCTCAGTTGATTAGCCAGTTTTATTGTTCTGTTAAATTAAAATTCTAAATATAGTTGTCCATTGTTTAAATAAATGAGTAGGGTTAAAATAGAGAATTGATAAAAATAAAGCCTTAAAAAAACCTTTTAGCTAAAGTAGCAGGCTTCAAGTGAAATTCAGTTTTGGTCTCCTTTACAGGAATAGCTATTCACAGTCAGACAGAACCACTTATCACGTTTTGCAGTATCTCCTGAGGAAGTCAGAATCTGAGCCAGCATGAAGACGGAATCTTGTCTTCGATCTGATTTGCAAACCGTACTTTTATTCTAATCATGTGCAAGGTGGAGGTTATAGCGTGGGAACTAAAATCTTAGTAAGTGTGGTTTTTATTTTAGCTATTAAATAGTATATATTCTTATAGTGATTTTTTTTTTTCTTCTTAGCAGAGTTCACACTATATATGGTGTGTGGACTTGGCAGGCAGGAACATAATACAGTATACTTCAAAAGTGAAAGATTTAGGCCAGGCGCAGTGGTTCATGCCTGTAATCCTAGCACTTTGGGAGGTCGAGGTGGGTGGATCACGAGGTCAGGAGTTGAAGAGAAGCCTGGCCAAGATGCTGAAACACCATCTCTACTAAAAATATAAAAATTAGCCGGGAATGGTGTCACGTGCCTGTACTCCCAGCTACTTGGGAGGCTGAGGCAGGAGAATCGCTTGAACCTGGGAGGTGGAGATTGCAGTGAGCTTAGATTGCACCACTCCACTGCATTCCAGCCTGGGCAAAACATGGCAAGACTCCATCTCTAAAAAACAACAACAAAAAAGGAAAGATTTAACCCTCTAGGTTCAGGAAAAATCCCTGAGAAAGAGCAAAGCTTCTGTGCTCTGCCTAGGATTTCTTTCTCTTCCTGCTGAAAAATAGGTGTTGGGATGATACTGAGTTGATAAAAGTATTTAAGAAAAGTGGCCAGTGTCTAAATTCAAGCCATTAAAAAAAAATCATTAAATTTGTTATGTAAGTTGCTTCATTTATGAATTAGTTGCCATTACATTATGAAGTCTTTTTTCATTATAGTGTAGGGTTAGCCCATTGTTGAATCCTAGGACTCTTTTAAATAGTGTGAATATATTTTAAATATGAATTGAATTTTTTTTTTTTTGTGGGGGGGGATGGAGCCTCTCTCTTTCGCCCAGACTAGAGTGCAGTGATGCGATCTTGGCTCACTGCAACCTCTGCCTCCCGGGTTCAAGCAGTTCTCTGCCTCAGCCTCCCGAGTAGCTGGGATTACAGGCGCCTACCACCATGCATGGCTAATTTTTGTATTTTTATAGAGACGGGGTTTCACTTGGCCAGGCTGGTCTTGAACTGCTGACCTCATGATCTACCCACCTCAGCCTCCCAAAATGCTGGGATTACGGGCGTGAGTTACGATCCCTGGCCATGAATTAGATTTTGAATATATTTTAAATATTCAAAATTTAAAATATTTTAATTATGAACATTCACAATTACACTGGAATGATTATGCTACTAGTTATTTCAGTGACCTTCCACAGATTTAATTTTCCCCAGTACAGTCTTCTTCTTTTTGCTCCAAATAGAACTAGATTTTGAGGCTACAGAATATCAAGGAACTACCTATTTCATAATGTTACTTTGTTAATTGTAGCCATTACTTCTTAACGTTTCTTTACTACCTGTGCTAATTAAGAACAGTGGATAATTAGCATTTTAAACTGCTTTTCTCCCTTAGTGAGAATGATAAAATAGACGTTATTTGATCTTCTGAATTCATGAATCATAATCTGTGTTCATAATTTGAGAATGGTTATGTGTTTAAGCTATTATTTAGTTTGTGTTGTTTCCTCTACCTTTGTCTCTTTAAACTATTGGTTACTTTTCTAAATTGATGTGATGGCCTCCCTGAAATTAAACATTTCTATTAGTGGCTTCCCTTTAATCTCATCCTTCTTAGATCAAATCTCCTTATATTTCCTGCCTATCTCTTTTTGCATTCCAAAGTTCAATTTTATTAAATCCCAAGGTCTAAGATTTTTTCTTTTGAGAATTTATCTCCAGTGTTTCTATGGAAATCAAAAAAGAAAATTAGGATAATTCAGTGTCGAAATGTTACATGCATCTTTTGAGAAGTTTGTATTTTGTAGGTTGAAGGGCATGCTTTTTGGGGAGTGTATTTTTGGAGGTGGAATGTAGTTATTTTAATAACCATGTCCTATATTATTTATAGCTTCCTGCCTGACACAGCTCACTTCAAGAAGTGCACAATGTCAGAACGTGGAATTAAATGGGCTTGTGAATATTGTACGTATGAAAACTGGCCATCTGCAATCAAGTGTACTATGTGTCGTGCCCAAAGACCTAGTGGAACAATTATTACAGAAGATCCATTTAAAAGTGGTTCAAGTGATGTTGGTAGAGATTGGGATCCTTCCGGCCCCGAAGGAGGAAGTAGTCCTTTGATATGTCCAGACTCTAGTGCAAGACCAAGGGTTAAATCTTCGTATAGCATGGAAAATGCAAATAAGTGGTCATGCCACATGTGTACATATTTGAACTGGCCAAGAGCAATCAGATGTACCCAGTGCTTATCCCAACGTAGGACCAGGAGTCCTACAGAATCTCCTCAGTCCTCAGGATCTGGCTCAAGACCGGTTGCTTTTTCTGTTGATCCTTGTGAGGAATACAATGATAGAAATAAATTGAACACTAGGACACAGCACTGGACTTGCTCTGTTTGCACATATGAAAACTGGGCCAAGGCTAAAAGGTGTGTTGTTTGTGATCACCCCAGACCTAATAACATTGAAGCAATAGAATTGGCAGAGACTGAAGAGGCTTCTTCAATAATAAATGAGCAAGACAGAGCTCGATGGAGGGGAAGTTGCAGTAGTGGTAATAGCCAGAGGAGATCACCTCCTGCCACGAAGCGGGACTCTGAAGTGAAAATGGATTTTCAGAGGATTGAATTGGCTGGTGCTGTGGGCAGCAAGGAGGAACTTGAAGTAGACTTTAAAAAACTAAAGCAAATTAAAACAGGATGAAAAGACTGATTGGCTCTTCCTCAATGCTTGTGTGGGTAAGTTTCTGTATTCTGCATTTTTTGAATGGAATGGGAAAAGGTAGTAAAAATGATACGAAAAGAGCTGGGTGTGCTGACACATGCTTGTAGTCTTAGCCACTTGCTTGAGACCATGAGTTTGAGGCTGTAGTATGCCATGATCGGTCTGTGAATAGTACCTGCACTCTAGCTTGGGCAACATAGTGAGACTGTCTCCATGCCCACAAAAAATGTATGTATATGTGTGTGTGTGTGTGTGTGTGTGTATATATATTTGTATATGTGTTCAAAGTCACCAGCATTTAATTCATTCAGCATGATAGCTGTACTTTCAAGTATGCATACATAAAAATTTGTGTATCTGTGATCTTGTCATAACTTTGTACTAAATTGCCCACAATTAATTGTGTTCATGTCTCTCCATTACTGGGGGCAAGGGAAACTTTTAAGTTAAAGCAAAGGTTTTACACATCAATGGTAAAATATATACCTGGACTTTAAAACTGCTACTCTGTTTATTGTAACAAGATGTAACTGAGGAACACCAGCTGCTGTTTCCAAGTATTTGTAAACAGTGTGAGCATCTTGTGATGATAGAAGCTTTAGTCAGATGTTAAAATACCACAAAATGTGTGACTCCAAAAAGTTGAACAAACATATTGACCTTGAAAATACTGGTGTTAATTTAACATGAATGTCATGTAGTAAATATTTGCAAACTTTATGGAGCTGATTACATGTAGCCAGCTGATTCCATACTTCAAGTTACGGTTCGTATGTATTGTGACATTTTCCTCAGGAAATACTGTTGAAGGACAGAGACATAGGAGAGCAGAGTTTTTTTTCAGTTCTTGACTTTGTGAGTTAATTGTGATGTAATTCACAAAAGCAGTTACTTGAGTCTTCAGTTTTTTTTTGAGTAGATTAGATGTTTGATTTTATTAAATTTTTGGATAGGGTGCTTACTTTGACGTTCGGTCTGATTACTAAGTTTAAACTCTGTGGAACAACAGCTAAGCCTTAACTATACCTTAGCTGTATGTTTTCCCTCAGTACCAATTTCTTTTTTTTTAATTCCTCTGGGTCCAGCCCAAGAATATGGAAGTTTTAGGTGTATGAACCTGTGAGTCCTAAGAATTGATATCCAAGAAATTGTGAGTTTTAAAATAAATTTTATATATATTATATATATATCATCCCCCCCCGCCCCCAAAGATGGGATCTCACTCTGTCACCCAGGCTAGAGGGCAGTGATGCAGCCTCAACCTCCTGGGTTCGAGTGATCTGCCACCTCAGCCTCCCCAGTAACTGGGACTCCCTATTAGCATGTACCACTATGCCCTACTATTGTTTTTAATTATTATTTGTAAAGATGGGGGTCTCCCTATGTTGCCCAGGCTGGTCTTGAACTCCTGGGCTCAAGCGATCCTCCCACCTCAGTCTCCTAAAGTGTTGGGATTATAGGCATAATTTGCTGTGCCCAGCCGAAATCCTGAGTTTTCAGTTTTAGCTTTGTTCTGGCAAAAAAGAATATCCCAGCAGATGAATCCTTCTGACCTCCAGACGTAGTAGGCACTTAGCAGCTCTTAGTTCTAGTTTCTTCCCATCCTGAGGATGAGGGATGAAAACACACCGAGCCATCTTCTGTCTGTGTTGTCCCATTTTATTCCACTAATTTTTCTGCTCCAAATTGAGGGCAGCATATAGTATGATTGTCAGTTAAAAAAATTTATATAGGAGATACAAAAGGGTTTTATTATTAGTTTCCTTACTGAGATCAAATTGATTTAACATAAAAATTCACCGTTTTGCAAGTGAACAACTCATTTGGCATTTAATGCATTCACATTGTGTAACCACTACCTCTGTGTTGTTCCAAAACATATTCACCATCCCAAAAGGTGTAACTGTCTGCCCATTAAGCAGTTACTGGTCCCTACCCCTACCCGCTAACCCTTGATAACTGCCAGTCTGCTTTTGGTGTCTGTGGATTTACCTATTCTGGATATTCATATAAATGGAATCTTTACATATCTATGAGGTTTTATGTTGGGTGTGATTGTCTTTTAATTGCTTGTATGCCTTTGGAACACTCTTAAAATCTTTTTTTTTTTTTTTTTTTTTTTTTGCAGGGAGTAGTGTACTATGAGTACTTGGACTACAAGATGGTGTTATAGTACATGTAGGTTTATAGATGAAAATGAACTAGACTTCATTGTGACGGTTTTTTTTTTTTTTTTTTTTTTTTTTTTTTTTTTTTTTTTTTGAGACGGAGTCTGGCTCTGTTGCCCAGGCTGGAGTGCAGTGGCCGGATCTCAGCTCACTGCAAGCTCTCACAGTGAAGGTCACTAAACCCCACTAAAGGTCATAGAATCCTTTAGGAATCAGGGCTTCACTTCAGCCCCAGGTTGCTTCGAGTCAGTGGATCTCAGGATAGGAACACCTGATTTGAAATACTTTCTTTCCTTGAAGCATACAAGTTAGATGAATCAACATGTTTGTCTTTATGACATTATTTCTTCTTGATCTTACCTTTTTCTACATATCCTTACTACTTTAGATGACTAGCCATCCTTGTACCTCCTTGCATTTTATTTTTTTGAGTCAGGGTTGTGAGGCTGGAGTGCAGTGGCGCAATCATGGCTCACTGCAGCCTTGACTTCCTAAGCTCAAATCATCCTCCCACCTCAGCCTCCTGAGTAGCTGGGACTATAGGCACATACCACCACGCCCGGCTAATTTTTGTATTTTTTTTGTAGAGATAGGGTTTTACCTTGTTACCCAGGCTGGTATCTTACTCCTGGGCTCAA
This sequence comes from Rhinopithecus bieti, assembly GCF_001698545.2. Lineage (NCBI taxonomy): Eukaryota > Metazoa > Chordata > Mammalia > Primates > Cercopithecidae > Rhinopithecus > Rhinopithecus bieti. The sequence goes on along the minus strand of NW_016819184.1, from coordinate 4,858,328 downwards.
GCGATCCACCCACCTCAGCCTCCCAGAGTGCCGGGATTACAGGGGTGAGCCACTGGGTCCCGCCCATCTCTTTGCATTTTAATCACTGACTTCAATTTAAAAGTGGAACAAGGCCAGGCACAGTGGCTCATTTCTGTTAATCCCAGCACTTTGGGAGATTGAGGCAGGTGGATCACCTGAGCTCGGGAGTTCGAGACCAGCCTGACCCAACATGTAGAAACCCCGTCTCTACTGTACAAAATAGCTGGACGTGGTAGCGCATGCCTGTAGTTCCCGCTACCCGGGAGGCTGAGGCACAAGAATCTCTTGAACCTGGGAGGTGGAGGTTGCAGTGAGCCAAGATCGCACCATTGCACTCCAGCCTGGGCGCCAAGAGTGAGTGAAACTCCGTCTTAAAAAAAAAAAAAAAAAAAGGGTGAAGCAAAAACTTCTACCAATAGGACCAGTATTGAATTTGACCTTGTTTTATTTACAAAACGATTTGTCATTAAGTTGCTGTTTCCACCTGCAAAGTTTCTAGATTCTCAGGGCCAAGGGTTGATTGTATTTGGTTCTTGGTAATGTGGACTGTGTCTTTCCTATCAGCAGATATTTTTTACTGTTAACTGTACGATGTCATTCTGAACTGTTATACATAAGGTTATAATTATAGGCCTGTTTCTATTTGATAGCCATATTCTGATGTGTAAACATCACTGAAATATGTTAAATACTTTTTAGAAACTTGTTTACATTGTGTTGGGTTAACTAAAAAAAAGGCTTGAGCAGTAAGACTAACAGAAGTTCACATGTACTCAAAATTAATCTTTACTTCCCTTTTCTGCCTGCCTTATGTTCCCCAGATTTCGTTAGATACAGTGTATTTTGGGTTGTTGATGTTAAGTGTTTTTTAAAAAATCCATCTCTACATTATATACACTGAGTATAAAATGTGAGACTTTTCCATTTAAAGTTGGAAAAAGATGTCAACCTCAGGTCAGCTTTATAGCTGATAAACTGGGAATGAGGAAGATCCAGTTGTTGAGAGGGCAGGCGTCAACTAAGGCGTCAACAGTATTGAGCAAGCATATTGACATAGCCATTGAGTGTAAGTTTCACATAAGTCAAATGATCTTAATGTGGTGAGAGGATGTTGGGGACAGCTGTGCCAAAACCCGACATCTGTAGTGGAACCTGAGGTTGAGAATCAGGGTGGTAAAGGTAGAGGTGTGAATGTCAATGTACAGTTGTCTCTGGAATGTCTGCAATTGGTGCTAGATGTTTTTAGGGACATCAAGTTTTTAGGGCAGTCATGTCAGCACTCACTATAGACTGCTTTTCTCACTGGGTAGACAACAATGTGTCTAGAGAATAGAGCAACACTACCTAATGCCCTGCTTTTATTCTGCTATTGTATTGAATCAGTTGCCTTATGAAATTGCACTTCAATTTGTGTACATAGCTATATCCTTAAAAAGACACACGGTTAGATAAGAATACCATATTAAATCTGTGCTATAACTTGTATTCCTGAACCCTAGACTCATATATCCAGCTGCCTATTCAGCATCTTTCCTGGAGTGTTTAATAACTCAAGCTCATTTCAAGCTCAGTGATGCTAAAACAGAACTGGTCTCTCTTTCAAATCTATTTTTTCCTAGGTTCTCATCATGGTTGATGGCAAATTTCTCATTCCATTGCTTGTGCCAAAAGCCTTGGCCCTCCTTGATTCTTCTTTCTCTTATGCCCCACTCCTATTTCTCAGAAGATCCATTGGCTCTACCTTCAAAATATATCTGGACTCTGACCACTTCTCACTATTCTTGTCCAAACCATGATCCCCCCTTGCCTTTGCCCTCCTTACAGTCTGCTGTCGTCAAAGGAGCTAACTCTGCTCAGAACCCTCTAGTGATCACCTGTTTTACTTGGATTAAATAATAGCCAGAGTCCCTCAAAAACTCTACAAGGCCATCTACATGCTCTGTATTGCGCACTTCAGCTTCCTTCCATATACTTTTGACCCTTGAACAGCACAGGTCTGAACTGTGCAGGTTCACTTATACATAAGTTTTCTACCAGCTCGGCCACCCCTGAGACAGCAAGAACAACCCCTTTTCTTCCTCCTCCTCCTCAGCCTACTCAAGGTGAAGACGATGATGATGAAGTCCTTTATGATGAGTCACTTTGACTTAATGAGTTAGTAAATGTATTTTCTCTTCCTTATGATTTTCTTTCTTTCTTTTTTTTTTTCCGAGTTTGATCTTATTTATTTGTTACTCAAAAAGTTATTTCTGACTGGATTCAGACTTAGAAGTAGAAGCTCGCAGAGAGGAAAGTCTGCGTCTCTTCGCAATTTGTTCCTGGCGCTTCTCCTTAGCCTCCTTCATTCTTTTGGCCAAAAGTTTAGCATATTCTGCAGCCTCTTCCTTGTTTTTCTTAGTACGCTGCTTCTTCAGAGCAATACGCCGCCGTTTGTGCTGCAAGACACGTGGAGTAACAAGACGCTGAATCTTGGGTGCTTTGGTCCTAGGTTTCTTACCTTCTTTGTTTAAGGGCTTTCTCACAACATACTGGCGGACGTCATCTTTAGAGATATTGAAAAGTTTGCGGATTCTGCTAGCTCTTTTGGGGCCCAGGCGGCGAGGCACTGTAGTATCAGTCAGTCCAGGAATATCCTTCTCTCCCCTTTTTTTACAATAACCAAGTTGAGAGCGCTCAGATTGGCATCCACAATGCAACCACGAACTGATTTTCTCTTTCTTTCTCCCGTTCTCCTTGGTCTGTAACAGGAATGCCCCTTACTCAGCAGCAGGCGGACACGGCCATGGGTCAAGACACCTGCTTCATGGGGAAATCTTGTTTGTCATTCCCACCACTGATTCGGACCACATAACCCTTCCATTCTTCACCCAGAGCGTCAGCAGCAACTTCTGTGGCCATGCGCTTCTCGTAAAAAGTACGAAGTTTGCTTTCATCGTCCACTTCAATGAGTTTCTGGCAGCCAGTGGCTGGGAAGGAGATGTTCAGCTTCATCTTGAAGCAGCTGAACGCCTCCGAGGCGCCACGGAAAAGCCCTTATGATTTTCTTAATAACATTTTCTTTTCTCTCATGTATTACAAGAATACGGTGTATAATACATATACAAATATGTGTTATTTGACTGTTTATGCTATTAGTAAGACTTCCGGTCAACAGCAGGCTATCAGTAGTTTTGGGGGAGTTAAAAGTTATACATGGATCTGCTACTGTGTGGGAGGTTGGTCCCCCTAATCCCCATGTTGTTCAAGGGCCAAAAGTGTGTTATCTCTGAACTAATCTGTTTTCCACCGTTTCCATTTCATTCCAGCCACTCTTGCCACTTTTTTTTTTTTTTTTTCTATAAACAAGCCCTGAAGCCTTTTACTTGCTGTTTCCTCTGCCTGGATTGCTCTCCACCTTCACTTCTTTTGTCAAGTATTGCCTTCTCAGTGAGGTCCTGTATGAGTGCTGTATCCAAAACTTCATCTCTGTCCATTGTCCCTCCCCACAGCATTAATTTTCTTCATAACACTTCTAATATGCTTAGTCATCTCGTTTATGATTTCTCTGTCTCTACTCTAGAATTTAAGCTTCCTGAGGGCCAGTAATTTTATCTATTTTGTTCAAAACTGTATCTTAGCATGTAGAACAGTGCCTGCTACAGACATACTGGGCACTCAGGTATTTTTATATCAATGAACGAATGAATATTTTTGGGAACTGGGGTCTGGACAAACCTTTATCCTACTCCTATGAATTTCTAGATTCTTTGCCTGCTTCCTAGCTCTCTGTGTTTTTCAATAGTTGGGACTTAACCCAGGAGAGCCAGTTTTACTTCTCACTGGTTGTCAGAAAGACTGAGGTAGTTAGTGGGTATGAAAGGGTCTTACAGGAAAGGGTATAGAGGCTTCAGGGTATAGAGGCTTATCACCAGGCAGTCTATGGATATGAAAAGTCTAAAGTCAGGTTTATGTTTAATTTCTCTACCTTCCTACTTTCACTCATGGCAATATTTGTTTTTTTAAAAAATCATTCTATGTGTTTGTTATAACTATCAAGTGAGATTTTTACTTGAAATATTTTATTCAGTTGTCAATGGACCTACTGCAAGTGAGTTGGCATTTATCTCACTTCCTAGACAATAGCTGCATCTTTCTTAAGTTTAGGAGCTGAGATTTGGTTGGAGCTGTTGAAGGTATAGGGGGAAAAAGTCAAACTTAAGTAACAAGTTCACATTGAAACTGTGTATGTGTATATACATGTATACACATGTATATATATTCATATATGTATATATACTCATATGTATATACATATATGTATATACACACACACACACACACACACACACACACACACACACACACATGTCGCCCATGCTGGAGTGCAGTGGTGTGATCACAGCTCACTGCAGCCTTGACCTCCTGGGCTCAAGCAGTCCTCCCACCTCAGCTTCCCTAGTAGTTGGGAGTACCTAGGTATATGCCACCATGCCCTGCTAATTTTCAAAATGATTTGTAGAGATGGAGTCTCCCTGTGTTGCCCGGGCTGGTTTCAGACTCCTGGACTCAAGTACTGGGACTACAGTTGTGAGCCACCACCTGGCGTGAAACTGGAATTTTTATGCTGAAATACTCAGTTGCCCAAAGCAGTGGTGTGAACAGCTTTCACTATAGGGAATATGTGAATCAGTAATGCCTCCTGGTGCTCCAAAGTTTTGGGGTGACCTGAAGTGCACATGCAGTGGTGTTCCCTGTTGAGAATCACTGACTTATGAACCAAACCAGAATCTCTTCTTTATCAAGTAGCAGGTTGAAGTGGCATCATGAGGATTGTAATTCTGATGGTTTCTGAGCAAAATTTATCCCACTTTCAGAATTTTGACATGTCTATACAGACTTAGATGACATTTATTTATTTATTTATTTATTTAAGACAGAGTCTCGCTCTGTTGCCCAGGCTGGAGTGCAGTGGCACATCTCAGCTCACTGCAAGCTCCGCCTCCCAGTTTCACACCATTCTTCTGCCTCAGCCTCCCCAGTAGCTGGGACTACAGGCGCCTGCCACCACGCCCGGCTAATTTTTTTTTGTATTTTTAGTAGAGACGGGGTTTCACCATGTTAGCCAGGATGGTCTCCGTCTCCTGACCTCGTGATCCGCCCACCTTGGCCTCCCAAAGTGCTGGGATTACAGGCGTGAGCCGCCACGCCCGGCCTATTTTTAAATTAATTAACTAATTAACTTTTTTGAGGCAAGGTGGTGTCATTTCTGTCTCCCAGGCTGGAGTGCAGTGGTGTGTGATCTTGGCTCACTTCAACCTCTGCCTCCTGGGCTCAAGTAATTCTCCCACCTCAGCCACCCAGGTAGCTGGGACTACAGACGTGCACCACCATGCCTGGCTAGTTTTGCATTTTTTGTAGAGATGAGGTTTCCCCATGTTGCGCAGACTGGTCTCAACCTCCTGGGTTCAAGCAGTCCACCTGCCTCGGCCTCCCAAAGTGCTGGGATTGCAGGTGTGAGCCACTGTGCCTGGCCTTAGATGATTTTTAAAACATAGAACGTGTATTGGTCACCTTTTACTAGTTATCTGCAAAAATATTGTTATATTTAATTTATTATTTTCCCTTTTCTCATAACTTAATTGTGTTGAAAATCAATGTTTGATTTTCAAAGGCAAAATATTCTAATTGTATTTGGGCCCCTTGCCAGAAATCCGTATAACGTGTCATATGGTGTCTGTCCACTCTAGAGTGCCAAGTATAACTCTAGAAATACCTAAATATTTCCACAGTTTCTGGATGGGTCTGGGTCTGGTGGCTCAGTCCTGTAATCCTGGCACTATGGGAGGTTGAGAGAGGGGAGAATCGTTTCAGCCTAGGACTCTAAAACCAACCTGGGCAATTTGGCGAGACCTCGTCTCTACAAAAAATAAAAAAATTAGCAAGGCATGGTGGTGTTCCCCTCTGGTCCTGAGGCTGGGATGGGAGGAACACTTGAGCCCAGGCTGCAGTGGGCCATGATTGTGTCACTGCACTCCAGCCTGGGTGACAGAGCAAGACCATGTCTTAAAACTTGCATGGTATTAAATATATCAGAAGGTATTTGACCATTTGGTTTTACTAACACACATTGTTTAAAAAAAAAAAAAAAAAGCCAAATGTAGGCGTTATTACATTTTAAAATATTCTTTTCAGTTTGTTTTGGTATTGATATTAAGAATTATGTATATGGATGGACATTTACAATTTGTCAGAGGTTTTCTCAAGTAAATTATTAAATTAGTATTACTTTTTTCTCTGGAGAAACAAAACTTGCAAAATGTAATCTTCTATAATGATTTTTTTTTTTTTTAAGTTTCTACTGCTGAAATATGTGCCTGGTGTAATGAAAGGGAAGTTTTAAATAATCCAAACAAAATGAAATTAACTTCTTTGAAGAAAAAGTCATTTAGTTTTTAAGAGATTATATTCCTTTGAAGTGGAATAATTTTAAGGTGATATATATTACCAAGAAAATTACCATGTCGGGCTGGGCGCGGTGGCTCAAGCCTGTAATCCCAGCACTTTGGGAGGCCGAGACGGGCGGATCACGAGGTCAGGAGATCGAGACCATCCTGGCTAACACAGTGAAACCCCGTCTCTACTAAAAAATACAAAAAACTAGCCGGGCGACGTGGCGGGCGCCTGTAGTCCCAGCTACTCGGGAGGCTGAGGCAGGAGATGGCGTAAACCCGGAGGCGGAGCTTGCAGTGAGCTGAGATCCGGCCACTGCACTCCAGCCTGGGCGGCAGAGCGAGACTCCGTCTCAACCAAAAAAAAAAAAAAAAAAAAAAAGAAAATTACCATGTCAAAACAAAACGGAAAAGGAGATCCTTGCTTTGAACACTGGTGATTTTGCCCATTTAAGACATCTTTGGGGGACTTTTTAACTTGAGAGAAAACTCAGGGCATACAGACGATTGTGAAGAAAAAAATAGAAGAGGCTTCTATTCTCTAGTTCATTACTCCTTAGCTTTAAAAATTATTTCTTTCACAAGGATATTTTATTGATGACTTACCTGAAGGGACAAAACATTCGGTATTTTTAAAAACACACTGTCTGCCGGGCACAGTGGTTCACACCTGTAATCCCAGCACTTCGGGAGGCCGGGGTGGGTGGATCACTTGAGGTTAGGAGTTCAAGACCAGCCTGGCCAACATGGTGAAACCCCATCTCTACTAAAAATACAAAAATTAGTTGGGTGTGGTGGTGTGCGCCTGTAATCCCAGCTACTTGGGAGGCTGAGGCAGAAGAATCCCTTGGACCTGGGAGGCAGAGGTTGCAGTGAGCCGAGATCATGCCACTGCACTCCAGCCTGGGCAACAAAGCGAAACTCCTTCTCAAAATAAATAAATAAAAGCAAAAAAATAAAAACACACTTGATGAGATAAGTTATAGTGTCCAAATTTACGTTTTTAACTTGCGCATTGACTTCCTCATAGGTTCATCTCCCTCTATGCCCTCTTGGGGCTTTTTGGGTGATTTACATGACCAATATAAATAGAGTGGCAGGCAGGATAATGTCCACATCCCACCTCCCCATGCCTACATCCCAGTCCCCAGGATTTGTGAGTAGGCCACCTTACGTGGCAAAAGAGATTTTACAGAAGTGATTAAAGATTTCTTAAATGGCAGGGTTATCTGGGTAGGTGGTGTAATCACAAGCGTCCTTGTAAATCACAGGGAGACAGGAGAGTGACGATTATAGATGGGACCATAAGAAGAGAAGTGGAGGCTTGGGAGAGTTGCAGGGCCGTGAGGCAAGGACTGTCAGCAGCCTCTAAGAGAAAAGGCAGGGCTTTTCTGGAGCCTCATGAAAGAGCGCAGCCCTGCCAACACCTTGATTTTAGCTCAGTAAAAGCCTTGCTGAACTTCTGACCTCCTGAACTGTAAGACAGAAAGTTTGTGTTGTTTTAAGTCACTAAAGTTGTAATCATTTGTTAGAGCAGCAATAAGAAATTAATACAAATAGCTTTTTTTAAAAAACAATAGCTTTTTTTTTTTGAGATGGAGTTTTCGCTCTTGTTGCCTAGGCTGGAGTGTAGTGGCGTGGTCTTGGGTCACTGCAACTTCTACCTCCTGAGTTCAAGAGATTCTCCTACCTCAGCCTCCCAGGTAGCTGGGATTACAGGCGCCCGGCAATGTTCCCAGCTAATTTTTGTATTTTTAGTAGAGATGGGTTTCACCATGTTGGCCAGGCTAGTCTTGAACTCTAACCTCAGGTGATCTGCCCACCTTGGCCTCCCAGAGTGCTGGGATTACAGGCGTGAGCCACTGCGCCCAGCCCTAAACAAACAGTATTTTATTTATTGTTTTATTTTGAGACGGAGTCTTGCTCTGTCACCCAGCCTGGAGTGCAGTGGCGCGATCTTGGCTCACTGCAACCTGTGCCTCCCGGGTTCAAGCAATTCTCCTGCCTCAGCCACCCAAGTAGCTGGGATTATAGGTGCACACCACTGTGCCCGGCTAATTTTTGTGTGTGTTTTGTTTAGTAGAGACGGAGTTTCACCTTGTTGCCAGGCTGATCTCAAATTCCTGACCTTACCTCCCGCCTTGGCCTCCCAAAGTGCTGGGATTACAGGTAGTGAGCCACTGTGTCCGGCCAGCAAATAGTACCTTAATTTGACAATTTCAGAAATTTTACTTAATTTTCACCAGTTCCTAGAGGAGGTCAGAGGCATTGTTAATAATGAAAGACATTGAGTTACAGAGGGGCTGACTAGTATGGGAAGTAGCTGTCCTTTCCAAGACACAAATGGTAACGGTGTTTCTTTCTGCTAGATGTGGTTGAGGGTTAATACTGGAGCCTTTTTTTTTTTTTGAGATGGAGTCTTGCTCTGTCTCCCAGGCTGGAGTGCAGTGGCGTGATCTCGGCTCACCGCAAGCTCTGCCTCCTGGGTTCATGCCATTCTCCTGCCTCAGCCTCCCGAGTAGCTGGGACTACAGGCGCCCACCACCATACTCGGCTAATTTTTTTTATTTTTTATTTTTAGTAAAGACGGGGTTTCACCGAGTTAGCCAGGATGGTCTCGATCTCCTGACCTTGTGATCCGCCCGCCTCGGCCTCCCAAAGTGCTGGGGTTACAGCAGTGGCGTGAGCCACTGCACCTGGCCATTACTGGAGCTTCTGAATTATGTTTGATGCCTGGGAATATTAATGTTGTCAGCCCTACCTTTTTTCTTTTCTTTTCTTTTCTCTTCTCTTTTCTTTTCTTTTCTTTTTTGAGACGGAGTCTTACTCTGTCGCCCAGGCTGGAGTGCAGTGGTGCTATCTTGGCTCACTGCAAACTCCACCTCCCAGGTTCACGCCATTCTCCCGCCTCAGCCTCCCGAGTAGCTGGGACTTACAGGCGCCGGTCACCACCCCCAGCTAATTTTTTTGTATTTTTAGTAGAGACGGGGTTTCACCGCGTTAGCGAAGATGGTCTCGGTCTTCTGACCTTGTAATCCGCCTGCCTCCGCCTCCCAAAGTGCTGAGATTACAGGCGTGAGCCACCGCGCCCGACAGCCCTGCTTTTTTTCAAGTCAGTGAAATTAATATGCCTGTATGAAGCTGATTGCTGTGGCCCAGGGTAATCTGCTACTTGCTAATATTTTATAGCATTCCATAATTAGGTCACATTATTTGGACTTTACTTTTTGTGTGCGGTGTTTCTGTAGTGTATGTTCTGTTTGTTCTGCTCGTTTGGCCTGTTTTTGGTTTGGTATACCAAAGCTGTTCGGACAGTCTTTCAGTGTTTAGAACTTTTCCTGTTCTATGGATTACTTTGCAGTCGTTATTACTTTTGTGTTGGTAGCTCAGTTGCAGATTTGTGATCTAATATGTCATTTTTTGAGATCATCATCTGCAAGTTTAGAGAGGAAGCTGGTGAAGTTGTTCAGTTATGGCTACTTTTTAAGTGCTGGATTATGAACTTTGTATACTGATGCCAAACTAGTGTTCTAGTGAAAGATATCCTTCTGATTTAGTGTACTTTTTTTTTTCTTTTCCCTTTCTTTTCTTTTTTTCTGGAGACAGGATTTTGCTCTATTGCCAAGGCTGGAGTGCAGTGGCATTGATCACAGCTCACTGCAGCCTTGAATGCCCAGGCTCAAGTTATTCTCCCACTTTCAGCCTCCCGAGTAGCTGGTACCAGAAGCATGCACCACCATGCCCAGCTAATTCCTGGAATTTTTTTTTTTTTTTTTTTTTTTTTTGAGACGGAGTCTTGCTCTGTTGCCCGGGCTGGAGTGCAGTGGCCGGATCTCAGCTCACTGCAAACTCCGCCTCCCGGGTTCACGCCATTCTCCTGCCTCAGCCTCCCGAGTAGCTGGGACTACAGGCGCCCGCCACCTCACCCGGCTAGTTTCTTGTATTTTTTAGTAGAGACGGGGTTTCACCGTGTTAGCCAGGATGGTCTCGATCTCCTGACCTCGTGATCCGCCCGTCTCGGCCTCCCAAAGTGCTGGGATTACAGGCTTTAGCCCCCGCGCCCGGCCTCTTTTTTTTTTTTTTTTTTTTGTAGAGGTGGGGTTTCACCATGTTGCCCAGGCTGGTCTCAAACTCCTGGGGTCAAGTGATCGGCCTGATTCAGCCTCCCAAAGTGCTGGGATTACAGGTGTAGGCCACGTGCCTAGCCCTTTTTTTTCTTAATACATCGTTTTACATATGAATAGAGGGCAGAACCAGTAAACAGGTCTTGAATCATATTAATAGTTTTGAACATTTAAAACTGTTTAATTGCCCTTTTATTAAAGACAACAACACAAAATGGTTTGAGTTAAAATGGTACATTAAAAGTTTTTTTTTTGTTGGAAACATGGTCTTGCTCTGTTGCTCAGGATGGAGTGTAGTCATATAACCTCAGCTCACTGCAACCTCCACCTTCTGGGTTCACACGATCCTCCTACCTCAGCTTCCCTAGTAGCTGGGATTACAGGCATGCGCCACCATGCCCGGCTAATTTTTGTATTTTTAGTAGAGAAGACAGGGTTTCACCATGTTGGCCAGGCTGGTCTCTAACTCCTCACCTCAGGTGATCAGCCCACCTTGGCCTCCCAAAGTGCTGGGATTACAGGCGTGAGTCACAGTACCTGGCTCCTTTTTTCTTAATACATTGTTTTCCATGTGAATGGAGGCAGAACCACCATTAAACAGGTCTTGCATCTTATCAATAGTTTTAAACACTTAAAACCATCTAATTGGCTGGGCTTAAACATTTAAAACCATCTAATTGGCTGGGCACAGTGGCTCACACCTGTAATCCCAGCACTTTGGGAGGCTGAGGTGGGCAGATCACGAGGTCAGGACATCGAGACCATCCTGGCTAACACAGTGAAACCCTGTCTCTACTAAAAGTACAAAAAATTAGCCAGGCGTGGTGGTGGGTGCCTATAGTCCCAGCTACTCGGGAGGCTGAGGCAGGAGAATGGCGTGAACCCGGGAGGTGGAAGTTACAGTGAGCTGAGATCGTGCCACTGCACTCCATCGTGCCACTGCACTCCAGCCTGGGCAACAGAGACTCTGTCTCAAAACAAACAAACAAAAACCATCTAATTGCCCTTTTATTAAAGACAACACAAAAATGGTTCAAGTTAAAATACGAAAAGATTTCTTGTTTTGTTTGTTTTGTTTTTGTCTTTTTTTGTTTCGAAATAGGGTCTTAACTCTGTTACCCAGGGTGGAGTGCACTGGTGTAATCTCAGCTCACTGCAACCTCCACCTCCTGGGTTCAAGTGATCCTCCTGCCTCAGCTTCCCTAGTAGCTGTGATTACAGGCATGAGCCACCATGCCTGGACACATTAAAAGCTTTTAATAGGATCCAAAATATATACAGACTTCTGTAGCAATTTTTGGTCTGCATGCATAAAAGGAAAGTGAGTGCTAGAATACTGGCAATGCCTTGTATGTCCTTGGCTAACTTTGCGTGATACTCTTTTTTTTTGAGACGGAGTCTCGCTCTGTCACCCGGGCTGGAGTGCAGTGGCCGGATCTCAGCTCACTGTAACTTCCACCTCCCGGGTTCACGCCATTCTCCTGCCTCAGCCTCCCGAGTAGCTGGGACTACAGGCGCCCGCCACCTCGCCCGGCTAGTTTTGTGTGTTTTTTTTTTAGTAGAGATGGGGTTTCACCGTGTTAGCCAGGATGGTCTCGATCTCCTGACCTCGTGATCCGCCCGTCTCGGCCTCCCAAAGTGCTGGCACAGGCTTGAGCCACCGCGCCCGGCCGCGTGATACTCTTAAGTGTGATGCGTGTGTAGCTATAAAAACTGCAATCATTTCGCTCCACATTCTTGATTGTGGGTTTACTTCCTATCCAAGGTAGTTCATGTAGGTAATAAGAGTTATTTTTAGCACCATGAAAGAAGTATTATCTTCAGGTAGTTTTGGTTTTCAAGTTTTTAAGGATTTCCTGTTTTGATTTTGGAACAGTGGATATAAAATAACATTTTATGTCATGATTTTTAAGTGAATTGTGAGAATTTCCAGCAACATAAAATATTCTAATCTGTAGGGAACACACATGCCTGTGTGCACACACACACTTTTCACCTCTTCCCTTTCCACTATTAAATGATGCTGGCCAGTTCGGTCTGGGATTTGAAAGTACTTTCTGACACCTGTGATAAAAAGAAAACTTCCAGGAATGAGTGTCTCTATTAAGGCAAATGGATGGTGATGGCAGAAATAAAGCCCCAGTATTCTCTTGGTTGCCTTTAGTATGTCTGAGACATAATTCTCGACTTACAGAGATGATTGATTACACAGGGTTGCCAACCAGTAATGTGCCTTTTTATGCTGAGAAAGGGACTATGTCACGTGATTCTTGATTATGTGACACTGACATTTGAATATGCACCATTGATTTAGTAACGGCTTTCATTTAAAAAACAAGGTACTATATTAAATGAACACATTGAGTTATGAAATCCAGATGTATCCTTTAAATATCAAGTATAAAAGTATGTGTTTTGACTCTAGAGAATTGTTGGGATCTAAACTAACTTTAAAAAGTTGCATTAAACTGGGCACATGGTTAAAAAATACCCAGGCAGCACAGAAATGCAAATATAAATAAATGCAGTAGTTTCTTCTTCTGTCTACTTCCAGTCCTGCTGTGCATAGACAACCACTATTTTCCCTGTCATTCTTTTATTTTATTTTTATTTATTTTTATGTTTTTGAGATGGAGTCTTGCTCTGTTGCCCAGGCTGGAGTGCAGTGGTGCGATCTTGGCTCACTGCAACTTCTGCCTCCCAGGCTCCAGCGATTCTTGTGCCTCAGCCTCCCAAGTAGCTGGGACTGTAGGCAAACTCGCCACCATGCCTAGCTAATATTTGTGTTTTTTAGTAGAGACGGGGTTTCACCATATTGGCCAGGCTGGTCTCGAACTCCTGACCTCAAGTGATCCACCTGCCTTGGCATCCATCCCAGGGTGCTTGGATTACAGGCATGAACCACCATGCCTGGCCCCTGTCATTATTTTATAATGAGAAATTTCAAAACCTGTATAAAGGTTACAAGTGTAATATATTGAACACCACATGCCTTTGACCAAGATTTTCTAGTTAGTTCTTTGCTGTATTTGGTGTCTCTGTCTATATATTTTTCTTGTGTGTATTCTCTGAACTGTTTGAGAGTTGGCTGAAGACATCATGACACTTGGCATGTGTTTCCTAAGAACAAGGGCATTTTTTCCTACATAACCACACAGTATAGTTGTCCAAGAAATTTAATACTGAAAGTCTGTATTTAGTTTCACCAATAGTTTCAATAATTGCTGTTGCCCCACCTTGTTCAGTTAAGGATTATACATTGTGTGTAGTTTTGTCTCTTCAGTCTTCTCTAATCTAGAACAGCGCCGGTTTTTTTTTTTTTTTTTTAATTTTAAAAAATTTACTCTTTTATGATTGACATTTTTGAAGATTCCACTTCTGCAGAATGATCTTCAGTTTAGATTTGTGGATTTCCTTATGATTAGATTCAGTTTAAACATTTATCTTTTTTAGGGGAGGGAGGAATACTATCTAGGTGATATTATTTGAGGCAGCAGCTCCGATATCTCAGAATAATGTCCTTGTATCATTGTTCCTTTTTTTTTTTTTTTTTTTTTGAGACGGAGTCTCGCTCTGCCGCCCAGGCTGGAGTGCATTGGCTGGATCTCAGCTCACTGCAAGCTCCGCCTCCCGGGTTTACGCCATTCTCCTGCCTCAGCCTCGTGAGTAGCTGGGACTATAGGCGCCCGCCATCTCGCCCGGCTAATTTTTTGTATTTTTTTAGTAGAGACGGGGTTTCACCGTGTTAGCCAGGATGGTCTCGATCTCCTGACCTCGTGATCTGCCCGTCTTGGCCTCCCAAAGTGCTGGGATTACAGGCTTGAGCCACGGCGCCCAGCCGCATTAGGTACATTCTTATTGTTTTGTAACCATTTTTACCATTCTCTCTAGAGCTTTTTTACATCTTGGAAAACTGAAACTGTGTATCCATTAAATAGCTCCATTCCCCTTTCCTCCAGCCCCTAACAACCATTATTCTACTTTCTGTCAATGAATTTGGCTGTCCTAATAACCTCATGAATGGAGTCATACAGTATCTGTCCTTTTGCTTATTTCACTTAGTATAATGTCTTTAAGGTTCATCCATGTTGTGATCTGTGTCAGAATTTCCTTCCCTTTATTTTTTTTTCGAGAGGAAGTTTCACTCTGTCACCCAGGCCAGAGTGCTGTGGTGCAGTCCGTGCTTGCTGCAACCTCTGCCTCCCAGGTTCAAGGGATTCTCCTGCCTCAGCCTCCCAAGTAGCTGGGACTGTAGGTGTGTGTTTGCCACCATGTGTGTCTAATTTTTGTATTTTTAGTAGAGTCGGGGTTTTACCATGTTGGCCAGGCTGGTCTCGAACTCTGACCTCAAGTGATCCACCCACCTCAGCCTTCCAAAGTGTTGGGATTACAGGCGTGAGCCACTGCCCCTGGCCAGAATTTTCTTCCTTTTTAAGACTGAATAATATTTCATTGTATGCGTATACCACATTTTGTTTATCTTTTCCTCAGTTAATAAAAATATTATTTCTTTTCATCAAATTTAGACATTTGTACTAACTTCTTGTAACGATCTTTGAGAGTTCATTTTTGAATAATAAAGGCAGACTACTTGAGACTAGCAGGTGCAACATAGCGGGACCTCTTCTGTATTAAAAATAAAAAACTTAGCTGGGTGTGGTGGCGGGATGCCTGCAGTCCCATATATCTGAGGCTGAGGTGGGAGGATTGCTTGAGGCAAGAGTTTGATGCTGCAGTGAGCTATGATCATGTCAGTGCCTTCTAGTCTAAACGACAGAGCAAGACTCCATCTCAAAGAAAAGCAGACTGTATGCATTGTAGACCATTTCAGAGATAAGAAAAGCTATGAAAAAATAAAAAGTTTGTAATCTCACTGCCTAGAGGAATCCTGTCAGATTTTTTTTTGTGTGTATTTTCAATCTTATTTTTTTGCATTTATTTACTTTTACATAGTTGAGATTATATTGTATATCCTTTTTCATTGAACTTTATATTTTGAATCAACGTGTACCTTTTAAAAATGTGTAATATGACGTTGAATTGCTGCACCTTAAATTAACCTTTTCTTTATTAGCAGCAGTTTGGGAGTCCCTGTGGAGCTGTCTTTCCTGATGTTTGTTATTAGGAATGGCATGCTGTCTCATTTTATTAATCATTTGTATTTTTTTCTGTGAGTAGTTGATTCATGTCTTTTGTTCACTTTCTTTGGTGATTTTATCAAGTTACATGAAATCTATATGAAAAATACACATCTTAAAAATATGTTCCAGTCCCAGTCTGGGCAACATAAAATCATTTTTGACCTTGGCCTCCCCAAAGTGCTGGGATTACAGGGGTGAGCCATGGCGTGTGGCCTCAGTTACTTTGCAAAATTGTCTTAGTTTTTACCTTTTCTTTGTTCATTTATTCATGCATTCAGGTACTTACCGAGTGTGCTCCCAAGCACTTTGAAAGAAGTCATGGCTCTCAAAGAGTTTATGGGGCAAATGGAATTTAGCAAGCCAGGATAGCTCAGCAGAGGAAGTATAGGGTCCTAGAAGGAGCGTATAACCTAATCTCATTAGGAGATTTGGAGAGGACTTTTGGTGACATCTAAGCTTCAACTTGAAAGAGAAGGAGGAAGAGTGTTTCTGTTAGTGGGAATTGTATGTGTTAAAAATCCAGGGTCGAGAGACCAAGGCATGTCCAGTAACCTGAGAGAAGTCAGTTGGTTGGAGTGTAGAATGAGGACTGTAAAAGAGAACCTGTAGGGAATGTTGGGACTATTTAACCTGGTTAAATAGGTTAATTCCTTAACCTGGTTAAGGAATTTAGCTGTTAGCCTCAGGGCAGTGGTAAACTCCCCCCCCTCCCCCCCCATGAGATCTCACTTTGTCACCCAGGCTGGATGGAGTGCAGTGACATGATCACAGCTCACTGCAGCCTCAACCTTCTTGGGCTCAAGGGATCCTCTCACCTCAGCCTCCCAAGTAGCTGGGACTACAGGTGCATGCCAGCACGCCTGGCTTATTCTTTAAATTTTTTGTAGAGATTGAGTTTCTCCCAGGCTGGTCTTGAACTGCTGAGCTCAAGCAGTCTGCCCTCCTTGGGCTCCCAAAGTGCTGGGATTGCAGGTGTGAGCCGCCACGCCCAACCTAGTGGTAAACTTTTGAAAAGGGAGTGCCTTAATTAAATTTGTGGTCTAAGAAGACCATACTCACCCTAGTGTAGAGAATAGATTGGGAGGGAGCAACACTTGAGATGGCAGACCAGTAGAGTAAATGATAGCAACTTAGGTACAGTCATATATAGCTGGGGTAGAGTCAGTGGAGATGGGGAAAGGGAGATTTATTTGAAAAAGACTTAAGTAGAATTGGCAAAACCTAGAAGAATTGACACTGGGCTGAGATGAGAAGGAGGTTAGAAGGCCAGATTTTTGGTTTGGACATCTGGGTTGGCTAACAGTATCATTTTTCCTGGACATAGGAGAGAGAAAGTTTAGGTTTTTTTTTTTTTAGAGGTTTTGTGGTGAGGATGCTTGATGGATTATTAGATACATGGATCTGAAACTTTTGGGGATGTGTGCTTGTGGGGCTATTAGTGTTTACCGAAGCCGTGAAGTTTCTTTTTCAGTGGCACATTATGGAAACTTTCTTGTTTAGCGTTTCTGGTTGGAGACCTTAATATTGACTGGGTTACTTTTGAA
The DNA here is from genome assembly GCF_001698545.2 of Rhinopithecus bieti. Lineage (NCBI taxonomy): Eukaryota > Metazoa > Chordata > Mammalia > Primates > Cercopithecidae > Rhinopithecus > Rhinopithecus bieti. The sequence continues at coordinate 4,841,070 of NW_016819184.1, read as the reverse complement.
CATTTCTTCCAATCTGATGATTTTCTGTCTTCATTCTGTCTACTTTTAGAATAATTAAATGTATATAATATGAACAGTATAAAGTTATAATAAATTATGAAAGTTTTTCCTTTTATCCTTTCTTCCTTGCACCTACCTTTTTTTTTTTTTTTTTTTTTTAAAACAGAGACAGAGTCTCACTCTGTTACCCAGGTTGGAGTGCAGTGGCATGATCATAGCTCATTGCAGCCTCGAATTCCTGGGCTCAGGTGATCCTCCCAAGTAGCTAGGACTACAGGCATGCATCACTATGCCTGACTAATTTAAAAAATTTTTTTGTAAAGATGAGATCTTACTGTCTTGCTCAGGTCAGGCTGGTCTTCAAATCCTGGGCTCTAAGTGATTCTCCTGCCTTGGCCACCCAAAGTGCTGAGATTATAGGTGTGAACCACTGCACCCAACCTCCCATTTCCACTTTTAAAATGTTCACTTACCCTCTAGTAAAAAAAGGTGGGCTAGACTAGTTTCTCCTGGCCTACCTGAGATAGTATAAGTATAAAAATGTAAAATTTGATTTCAAATTCAGCCAAGGTAACTTGGCAGTATGGCAAATGAAATTTTTATTTTGAAGTTAGAAAAACTTTTGCATGTGACTTCAGTGGTGAATGTGGTTTTGGCATACACTATTTTATGAGTTTCAAAATCTACTTTTGGAATCTAAGATTTTTTTTTTTTTTTTTAGACAGAGTTTTGCTCTTTGTTGCCCAGGCTGGAGTGCAGTGGCACAATCTCGGCTCACTGCAGCCTCTGCCTCCTGGGTTCAAGCGATTCTCCTGTCTCAGCCTCCCGAGTAGCTGGGATTACAGACGCACGCCACCACGCCCGGCTAATTTTTTTTGTGTTTTTAGTAGAGTCGGGGTTTCACCATGTTGGCCAGGCTGGTCTTGAATTCCTGACCTCAGGTGTTCCACCCACCTTGACCTCCCAGAGTGCTAGGATTACAGGTGTGAGCCACTGCACCTGGCCGGAACCTAAGATTTTTAAGAACCGTAATTTCCTGTCAGTTGAATATTTTCAGTGATATTTTAAGTGACCTTCATAATTTGAACTCATGTTCATCTGTTTTAGCCCATTAACATTTGTCCCTGTCTCTGATCACTTGTCCCAAAGATAACTTTGTGGCATGTTTCCTTTAAGTCCTTCCATGTTGCTTTCAGCAGTAGTTCTTCCTGCTTGGCAGGATCTTCTTTCTTACGAAAGTATCTGTTAGGTTAGGTATTTTTTCATGACTTCGGGGACTTCTGTTTTCACAAGAGTGGCTTGTTAACACTCTGATCAAAGATGTAAGGAGAAAAGAGCTCATTAGTATAGACTATATTTGACATAGTTTGTCAAACTTACAGATAATTTAAAAGTTTTAATTAGTGAATATTTGACTTCCTTCTCTCATTGAATCTTTTATTTTTCTAAAGAGGATGTTTTAGTAATGGACAGTGAGGTTATTAAATACAAGCTAGACTTGATATGATATAGATTAAATTTAAGAATTTGTTTATAATTTTGATTTTCATCTGTTGATCTTTTGAATAGGTTATTGTTTTGTAGCACTGTTCTAGGAATAGAAATAGTAGATATTAACTTGTTGCTATTATTATGTGGAAAATACAACCAGGAGGTGGTTTGGCCTGCTCAAATTATTTCTGAGATTGTTCCTGTGCTTTTGCCTACTTGAAGGTACACTTTAAAAAATATTGACGTCATTTTATTTAAAAAGCAGCTCATTAGTTTTTCAGGAATTTGCTGTGAATATCTGTGCCAGGTTCAGGATTAAACGATAGCCAAATGCTTATGACATAAAAAAGTATTACTGGGGGGTATAGTTTCCTTTTAATATGAAAACCAGTTAAATGAGTTAAACTCTGGCTAGAGGAAAACCACATCTGCGTCTTTCTCTGACCATGGTAAAGGACATTCTGAACATTACCACTTAAAACTAACTTTTCTCTTCAAGGGTTCCTGAAATTGTGCCAGCTGACTCCAGGTCCACCCTGACCCCACAGCATAAACCATGCTGTGATGTCACAGCTACCATAGAACTCCAGGGTAGTGTTGGGCTGGCCCATGTGGGCTCAGGTAAGTCCTGGCTTTTTTTTTACCATTTGGCATTCTTTTCAAAGTTAGTAACCATTACAATTTTAATGTCATAAAGGAAAATAAGGCAAAACTTTGAAAACTGTGCCATATATGGGGGAAAAAATAAGTCTGTTTTCTAAACATCTATGAGCCAGCTCTAAATTCTAACCAATGGAGTTCCATAGTAGCTGTGAAGTCCCCAGTGAGTCATTGACCTGTGGCTTCAAAATATGTAAACTCTGCTCCTGGCCCAGCTTACGGAATAATATGTTTGCTTTTTATTTTTTTTAACTGTTTAGCTAGTAATATATAATATAGTGGCTTTCATTTATTCTTAGGTCCTCATGTTTTAAGAAGTGTATTAACCCTTTATTTGTAATTATGTTTTGCTATTAGGCTAATTGTGCATTTCATTCAATTTTGAATGTATGATGATACTGCAGATTAGTTTTATAAAATTAATCTTCTCAGAGTGTCTTCAGCTGTCCTTTTATTTGTCTTCATAATATGAAGGAGGAAGGGACAGAAGGCATAGTACACGTTTGTTAAATTTTAAAAAAAGTACTAAGAGAAAGATGTTTCAGCTGGGCACGGTGGCTCGCGCCTGTAATCCCAGCACTTTGGGAGGCTGAGGTGGGTGGATCACCTGAGGTCAGGAGTTCGAGACTAGCCTGATCAATATGGTGAAACGCCATCTATGCTAAAAATACAGAAATTAGCTGGTGTGGTGGTGTGCACCAGTAGTCTCAGCTACTCGGGAGGGTGAGATAGGAGAATTGCTTGAACTCGGGAGGTGGAGGTTGCTTTCAGTAAGCTAAAATTGGATCACTGTACTCCAGCCTGGGTGACCGAGCAAGACTCCGTCTCAAAAAAAAATAATAAATAAAAAGATGCTTCAGTTACTCTTGGAGGCATTGTGAGATGTCAGTAACCTAGCAAACATGTATATGTTGATTATCTTCTCTTGGAACTTTTCATTTTTTCCTGGCCTTTGTCCTATAAAGTGAGATTTTAACACTTGCATTTATTTGTTGTCTTTTCCTGTCTACCAACTCTTCTACCTGATTCCTACATTCTTTTTGTCTCCTGACATTAAAAGGTGCTCAAAGTGTAACTACGTGAAGAACTCAGATATTTTGTAAGGCTTTTTTTTTTTTTCTTTTTTGCATATATTACGATGCTTTTTCCCTGCTCCTTAAGTAGAAAACATGCGGTGGCTAAAACTTTAAATTATATGCGTATGGGCCAAATACTACTAAACACCATGTCTACAACAAAAACCTGTCTGTGAAGTAATGTCTAAACTTTCAGAAGTTCTCTTTGAGCAGTGTGCAATAAAGACATAGCAAAAATTGGGATAGTTCAGTGACATTTTCGTGAAATTTGATTTGTAATAAATTTACTAATCTTTGTAGCTGAAAATGTACCAGTCACCGAGACTATGAACTTTTATGGTTAATGAAAAGAATGAAATTACATATTCCCCAAACACTAGGTAATAAAATAATTTTCTTTTAAATGTTATTTTTTTACCTATACTTTAGTGGTGTGTGTTTTTCCTGCTCTGGGAAGTTTGGAGAATTTTGTGCTGTCAAAAACTGAGAATAGTCTGTTCTCCTCATCTTCTGTATGTCTGCCATGCTAGGGAATGGGCAGTATGCCTGTTTGTAGTTTCATGCAGAGCATGGAGTAGGAGGGACTAATTAAGTGTTTTTGATCATTTTGTATTAGGTCAAATAGAAATCCTAGTTGTGTTTGTGTATATCGGCTTTATTGAGATACAATTTCACATACCATGCAGTTCAACATTGAAAGTTCTGGTTATATTTTTAAAAAGCACTTAATGAAAGCAGAATGGGTGATGATATTGTACATTATAGTTCCAAAGTACAGTTTGCTAATTTTGTCGTACTGTGTAGTCTGCACCCCACTGCCCAGTGCTCATTAACTTCTAATTACAGAAATCTCTCAGAGACATTAGAGAGGAATTTCTGAGATGAGATTCTTCTAGACTTCAGCTATATGGTGAGTTAGCTAAAAACAATGAAGTGATTTGAAGATCTCCCCTTCTTCCAAGCAAAAGAAGGAAGTTATTTGGTGCTTAGCTTTAGATTACCTCATCTTTGTCTTTGAGAAATAAAAAATAAACATGAACACATTAAATACAAACACCTACATACATGCATACACATATATACACATGCATTGTACAGCTCTTCCTCTTTGTTTTTTCAGGTAAGTTGATCAGACTCATGGGTTGTTTTTGGAAGTGTTCGGAACATTTTTTGTGTAATACAAGAAGTTTATAAGTAGATAATATTTTTAGATTAGAACTAAAGACTATAAAACGTGCATTGATGCTACATATACCTGAAAATAGTCAAGGACTTTGATAGGACTGAAGGGAAAAGTCATTGCCTTCATACAGAAATGCTGTGAAGTGGAAGGAAATGGCATGGGCATGCTCAGTCCTCAGTAAAAGAAAACTGCATTGAATTATCTTAAAAGTTATGGGTCCTACCAGGCTATACTTAATTGTTCATTAAATAAGCAGAAGTTTTAGAGTTCTTTTTGTATTTGAACATAATAACTGGAAATAGAAAACTCTTCAATCATAGATTTGTTTTTAGTTCAAGTAGCACTTTCTGGTCTATTTGAAAGGCCTGCCCCTTTAGGAAGATTTATAGCCTTTATCGCATGCCATCCTTGATTAAGCTTTACCTTGACTTCTCTAGGGCGCACTGTTCCTCATAAGGATGTGTAAGGTGGGTGAAGGCGGGGCATTTGTAGCTGAACTTGTTATATGCATAGTGAGGAGTTTATCAAGCCACATTGCTGTGAAAATAATTCCTATAAGAAGGCATTCTTAATATAATGGGTTTTCAGCCTGAAGAATGTGTATGTCTGTGTTTGGGGCAGGGGTTCATTTTTTTTTGGAGAGGATCGAAATTTGCAGAAAGGACTGCTTTGAATATTGGAGTCACATTTTCCCTGTCTTTGTACTTCTCATATTGCCTGGCAAGGCATTCCTGTATATCATGAGGATTCAGTAAATGTGGGAATTATTTTGAAGCCTTGTTATCTTTACTAATGGTAGAAAATTGTTGCATTTTACCAATCTGTTACATTCTAAGGAATATGTCTGATCTAATTCCTAATTCAAGATGGCAATTAAAATACTTTTTTAAAAGAATGCTAAGAATATTTTACCTAGTATTAGTATTCTATCCAGCAAACACATTTGTCTTGATGTAATTTAGGAAGCACTTAGAAGTATTTGGTCCCACAGATAATTTTTTAAAAGTTGCTTTAAACCCCTTTTGTGGTAGATTGGAAGCGAATCTACTTTTTTTTTTTGCCCAAGCTGATACCCGTACTTTACGAGACTGCTTAGTAGACAGTATTACTGTATTTACCTAACATTAACTTGTGTTAAGATTAATAAAATGGCTCAGTGGTAGTGGAATGTTCTTCATAGATTTGGGCAGAAGTGATGTTTCTGTTTCCCCCCTATTCTAACTGGATTGTGATGTTTTATTTTAGCACATTTTATTTGAAATCATCTGGTTCAACTTTTACTTTATTAATAATTCTTAATGGATATAAGGAAGACTTGGCTGTGAGAGAATCTGAAATCAGAATGTTGCCAACGTTTACTTACAGTGAAGATGGTTTCAGTTGCTCCAAGTTGTTTCAAAGCTAAAGAGCAGTATGGAAAGTTCAGCATTTGTTTTGATTCTGCTTTAAGAATGCAGTGTAAAGGGCAGGAGGAGCTCAATACCAGCTGGAAGCACATCCCTGTCTCCTTGGTTTCTGCAGTCAGGATGAATGCAGGACCAGAACCAGGGGCTCAGTGTCTCTTGTGACGTCTGGTTTCTTATACTAGATTATCGATCTTCGATCCAATTCTTACAGTCTAATAATTCCTCTAAATCCCACCAGAGCCTGGAGCCTGCTCTGATGGTAAGGTAAATGTATAGGCAGTTCTAGTTCTGGAAAGAAAATTTTTAAAGGGAAGGCAAAAAACTAATTTTCCTTACGCTTACAGGACATTTAAATGATGCATCAGGATCCAGGAAGCACAGAGAAACACTTAAAGAGTTTGGAGTGATTGCTACGGTTTGTGTTTTTTGAAGAAAGTGAGAATTAAATGCTTTTCTATCTTGATGCTTGTTTTAGGGGTTGTAGAAGGTGATTTAGCTGCCATAGAAGCATACAAGTCATCAGGAGGAGACATTGCACGTCAGCTCACCGCAGACGAAGTACGCTTGCTGAACCGTCCTTCTGCCTTTGATGTTGGCTACACTCTTGTACACTTGGCTATTCGTTTTCAGAGGCAGGATATGCTAGCAATATTGCTTACAGAGGTAGGTTTGGCATTTTGGTTAAATGTTCCTTTATATTAAGGAAATCTATTCTTTAATGAAAAAAGTTTTCTTTTTTGATTTTTATAATGTTTCTCTAAGCAGCTTTAAAATGTTTTGAATTCTTTTACCTCCTTTAAAAAATAACATTAAACTTAAGAGACTTTTAAGAGTATATGCTTTCAAATATTTGAATAGTCACAACGATGTTTGATTCATCATGTTTGGTTCAAACAAACCTGGAATGTATCTGTCATTCTTTAGTCATTCAATTAACAGATATTTACTGTATATTTACTGTGTGCCATGCACTGGGCTGAGAAGGGATAATTGTAAAGATGTTGGCTCTTTTCTTCATTGAATCTCCAGCAAAGTAGAGAAATGAACTGGTGGTTCTGTGCAGCCTGTGCCCTGGTAGATGTAAATGCCAAGCACTATGCCAGTGATTGAAGAGTTTTGAGGTGTCATGTCTTCTTTCTTACAGCAGGTAATGTTTTTGCTGCAGTTTGAAGGGGAAGAGTTAGGAGTTAGCCACATGAAGTGAATGAGGGAGAGAAGGGAAGTTGAGGAAAGCGTTTTTACAGGGCGCAGAGATGGTGGAATTTGTGGTGAATCCAGGGACTTGCAGGTAAATAAGCATGGCTGAGATGGTGATTGGGAATGGAGAGAAGGGAAGTCTGAAAGATAAGCAGGGGTTGGATTATGAAGGATCTTCTGTGTCTAGGAATTTGAAGATTATCCCTAGGGCCCTGGATGGTGTTAGGTACAGGCGCACGGGAGTGAGCAGAGCAGATTGTGTTTTGGCTGCTGTACACTGGAGGGGGGCGAGCCTGATTAGGAGGGGGTTGCAGAGGTGCTGGCAAGAACTTCTGCCAGAAGGGCAGAAGGGTAGCCACAGAAGAGTACCCAGAAGGGTAGCCTTAGAAATGGGAAGAGGGTTAGAGGGTTGGAGAAACTGAGGCCCTCAGTCTGAAGAAGTAGACTGACTGATTGGATATGGGAAGATACAGAGTGGACCTAAGCTGATTCTTCCGTTTCTGGCTTACATAACTAGGTACATGCTACAAATGATTGAGAGAGATTGCCTATGAATTATTCAGGATGTGACTACATTATCCAGGTTTTTTTTTTTTTTAAGCCAGAGTCTTACTCTGTTGCCCAGGCTGTAGTGTAGTGGCACGATCTTGGCTTACTGCAACCTCTGCCTCCTGGAGTCAAGCAATTCTCCTGTGTCAGCCTCCCGAGTAACTGGGGTTGTAGGCGCATGCCACCACGCCTGGCTAGTTTTGTATTTTTAGAAAGATGGGGGTTTCACCATGTTGGCCAGACTGGTCTCGAACTCCTGACCTCAAGAGATCTGCCTGCCTTGGCCTCCCAAAGTGCTGGGATTATAGGCATGAGCCACCACGTCTGGCCAAGGTAACATTTTTAATGGTAAGAGAAATAGAGTAAAAGTGCAGAGAGTCATATTAATTGTGGGTTCAAATTTTGTCAGTATATATCTTTTCGTATATACTTTTGCATATTTGTTTATTCAAATTTGCCAATATTTGGGAACCACTACAGGGCACTGTATGGGGATTAAAATATTTGAAGGTTAGATGGAAACATGATTGTAGTATTGTGTCCAGTTTGGTAAGATTCCAGTGAAGCTGGGGTGGGAGGCTTGAGAAACTGAAGGCCATGATGAAAACAAAAGGGCAGGCTTATTGAGTATAAATAAGGGAGAAGGGAACTTTTCGGATAGAGGGATCCAGGTTTTAGAATGTGAGATAGAAGAATTAGAGTTTTTCTAGTGTTGAAGGCCTGGCTGCATTTGTGTTGTGGTGCCTAGTCGTGTTGTCTGTTGTATATTGGAAGGGCCATCAATGTGGAGTTATAGTTGCTGGTGGTGACAGGAGCCAGCATTAAGAAGGCAGTTGTAAACTAGGGTGAAAGTCTTTAGGGGCTCCCCTGAGGTAGGTAGAAGATTATTACAAGGTTTTAGAGGGGCCATCATGAGTCATTGAGCTCCTGAGACAGTCTGAGGACTAACAGTGGGATGATGATAGAACATCAGTATATTTATTGCAGTATCACAGATTATCTGGAAACTCAGCAGCTAAGACAACAAATGTATGTTATCTCACAGAGTTTGTGAGGGTTAGAATCCAGGAGCTACTTAGTTGAATAGTTTTGACTCATACGATGTCATGAGGTTGTAGTCAAGTGGTCCGGGGCTGTAGTTGTCAAAAGACTCAACTGGGGCTGGAGTATCTGTTCCTAAGCCCACTCAGGTGGCTTTTGGCCGGAGGCTTCAATTCCGTGCCATGCAGGCCTGTCTACAGGGATGCTCATGATACAGCAGCTGGTTTCACCCCCAGCAAGTGATCCAAAACAGGCACAGAGTACAAGAGAGTGATCCAGTGTCTTTGAAACCTGCAGTGTCTTTTATAAATGGATTTAGGAAGCAATATACCATTACTTTTGCTGTATTCTGTGGGACATGTGGAACAACCCTGGAACAGCGTGGGAGAGGTGGAGGGGGTTTGTTCCAGGCAAAGAGCAAAATTGGTCATGGATTCAGTCTCCATGGAATAAATACTCCAAAGGACAGAATTAAAGGAGCCAGTAGGGAGACTGGAAGTGGGGGAGCCTGGACTAAGTCTAGACTAAGGGGGTGTGTTGCAGAGAATGCTCAGCCAAATTCTTTTGGAATGAGAACAGGAGAACATTAGAGTTGGGGATATGTATGTGGGGCAGGAGTTTTCATCCGATTCTGTGTCATGGACCCTGTTGGTAGTCTCATGAAGCTTAAGGACTCCTTCCCAAAATACTGTTTTTAAATACAATAAGAAGTAAATGAGATTACAAAGGAAATCAGTTGTATTGAAATAATAGCTACCAAAATACTAAACTAAATTTGTGATATATAAGAAAATACATTTTAATATTGGTGAAAAAGGTGGGGAAAATGGATTTAACTTGAATTAAAACCAAATTCCCATTCAAGTTCATGGACCATTCCCAGGATCATGGACCCTAAGTTAAGAACTCCTAGCCTATGGAGATAGTTGAGAACCATAAAGTTGAAGAGGTGAGAAGGTGAGTGGCAGGCTTCCAGGGGCACATCCTACTTAAGGATGGTGGCGGAAGGGGTTGTTTGGGGGGCTAGGTTTCTTTTAGAATGTTTGTGGTAGTCAGGATCCAGTCCAGGTGGTTTTTGGAAAGGTCTTTCCAGGTTTTTGGAAAGGGCCTGAGAGCTAGCTGATTGGAATAAGCTATTTTTGAATTTACTTTGGGGGAGCCGTTTTAGCTATGTTGCTTGAGAAACAGTCAATTATATTCTGAAAATATTTAATATTTGGTTTTCCATGTTTGAGTGTTGATGAATAGTTGGGCTCTTGGATTTAAGATGTAGTGAGAATTTTCATGGTTAATGGTAATCTTGGTGAATAAAGTCTAGCAGAACTGAATTTCCCTGTAGGAGTTTTTTAATTTTTAATTTTTTTCTTTTAAGACAGGCTTTCTCTCTGTTGCCCAGGGTTGTGATCATGGCTCACTGCAGCCTCATCCTCCCTGGCTCAAGTGATCCTCTCACCTTTCAGCCTCCCCAGTAGCTGGGATTACTGGTGCATGCCACCAATGCCTAGCTAATATTTTGGGTTTTTTTGTAGAGGCAGAGTTTCATTATGTTGCCGAGGCAGGTCTTGAATTCCTGAGCTCAAGTGATCCTCCTGCCTTGGCCTCACACAGTGCTGGGATTATAGATGTGAGCCACCGCACCCGGCTGGAGTTTCAGAATAGGGAGTCAGGTGACTGTGTGGGGTATGCGGGGTTTTTGAAACATTATTTCTTTAATAGCAATAGCAGTTAGTTGTCTGCATATATGATGTAGATGACATTATCAGTAAACCTTAGTCTTTGAGAAGAAGAAGGGGCTGGAAGACCTGTTGCTTCAGACCCCACTGTGGCTGGAAGGCCAGGTTGGTGACATCAGGGAACAGGCTCACTGTGGCTCACTCTGGATTTTTTTTTGTCAGAATCTCTCTCTGTCACCCAGGCTGGAGTGCAGTGGCGCAATCTCAGCTCATTTCAACTTCCTCCTCTCGGGTTCAAGCGATTCTCATGCCTCAGCCTTCCAAGTAACTGAGACTACAGCTAATACTTATAGTAGTAGTTTTAGTAGAGACAAGGTTTCATCGTGTTGGCCAGGCTGGTCTCGAACTGCTGAACTGAACCAATCCACCCACCTCAGCCTCCCAGAGTTGTTGGGATCATAGGCGTGAGCCATTGTGCCTGGCCTCGAATTCCGTTTGTTACTGGCAGATGCTCAACTGTGATTTTAGAATTCTGTGTATGTATTTTTATTTAGCTCCACAAATTAGATATGACTGAAATGTAAGGTTAAATTAAATCTTTGCAACATTTGCTGCTATTTAGCATTTTAAAAAGAAGAAAAAAATAGCAAAAGAAGAAAGTTTTAGCCTTCCTTTTTTTTGTTGTTGTTTTCTTGCTTAGAGGACTGTGCAGTAGTGCTCCCATCTCACTCCCGTCAGGCTGAGCTTCAGAGGTTGGCAGTCTGTGTTTAAAACTTGGAGATGCCAAATGCTTTTTTAAAAACTCAAGAGTGGTAACAAATGGAGAGGAAGAAAGGGGGCTTGAGGTCAGTGGGAACTAACCCTTTAAATACTGTGCTTTTTTTGAGTCCAAGTTAGGGTACTTGAATCTTGTGGGAGAAGAGTGTTTGCAGTTTTCCCTTTTTCTATCAGCTGTGATTCTCTGCTTCTAAAGAATGTTTTTATTGGGTGCACGATGGTTAGTCTGCTTAGGTTTTCTGTCCTCCCTCCTCTTCCTGTGATATGTCTATGAACAACACCCTTTTCCATAAATTTTTATGTGCGTCTTTGAGTATTTCCTTGTGATAAATTATTAAATAGAGTTACTGAATCAGAGGATAAAACATTTTTATGACTGTTGCTGAAAAGTTATACTGGTGTATACTTTCACTGGTAAGGAAATAATACCCAGTATATTTTAAGATTAAAGAAAACTTTGAGTTATTGGAAAGTTTTGCTGATTTATTTTAAATACTGTTGTTTTCTGCTTCCATTTGTGGTACATGAGGTGAGAGGAAAGTTTCTTTTGTATTTAAGGTGTCTCAACAAGCAGCAAAGTGTATTCCAGCAATGGTGTGTCCTGAACTGACAGAACAAATCCGGAGAGAGATAGCTGCCTCTCTTCATCAGAGAAAGGGGGATTTTGCTTGCTATTTTCTGACTGACCTTGTAACATTTACATTGCCAGCAGGTAACTGCAAAATCTAATGTAAAAGACTTTTCATTTTATTATAGTTATATTTGTGTATATAGGTGAAAAATGTTTTTGTTAGAACGCACATAACATAGCTACTACATGTGCATCTTAAATTACTTGACTGTCTTATTTATGCTGGAAGTGAGCATACGGAGGGCTACTTGTTAGTAAATGCTTTTGCTATCTGAGAGGAAGTAGTGGACCTCAGATTATTTTTTAAAAATCTGTTTTACTCGTTTATTTTTCTCTTTGGTTTTATTTTAGAATATCCTTTAAAAAAACTCCTTTGAAAATTTTCCCTTTTCATTCTGGTATGTTATTTTGAAATTAGATAGCTATATTGGTTACCTGGTATTAAGAGATGGTATTAGAACATGAGCTTTTGATGGGTAGAGTCAGATTGTTTGAACACATGGCATTCTCTTGAATGTATCATTCCTTTTTTACTCATTTTATTTATTTCTACTGTGTTTGTGAAGCAACTTTTCATTTTTCAATTCATTGACAGTTGAAAATGTCCTCCAGAATGTTTTTTGTCAGTTGGCATCGCATAAATACAACAAACACCCAAAGTTTCTAAAATCTTTAATCTGAGATCTCTTTGTTTTGTTGCTGTTTTTTTGTTTTTGTTTTTTTTTAAATTGAAACGAGGTCTTGCTCTGTTGCCTAAGCTGGAGTGCAGTGGCATGATCATAGCTCACTGCAGCCTTCAACTTCTGGGCTCAAGTGATCCTCCTGCCTTGGCCTCCTGAGTAGCTAGGACTGTATGTAGGCTCATGCCACCCACCCCTGGCTAATTTTTAATTGTTTTGTAGAGATGGAGTGTTACTTGGGCTAGATCTGAGTGTTTTTAATTTTTATATTCAGACAAACAGGAACGTTTACAAATTGGAGGAGATAGTAATTAAGTTTTCTGAAATTGGAGGAAGTTTCATTTGAAATGCACTCATTCTGTGTATTTAAGCTTACCCCAGAATGATTAATTTTTTAAAATTTATTTTTTATTTTTATTTTTTGAGACAGGGTCTCTGTCATCCAGGCTGGAGTGCGGTGGCAAGATCATGGCTCATTGCAGCCTTGGCCTCCCCAGGCTCAAACAGTTCTCTCACCATAGCCTCCTGAGTAGCTGGGACTACAGGTGTCTACTGCCTCGTCTGATTAATTTTTGTATATTTTTTGTATAGAGACAGGGTTTTGCCATGTTGCCCAGGCTGGGCTCAGAATCCTGAGTTCAAGCAGTCTGCTGGCCTCAGCCTCCCAAAGTTGCTGGAATTATAGGCGTGAGCCACTGCACCCGGCCCAGAAAAGAAATATTTTACGGCCGGGCGCGGTGGCTCAAGCCTGTAATCCCAGCACTTTGGGAGGCTGAGACGGGCGGATCACGAGGTCAGGAGATCCAGACGATCCTGGCTAACATGGTGAAACCCCGTCTCTACTAAAAATACAAAAAACTAGCCGGGCGACGTGGCAGGCACCTGTAGTCCCAGCTACTCGGAAGGCTGAGGCAGGAGAATGGCGTGAACCCGGGAGGCGGAGCTTGCAGTGAGCTGAGATCTGGCCACTGCACTCCAGCCTGGGCGGCAGAGCGAGACTCCGTCTCAAAAAAAAAAAAAAGAAATATTTTACCTCACACATGTTATACTTGTATATTAAGAAAAAGCTATCTGATAACCTTCAACGGAAAGGGAATTATTTTAGAGACAGTTACTAGTAGATAATTAATAAGTGTAATTAAGTATAAGTTATGAAACAAAAGATCTTTTAAGTTTGTTTTTTCTTTGTAGATATTGAAGATTTGCCCCAACTGTCCAAGAAAATTATTTGATGAGGTGCTTGATAGAGACGTTCAAAAGGTAAGCATGGAATTAATGCGTATAATTTACCTTTCATCTGATCAAGTAAGTTTTGTTTAGTAAAGCATGGTGTAGTTTGGTGTATAGTCAACTTGCTTTATTTTTATTTTAAATTAAAGATGTAAAGTCCTGAAGTTCAGTGTTACATTGTATGGTTCACTGTCATCAAATGACAATGTCATATGTCATTTGTTCACTGTCATAGAGTGAACAAATAAAGATACAAAAATTTTAAAACCTTGGTTCTCTGCTTCCTGTTCCAGAATGTGTGTGTTTCTATATTAAACACTTTTTAGAAAATAAAACTAAAGAATTTAAAAGTTGATTAAATTATTCTAGAGACAGAAGATGTTTCAGGTACTCAGAAGTTTATATTTCGATTGGTCAATTTTATTTAGGTGTTTATTGGTAAATTACATATAAACCATTTTATATCTAGAAAATAGGTTCTTTTCCCCATGAATATTCTCTAATGACATAGGTATGGAAATGAACATGTATTTAAATCCATCGTACAGAATTAGAAGAAGAGTCTCCAATTATTAATTGGTCCTTGGAATTGGCTACACGTTTGGACAGTCGATTATATGCACTTTGGAACCGGACTGCAGGAGACTGCCTACTTGATTCAGTACTACAAGCTACCTGGGGCATCTATGACAAGGACTCGGTGCTTCGGAAAGCCCTGCATGACAGCCTGCATGACTGTTCACATTGGTGAGCTGGCATTCTGCCCTGTTTCAACCCAGGAGTGCATTTGCTGGATCATTTCCTTGTAGTGGTGGAATACTTTTTATGTCAGTTATATTTTCTATGGAAACTAGAGAAAAAAACAGTTCGTTTTGGACATTAAAATACTTTGAACATGTCCATGGTTTTGTTTTGTTTTCCCCAAGAAACGAGATAAAAGCAAGAATAAATGGTTTTTATACTTTTTTTTTGCTAAATTTTAAAATAGAAACATTTGAAGCTTTAAAATGCAAGCAATTATTGTTTCTATAAAACAGAAGCAGTATATTTGAACATTTCAAATGCAGCATTTCAAGTTATATAGTAGCCTTAAATATTGATAAGGCCTTTGCTCATCTTTTTAGCGATTGATTGATTGATCAACCCGTCGATGGAAGCAGGGTCTGGCTCAGTTGCTGGGCTGGAGTGCAGTGGTGCAGTCTTGGCTCACTGCATCCTCCACCTCCTGGGCTCAAGCCATCCTTCCACCTCAGCCTCCTGAGTAGCTAGAACTACAGGTGCTCATCACCCTGCCCGGCTGTTTTATGTATTTTTGGTAGAGATGGGGTTTTGCCATGTTTCCCAGGGTGGCTTTGATAATCCTGATCTCAAGCGATCCACCTGCCTGAGGCTCCCAAAGTGCTGGGATGACAGACCTGTGCTGCCGCACCCAACCTTATTTAATATTTGTGTTCACCTAAGAGGTTATCTTGACATTGTGTTACAAGTTTTTTTTCCTTCCTGAGGGAATCTTAAGATCACATTCTTTATTTTGCAAATTTTCAAACCCATGGAATAATTTTTAAAAATTCAGTGCAACACATTCTGGTATTTTCTTCATTCAGTTTAGCAGTTGTTAACATTTTGTCACACCTGCTGCATATCTCCATACAGAAAGACTCTTGGGTCAGTTCGTTGTAGACATCATGATGCTTTACCCTTCAAAATATTAACATACATCTTTCCAGAACAAGAATATTCTCCTACTCACCCACATCCCCATTCCTACATCTAAGTAATTCAACATTGATTCTGTTATCTAACAGTTCATAATCACATTTCTCCAATTGTCTCAAAGTGTTCTTTATATATATATATATTTTAACAGCATGCAGTCACTGGAAAATAATTGTTTTGTGAATGAATAGTTCAGATCTTTACATTTATTTGACTTATGTGGTATTTTCTTGGTTCTTTGAACATTATCTCATTTAGTTATTACAGGCATGAGCCACCGTGTCCGGCCTATAAGTTACTTTCTTGAGAGCTAAATTGTAGATCAAAGCATAATGCAGTATGGCTGGGGTGTGTGGCTCATGCCTGCAATCCCATTGCTTTGGGAGGCCGAGGCAGGCAGGCCAGGAGTTCAAGAGCAGCCCGGCCAACTTGTTGAAACCCTGTCTACTAAAAATACAAAAATTAGCCAGGTGTGGTGGTACGTGCCTGTAATCCCAGCTATTTGGGAAGCTGAGGCACGAGAATTGCTTAAATCCAGGAGGAAGAGGAGGTTGCAGCGAGCCAAGATCACGTCACAGCACTCCAGCCTGGGTGACAAGAGTGAGACTGTCTTGGGGGTGGGGGGGGGAAGCATAAGGTAATAGAGTAACAATTTGTGGGCACATTAGAGAAATAAAATAGCTTCCTGACTAGATGTATATTAAAGCTAAAGAATGAATGTATCACTCAGGTAGTTTTAGTCAATTAGTAATTGTCCTGGAGAGAGGGCGTTTTTGTGCCTCTTAGTGGAGATGGCTGTATGGTAGTATGAAGTGGGTTCATCGGGCTAGGTAAGCCTGATAATGGTCAGTGCTCTGCCTGTCTGGCCCTCTTGATCAGATCCCATGGTCACCAAGCAGCTTCCTACTCCTGATTTTCTTGACCACTGCTATGGGCCTGTCTGTGTCAAGAGGATGAGCCTTGTTTGGTTTCTAAGACAGTGGGTTCTTGGCATTGTGGTTTCACAGGTCTGCCTTGTAGTTTTGGTTAATGTGACTCTGCCCTGTAAGCCAGGTTTGAACTGTGGTAAATCTACCACTTTGCAGGTCCCCTCTAAAAAGGCAGCCAGCCAGTAATCTTTGGTGGTAATTTCCTTTTTTTTTTTTTTTAAGACAGAGTCTTACTGTGTCGCCCAGGCTGGAGTGCAGTGGCATGATCTCGGCTCACTGCAACCTCTGCCTCTGGGGTTCAAGCAATTCTCGTGCCTCAGCCTCCTGAGTAGCTGGGATTACAGGCAGCGCCACCATACCCAGCTAATTTTTTGTATTTTTAGTAGAGATGGGGTTTCACCATGTTGCCCAGGCTGGTCTCGAACTCCTGAGCGCAGGCAGTCCGCCTGCCTCGACCTCCCAAAGTGCTAGGATTACAGGCGTGAGCCACCGCGCCTGGCCTTTTCTTTGGTGGTAATTTCCTGATCTGTTGAAAGGCCAGAAGTACATTGTGGATTTTAGAAGTGGTGTCTTTTTTTTAGTGGTGAGTGTTTTTGTTGTTGTTTTGTTTTTTGAGAAAGGGTCTTGCTCTGTCACCCAGGCTGGAGTGCAGGGTTACGATCTTGGCTCACTGCAACCTTTGCTTCCTTGGGCTCAGGTGATCCTCCCACCTCAGTCTCCTATGAGTAGCTGGGACTGTAGGAGTGTGCCACCACATGTGGCTAATTTTAAACTTTTTCTGTAGAGATGAGGCTCTCACTGTATTGCCCATGCTGGTCTTGAACTCCTGGACTCGAGCGTTTCTTCTGCCTTAGCCTTCCAAAGTGCTGAGATTACAGGCATGAGCTACTGCACCTGGACTTTTTTTTTTTTTTTTTTTTAACAAAGACATTTGTGGTGAGTAAGAATTGCTTTGGGGTTTATTCCCACCTGTTCCTCAGAGCTGGCTATGGGTGATCTTGTGAGTCTGAGTTGTCACTAATGCTTGTATCGGGACTGGAATTCTCAGATGGTTGTGAGTCATTTGAGGTCCCAGAAGTCTAGCATAGAGATAGGGAGATTGTGGGCAGATCTCTTGAGCCTAGGAGTTCAAGACAAGCCTTGGCAACATAGCGAGCGAAACCCTGTCTCGACCAAAAAATACAAAATTTAGCCAGGTGTGGTAGCGTGTGCCTGTAGCTCCAGCTACCTAGGAGGCTGAGGTGGAAGGGTCATTTGAGCCTAGAAGGTTGAGGCTGTGCTGAGCCAAGATCATGCCACTGCACTCCAGCCTAGGTGACAGAGTGAGATCCTGCTAAGAAAAAAAAAGATAATCAAGGGGAGGAATAGAATCTGATAGGCTAGATAGGGAGTGGGTACAGGGTGAGAAGGAACTAGGCTGTTTGTTTACGGCCACTGGCAAGAGTTGTTGCAGCAGATCTTTTAGTCTATAGTCCTGACTCTTAAAAGATGCTTCAGGAGTGAGCACCTAGGGCTGGCGTATGGACAGGTGTCCTAGAACAGCATGGTTTGGCATCACCTCCTCCAGTCTCTGCCACTGGGGAGCTTTTCCCGATGGTTTACAGTTCAGGCATAGGAAGCTGCATTGATTACAGTGATCACACAGACATCCTTACAGTACTGGGGTGGGTTGGGATGAAAATTATCTAGTGGTTAGATAGTAAGTGTTGTTGCCATGGATTCGAGAGGTCAAATATACTAGCCTTAAGGAATAACCCTTACATAGTTCTTGTGTTGAGTTGCATCAGGTTTGTCCACTGGGCTTGTCATGTGGCCAGTAGAGAGTAGAGAGTAGAGTGAGAGTGAGTAGGCATGGGTTTTCTAGGCCAGGAGGGGAGGAGCCAGCATATAGCTTGTGTAGTCTCCTTTTTAAGATGCTCTTTGCTGAGGTGGCCTTTGCACTTAATTGAAATCAGCTGGAATGAGATGTTTTCTTATATAAGATACATAGTAAGAACTGAGAAAGCAATTTTCTTTTATTTGAACCCCTCCACCCATCACTTCAAGATAGGCTATTTGTGTTTGTAGCTAGCTGTGCTGTTCTCTTGGATACTGCTGATTCTAGCTGACTCAGGTTCTCAAGTCTGAATATATTGTATTTGCTTTTTATTGACATGCCAACCCAATTTCCCAAGGGGCAGGTGGAGGCATTTAATGTAAATTGGGGGAAAAAAAAATCAGTATAAGTCTTTCAGAATTATTCCTTTTTTCTTTTTGGAGGCAGGGTCTTGCTGTGTTGCCTAGACTGGAGTGCAGTGGTATGATCTTGGCTCATTGCAACCTACACGTCGTGGCTCAAGCAATTCTCCCACCTCAGCCTCCCAAGTAACTGGGACTACAGGCACATAGCACCATGCCCAGCTAATTTTTTTTTTTTTTTTTTTTTTTTTTTGTGGTGTGTTGTGTAGAGACAGGGTTTTGCTATGTTGCCCAGGCTTGTCTCAGACTCCCACCTCGGCCTCCTAAAGTGACTGTTTTTGTTATTACGAAGAATTGTCAGCCGGGCCTGATGGCTCAGGCCTATACCAGCACTTTGGGAAGCTGAGGCTAGAGGATTGCTTGAAATCAAGAGTTCAAGACCAGCCTGGGCAACATAATGAGACCCTGTCTGAAAACAAAGAAAAACACAATGAGATACTGCTTCACATGCACAGAAATAGCCATAACCAAAAAGACAGATAATAACAGTGTTGTTGAGAATTTGAGAAAATTGGAATCTTCATACATTGCTGATGGCAACGAGAAATGTTCTAGGTCTTGAACTCCTGGGCTCAGGTGATCTTCTAGCCTCAGCCTCCCAATTAGCTGGGATTGCAGGCACATGGGCTGATTGTGGATTGTGGTTTTGATTTGTATTTCCCTATTTAAGTGATGATATTGAGCATCTTTTCATGTTCTTACTGCTCATTCATGTATCTTCTTTGGTTTAGTATCTTTCCACGTCTTTTGCTCATTTTTAAATGGGTTGTCTTAATATTGATTTGCAGGTGTTGTTTGTATCAGGTCCCTCATTGGATATCTGCTTTGCAGATATTTTTCTCTATTCTGTGGCTTGTCTTTTCACTTCATTAGCAGTGTCTTTTGAAATCAGGAGTCTTTAATTTGATCAAGTTCAATTTATCAGTGTTTTTCTGTTATTGCTCATGCTTTTGCTGTTGTATCCGAAGAGATTTTTGTCTAGCCCAAGGTCATAAAGATTTACTCCTGTGGTTTCATATAAGAATTTTATAGTTTTAACTTTTATGTTTAGGTCATTTTTGTTTTACATTTTGAGGTCATTTTTGTTGAAAGTGTGAGGTGTCCTAAATTCACCTCTTTGCATGTGGATACCCAGTTGTTTCAGTACCTTTAATTGAAAAAACCCTTTCTACATTCTATTGCCTTGGCGATTTTGTCGGAAATTATTTGACCATACAAGTAAGGGTTTGTTTCTGGACTCTTAATAGTAATTTTTCTATTGATCTATTTTTCCATTGGACTATCCTCATGTCAGTACCAGACTGTGTGGATGTTCATATCATTGTAATACATTTTGAAATCAGGAGTGTAAGTCATCTGACTTTGTATTTCTTTTTCAACATTGTTTTGACCATTTTGAGTCCTTTGGATTTCCATATAAATTTTAGGATCCAGCTTATCAATTTTTGTAAAAAAGACAGCTGGGATTATGATTGGGATTGCATTTAATCTGTAGATGAATTGGGGTGATGGTGGTATTGCCAGCTTGACAATATTGAGCCTTCCAGCCCATGAACATGGAATTGAGTTTTGAATGTTAAACCAAACTGGTATTCCTGTGCCATCCGGTCACATGCTGGTGGATTTGGTTTGCTTGGCTGTTCTTATGGAGACCCTGGTAGTTTCAGAGTTTAGGTCTTGGGGTGGTGAGGATGAATATTTTAACATGTTTAGTTTTAAAGTATATTTTATTGAACTCCCTTCTTCAGTGGTCTTTGTAGAGTTTTGAGTGCAATCACCATTGAATTTCTGGCTGACTTAGCTGTCTTACTTACAAAGTGATTTTAGGCATTAACCAAGAAATTTCTAACTGCCTGCAACTTTCAGTAGTAACAATTTCCGAGTTTGATATTTCTCCTTGAACTTTTCAAAACATTGTATTTCATCACTGTTGCCAAAATTTTCAGACACACTTCTGTGTATCTTAGCTATTATAAAAGAAGAATATATATATTTTAATTTTAAAACATTTGGAATTATAATTAAACATCCTCCGTTACCTGGAGTATGAAAAATGTTTTAAACTGAGTTTTTACTCTGGAACGTTATATTTTAATTTCTTTAGAAAATATATTAATTTACTTTCTAAGAAGCCCTTCATTAAATTACTGTAAAGTTACTTGTGACACCAACCCATTTAACTTTTTTTTTTTTTTTTTTAAGTATAGACGGGGTCTCACCATGTTGGCCAGGTTGTTTTGAATTCTGGACCTCAGGCAATCCTCCTCCTTCAGCTTCCCAAAGTGCTAGAATTACAGGTGTGAGCTACCACACCTGTTCATGTTTACCTTTAATATGCTGAAACTTTAACAACAGGAACAGATTTGTCTTTGGTTTCTTTTACCTAGAATTCAGATGTATAGAAGATAAATGTGATGTTATAAACAGATTAAATGTCTGTCTTCATTTTAGAGGTCTTAGTTGGCTTGTTTTATAAGACAGTGAGCCATAATTTTGAGCATAATTGTTTCAGAATTTTTATATCTGATAGACAAAGAATCGATGTTGTTTTCAGTAATTCAGTGTTAAGCATAAAGAAGGAATGTTTTCTGTCATTGCAGTGGGTTTCTTTTTGGTTGCTTTTGAATTATTAGGTGATCATCAGAGAGAAATTATTTATGGAAAGAAATCTCAGGGAGATGATCTTGATACTATGAACACACGGAATATTTCCCATCTGTTGTTTATACAAGTGATCAAGTAGGTGGTGTACTATACATTGATAGAGAAATGTAGTGTCTTTGTGTCCAACATTTCAGATGACTTTTTTTTTTTTGTAAACTAATTGTAGACAGTCGAAAATAACCAGTCTCATAATTAGCGTTTGAAGTTTGAAAATTTGGTTGTTCGTAAATCAAATTCTGGCTAAAGATGTTAAAGGATGCTACAAGGTATCTGCTAGTGGAAGAGGGAGGCATTTTCATTTGAAAATACATTACCAACCAGGCAAAATAAAATTATTGTTTCACAAACTGCTTAAAGACTGCGTTAAAGAAAAATCAGAACTGTAAATGTTTTATTTATAGAAGGCTTATTTATTTTTTTTACTATCCTGCTTTTTCAGGTTTTACACACGCTGGAAAGATTGGGAATCATGGTATTCTCAGAGCTTTGGTTTACATTTTTCCTTGAGAGAAGAACAGTGGCAAGAAGACTGGGCATTTATACTCTCTCTTGCTAGTCAGGTGAGGATGCTTCAAGTCTCGTTGCTTCTATGAGAAAAGTGAGCGTGTAGTCTAAATTGATTTATTTGAGCAAACCCTTTTGGGGGCAATGTGGTCAAAGAAAAGAATGCTTGACTTGATATCAGTCGACTTGGGTTCTAGTGATGACTGCTATATATCAAATAAATAGCATAGTAAGTATAGATGACCATAGCAAGTCCTCATGCAGAACAGGGGAGAGAGTAATATGTGTTGTTATACTGAATGATTAAAAAACATCAAAAAGTGAAAGCTGTGCTGTGACGGTTACATACACTAGATAGTCTTGGGATGGCTCTCCATTCCTGTAGCATAGGCTTGATGCCTATGGTACCTATCCAGGTGAGCTCTGTTCTGTCTCTGGGGACACTTAACTCAAGATTACTGAACTGGTATAGGTACTTGCATTGCTGTTGCTGATCTCTTAGGCCCTGAGGATCCAGTTGTCGATCTTTATAATGCTCCCTGTGGTGAGGCAATAACCTGTGTCATGTAGGCAAAGGGAAAGGGTAGTTTAGCTTACTCTGAACTAATTACCATCAATAGGAATGATTTCTGATTAATGTGGGAATGAATTTTTCCAAGTTTGCTAACCCCTTTTTATTAATGAAGCCTTCTTGTAACACGGAACTGTGTAGGGTTGTCCCTTAGACTCTTGGTTTCATGCTTTATGAAGCACTTCAGTATACCAGACTGTAAAGTACAAATATATATACAACTGCTCCTTTTTTTTCCCCATAAAGCACCATGGTTCATTTGAACTTAGAGAAGGAGGTACCCCATCTTTGGGTAATTTGGGCAGGATTCATAGTGGTTGATTTACATGAGACATGTATCTCACACCATGCATTGTAGCTCGATGATGGACCCATTTAATATTAGTAGTCACGAGTTAGGTGATCCTGCCATTTACATTTGCATGAAACAGGCTCACTTTTTTATTTCAGGAGGACTTTGTTGTAGGTAGTGCTTTCACAGTAACTTAACCAGAATGTGATAATAAAGCATCCTTAGCTATCTGAATTTCTGGTTCCTGAGGTTGGAGTTAGTGGTGAGGTTGGGTAGCAAGGGATATTTCAAAATATGTATGCACGTCTATATAATTTGTGAGTTTGAGTGGTAAATGATATTTGCATGTAGCCTTTGTAGATTTCTTTTACAGTTTTATTGGATTTATTATTTGAGGAATCAAATGCTGCTTTGACAATTTTTTCTTTCTTAAAAACCAACTGCGATAGTATACTGAAGGGGAGGTAGTATTGTTTTTTACACATCAGTTTTCCAGGAGTGGTAATAAAATGTTCTAAGTTTTTGTTTTGTTTTGTACAGCCTGGAGCAAGCTTGGAGCAGACGCACATATTTGTACTGGCACATATTCTTAGACGACCAATTATAGTTTATGGAGTAAAATACTACAAGAGTTTCCGGGGAGAAACTTTAGGATATACTCGGTTTCAAGGTAAGCCATTATTCAGGAGCATTTTACAAGTTTCTTTGAACAGAATGGCTCAGATGTCAGAAAGGAGCAGTGGACAGGGGAATGTGAACAAGGGCAGTGAGGGAGTGGCTCTTTCTTCCTGTAACTGTTGGGATTTTCTTCCCTCCCTTTCCAGGTGTTTATCTGCCTTTGTTGTGGGAACAGAGTTTTTGTTGGAAAAGTCCGATTGCTCTGGGGTATACAAGGGGCCACTTCTCTGCTTTGGTTGCCATGGAAAATGATGGCTATGGCAACCGAGGTGCTGGTGCTAATCTGAATACTGATGATGATGTCACCATCACATTTTTGCCTCTGGTTGACAGTGAAAGGAAGCTACTCCACGTGCACTTCCTTTCTGCTCAGGAGGTAAGCAGTGTCTTTCTCCCAGGAACTATTTCCAGTAGTGACCATGTACCAGAAGCAGCGTGAGGTGCCTTTCAGGTGTGGTTTTATCTGCACGGTCACTTAATTTCTGAATGTGATTGTAGTAATTGCTGAAGATACCAGTTATACTTTGAAACTTACCTTTTCAAAACTGCTATATGGGGGACACATCAAGGAACTTAAGGTGGTGATGGGTTTTAAAAAGTAAAGATGAGGTTTGTGATTTAAATACGGCATTTAGGGAATGAGAAGCAAGTTTTCATCTGAAAGCAGAGTTCCAAGAATTGCAAGGCCAGTGTGGTTTAAGAGGAGTAAGCAACAGGGAAAGAGGGTAGGCGGCAGTGGAGGGAGGGAGGGAGGTCAGAGAAGATAGGGATGGGGTGGAGTTCACTGAAGGCTTTTTAAAGCTGTGGGTTTTACTCTGGATAGTGTGGTAAGCCAATGGCTAGTTTACCCAGAAGAGGAACATTTGGGGCTCTGGTGCAGTGGCAGGAGCTGGAATACCAGGTATTGTAGATGAAGGGGAGTGAAAGGGTAGTATAGACCAGACAGGGGAGGTGGTGAGAACGTACAAAAACAGCGCTCTTGCAGAAAGCCAGTATTCTTAGAAAAGTATTGGTCTTTTATTCAATATACTAGTAATTATCATAAAACGTTTATAATCACAACATGAAGAAAAATTCATAGACCGTAACTTGTATAATTTCAGCTTGTACATAATTAAGTAAACTTACCTTGTCATGTGTTTGAAGCTGTGGCTTGCCAGGATCAGTTTATTAGGACATTTGTTTTTTGTTATTTTATCTAACAGATTACCTTCTAGTGTGCTTTTCTCTTTAGATTTTTTCTGAAAAATTTGCCATTGATGTCTTTTTAAATTTAACCAGAGCAAACTGGACTTTAAACACAAAACTTCCAAGAGATCAAAACCATGTGAAAAGTTGATTGCTTTGGCCTTTTCATGAGTTAGCATACCAGCTGTCAGTTTCCATGTCACATTCCTACCAAGTCTCTGATCTGCTGTATGATTTTTCCCTTTGTCTTCATATTCCTCCAAAAGCTAGGTAATGAGGAACAGCAAGAAAAACTGCTCAGGGAGTGGCTGGACTGCTGTGTGACAGAGGGGGGAGTTCTGGTTGCCATGCAGAAGAGCTCTCGGCGGCGAAATCACCCCCTGGTCACTCAGATGGTAGAAAAATGGCTTGACCGCTACCGACAGATCCGGCCGTGTACATCCCTGTCCGATGGAGAGGAAGATGAGGATGATGAAGATGAATGAAAAAAAAAAAATCGAACAGCAGAAGACCAAGGCATCAGATCTGTAATGACCCTAAAGTTAGTGTGGTGCTCCAAGCAGAGTCGACATCATGGAATGAACCAAATCTGGCAGGATCTGCTCGGGGAAGTGCTTTCCTGGACCACACACACCTAATGGAGATAATGCCTCTGCTGCGTGATGGGACAGAGAACTTTAGTTGGACTACAGTTTGTAAAAAAAAAACCCTAATTTTATTAAGACAGAACTTTTTTTCCTTTCAAATTGTAAATCTGTCTATAAATGTAACGCATGTGGTTGTGTAAGAAATTGTGTAATAGGAAAAGTTGTACCAGCATCTTCATATTATTGAGAAAATTTTTTCAGCATGGGCACTTAGAAAAAGCACATGGCAAATGGCTCTTTGTTCCTTTAAGATATTATTTCAGTAGAACCTGACATTCTACTTTAACCTTAAAAGATCTGTGTAAGTCTCAGAGATCTGGAAACGTTTTGTACAGATTATCCACACCAAAACACAAAAATAACATTTTATTAATAATTTTGTTCCTGTTGTGCCCAATCCAATCAAATCTTTTAGGAACAAACTGCAAGAAAAGCTAAGAATGTTTTAGAGTGAACTAAATATAGACATTGCTTACTTGTTTTGAAGAGGGTTTTGGTTTTGGTTATTGTGTCTTAAGTTTTCTGATATGCCCCCTTTCGATATTTAGATATTTATTTGTTGGGAAGGATACCTTAAAATGAGGTTCTTATGCCAGATTCTGGGCAGTGGTCTGTGAGTAGTTTTTTTCCTGGACGAAAAGGGAGCAAGCCCACTTGTCACTAAATGGATCGTGTGCAGTTTGCTCACTTGGACTCCATCCACAATGTACTACTCCCAAATTGCCATGCCATAGGCCTTCGGATTCTTCCTCTCATCACCTCTGCTCTAAGCAAATCTTGTTAGAAGGGCATTGCCTTGGCTTAGGCAGATTGGGAACACCCATTCACTACAGAATAAAGATTTTAAAAATGCAATAAGGTGGTAAATGCATTCTATGAAGAATTTCTCAGTGTTTAGTCTGAGAATTTTTGCATGTTGGTTAATTGTGGCCATTCTTATTTAAAGTTAAAATTATAATCTTAGGTAGAAAAACTTTTTTATAAGAAGTATTATTTGACCACTTCAGGTATACATTCAATACTCGGTAAAAATTTCAGACTTATCTCAGGAACACAGAAATATTTGGTGTCCTGATAAGCACTTTCTAGACTATTGATGTGGCCAGGAATTTGGAAAGAAGACAAACACACACACACATACACACACACACACATGTATTTTTTTTCCCCTTCCCTGTAATGAAAAGGCTGTGAAAACCTTAAAGTATTTGCTTGTTTTTTAGTTGATAATGAAATGTGTACAACCTCAAATTTGCTGCCAGAATGATACTAAAAGTAGAAAAATACTCACAAAACTGTCATGTCTTTAGTTCCGCCCCTAAAACTCAGTAAAAGGTGTTCCCAGGATGAAAAGATCATTTTGCTGCATGCTAAATCTTGCAGGAAAAAATGATTTTTGTAGTATGATTCCGTAGAAACGAATCTTTGATATAATGTAAATGCTGCTGTTTCAAGTGGTGAATGTGTTCTTAAAAATGGGCTATATTGTTTGCTTTCATTTTGGCCAATAATTAGTTAATCGAGTTTGTAGAAAATGTTAGCATTCTGACTACTTAGCATCTGTAGTAACTTTTCTCTATGTATAGGGATAATTTTTTAGTGGACAGAGATGCTGTTCTAGTTGCCTGTTAAGCAAAATCTGCCCTCCCAATTGAAGAAGCCAAAGAGAATTGTTAGAGGGAAAAGCATGTAGCCATTGCAGCCTGCATTGCAGCCCGCATTGTCCAGAGAGTATATGCTCCGTACTTAGCTTCTACTGTGTGTTGTGGTCTGGTGAGTGTTGTTTCCTCTGCGCGCTCTATTTATTTATTTATTATCAGTGACCCTGACCACATAGTGTGATAGGTGCAGCATTCTTCCCTGTGGGAAAGAATTAAAGATGGTTCCATTTCCTAGACTACAGACAGGAATGGGGCTCTAAATGGTTTTCATAGACTGGCTGTTAAAGGCCAAAATTTTTGGTAAATCAATGCTGTATTATGCTCTTGAACTATTAAACAGCCATAATTATTGTCCCAAGATAGAATATAGTCCTTTTTCAAAGATTATACATGGCTAGGTGACAGACTCTGATAAATGATTGACTCTGGATAGTAAGTCATACCTTCGCTCTGTGGACTTGATGGTTCTTTGAGCATGGCATTTTGTTTTGACCTGTTCTTCCTTGGAGTCAAATTCATACACATGTATATAAATTTTGGTTTGGGCAACCAAGATCTAATTAAACAAAACCCAGGTGGGCCATGGACTCAGCCCTGCCTTATGTTTTTGACTCTTAGGTTCCTCGTGTCCCAGACTTCTTCACGTATGTGAAGGTAAGATACTCTGTGCACTTGGCCTCCTTTCCACGCGTATTTCATAGTCTCTTTGAGAGTGGTTACGAAGATGTTCAACTACCTTTTGTTTCCTGGGGTGCTAGGTCAGTAACTATGAGTGCCGTCTCTCTCCATGTGAGCGTGTGTTTAATGGACACTTTTATGGTAGAGTTGGGATGGGGCCACCACCTTAAAATGAGTGAGCAGACAAGGCCAGGCAAGCCAAAGGTTTAAGACACCATGAGTTTTTTGTTTTGTTTTAATGGGAAGGGAAGTATAAGGAAGAGCTCAGAGGGAGTTTGATACCTGGAATTGTTGGACTTAATTGACGCTTAGCAGACACTTAGTATAAAGGTTTAATTCTATTTAAAAAGAAGATCCATTAAATCAACTTCAAGTTCTTAACTCATGGGACTATTTTGCAACACTTCTTTGTAAATATTTTGTTAGGTTATTGGCAAAACAGTTTCAAGGTTCACTTCCCTGCCTTGAACCAGGTCCAGGCCATTTTGCTTCGGGGTAAATTAAAATCAGAACTCTTAAGTTGAACAACTTTTTTTTTTTTTGAATGTAAGACGTAGCTCTAACCCACATTACATCTTAAGGATGGCATGACTTGATAAGGATGGACTTGTGTGAGGTTCTGATTTTTCAATTAAACTTTGTATCACACGAGGTAATTGTCAGCGTTCTTGAGTCTGGTTATGGAATAGGCAGAACCCTGTAGTAACAAGAGTTGGAAACTGGCTAATTGACAATGCAGTTGCCTTAAACATCTCAAGTAGAGAACTTTTACATTAGTGAGATGTACTTGAATTTCAGAACTTAACAAATTTTAATTACTTTTTATTGAAAACTGCACTGAACGCTAAATGTCCACCTTTACAATAAACAAATACAGTAACGGTAACTCACACTAAAACAAAACATACTTCTGATAGCCATTATTTTTCTGTTTGGGACAATTTTAAAGTTTTCTTTTGTCACAAAACAGGAATGTACCTATACAAAGGCTCAAAATAGGCCATCTTTTTAAACAAAAAGGCAATGATTCACAGAAGACTATGAGCAGAACATGGAACTAGCTGATACAAATCTAATAGGATTTGTTAAAATCAGTCACATCTAATACATCTGAAGTGTTCTTGTATAAAATATCACGTGAAGAAAAGGATCAGACTTTATTCAACTGCTCAAAAAAGTCTGGCTCTGTTGTTCAGTTACGACATGCTGACAACGTTCCAAAAAACACACCACACCCCCTGTTACAGAAAAAGTGTCTTCCTGCAGACAAAGGGAAATGCCAACATTCACTTCCTCTTGCAACCCTTCTAGCTCAAGACTTTCCACTCAATAAAATAGCAGAGGATCTTGAAACTGAGAAATATAGTTGAGCTACAAACAGCTTGTGAACCTTAATACTTTTTGTTCTTTTTTGCATCATCAGAGGTTTTACTGCAAGTTACAAACCAACCTGCCCACTCAGTATGCAGTTCAGATGTGAGAGACGCTCTCTGTACAGGAGCCGTGGTACGTGTCACTCAATCCTATGCGTGGCAGGTGCTCTATTACAGGCAAACAGTTTTTCCCCATTTTGTGCGAGTTAACTGCTGCATTCCTGTTAGCCAGAGCAAGAGGGGGTCACCAGCCCCCTGCCTAGACAAGGACTTAAGGGACTCAAGTCACAGGATGGGGATTTCCTCTTAATATTTTTTATTTTGTTGTTTGAACTCTTGATGCAACATTGTAGAGCAGGGTGTTCAGGACCTGCTGTGCCCAAGGGACTGAGAAAGAAAAAAGCTCTATTTATTCTTTGTGATTTGATGCACAGATGAAAAACTTAACACACAATAACAGAAGTTGGTCGTTAATAAATCACATCCTAGTCTTTCAGCGCTTCCGTAAGCAGACGACATCTGCAGTTTTCTAGCTCTTGTAGTTTTAACACTGCAACATCAATGATGCATATGTCCAGAATCAGTTACAAAGACCATCAGATTCTTTTTCTCTCAGTTCATCTATTTTTCACTGTCTCTTGGTCCCAAGTGTATCTGAATGATTACCTTTCGGCATTCTCTGCTATTGCTCGTTGGGGTGCTCTCGATTGTCCCCATGTTTTGTGGGCTGGTTGGGAGAGGGCGCTTGGGAAGGATGTGCCACTGTCGGGAGGTTGTGAGTCACTGGGATGCCTCCAGGGATGATCCCTTCCATGGCTGCAGGAAGTCCTCCTGGAGCCACGCCCACGATGCCTGGCGGATATCTAAGGAACACATAGAAATAGGGCCTAGTAAGTTGAGGGCAGAGTTGCCAAGCTCTTGGCTCTTTTCCTACTTCCAGCATTGTGACAGGGAGTTTTGCCAGGCTGTCCAGGCTGGTCTCAAACTCTTGAGCTCAAGTGATTTCCCCCCCATAGGCCTCCGAGTCCTGGGAGTACAGGCTAGAGACACCACGCCTGGCTAACAATTTTTTTTTTTTTTTTTCTTTTGGAGACAGAGTCTCGCCCTGTTGCCAGGCTGGAGTGCAGTGGCGTGAGCAATCTCAGCTCACTGCAACCTCTGCCTCCTGGGTTAAAGTGATTCTCCTGCCTCAGCCTCCCGAGTAGCTGGGACTACAGGTGCACGCTACCACACCCGGCTAATTTTTGTATTTTTGTTAGAGATGGGGTTTTACCATGTTGGCCAGGATGGTCATCTCCTGACCTCGTGATCCGCCTGCCTCAGCCTCCCAAAGTGCTGGGATTACAGGCGTGAGCCACCGCGCCCGGCCCTGGCTAGCAATTTTTATGGGATAGTTTATCCTCCCTATCCCCAGAGGAAGGAGAAGTCTCAAACACTGGCAACTTAATTTATAAAAACTAGTCCAATGAAAACACGGGGCCACTAATTTTGTAGCTTTTAGATAACAAGATACTAGCCCATACTAATTATGAATGTGGATATACTCTACTGTTTAAAACACACTTTGTACAAAATGGACTTCCAAGTGTTCACCAGTTACTTCTGAGTGATAACATGATTTCCCAACAGAGCACAATGGACTCTTAGGGACTGAATGTTTGTCTCCCTCCATCCCCCTAATTCCAGTTCAAATCCCACACCTCCAAGGTGATGACCTTGAGGTAAAGCCCCTGGGAAGTGACTGGGTCAGGAAACGACTGGGTCATGAATGGGATGAGTGGCCTTACAGAAGGGAGTCTGGTTAGTGCTCTGGCCCTCTCTCTGCCATATGAGGATGCGGGAAGAAGCTGATGGTCGGCTGCCTGGCCCTCACCAGAACCTGACCATGATGGCAGCCTCATCTCAGACTTCCAGCCTCCAGAACTGCAAGACATTTCTTTACAAGCCACCCAGTCAATGCTACTCAATTATGGCAGCCAGAACTCACTCAACTTTCTAGGCTGGTTGGTTATATACTCCCATGGCCTGAGATGGGAAGTGGTATGCTTGCTGGCTGTTGGCTAGGGGACCGCCTTCCTCAGAACGCCCAGGCTTGGGCTGGTTTTATATTGCAAGCACGAGGTGCTGTGTGAGGACATACTGCATTCACCACCCACAGAACACAGGCTCCTCGGGCAAAGTGGGACTCAGTGTATTCACACAGACTTAGGAGGCAGGGCATAGTTCCCAAACCCTTTATCATCCAGGTAGAGGAGGCGTCTCACTGTGGAAGCCACCGCACCTGCAGCTCCTGGCCTGCCATCCTGTCACCACCAGTCAGAAATCCCCAAGACCTTCAGAAGGACTCTGGTCATGAGGGTCCCTCCAGTCCCTTCCTCAGTGCACATACACTGTTCTAGGGGGCCTAAGAACCCCGGCTTACGTGAAGGATAAATACAACGGCGACATGAAGAGTTGGGCCCCCAACTTCACCCAACAGGGGGGTCTGATGCTGTGATGGGCTTGAAAATACTTGTGAGGGCCAAAAGGATGGGACTGGAGGAAATGTGAAGACAGCCACGTGACCTGCAAGCACCGCGTAGCTGCTTCAGTGTCGGAGCCTTCATTACACAAACTAAACGCACTCTGGTCATCACTATGGCTACAGCAGGGGGCGTGTGGCAATGTCTGGAAACATTTTCAATCATCATAAGTGGGAGTGGGAGGTGCTACTGACATCCGGTGGGTAGAGGCCAGGGATGTTGCTAAATGTCCTAGAATGCACAGGCCAGGCGAATGAAGAGAATGATCGGCCCCAAATGTATTGCCAAGAGCTAGAAACCCTGGTTTAGAGTATGTAAAAGTTTTTCTTAAGATTCAAGGCTGCAACTTTATGCATGAAGGAGCTACTGATTTCCTGGGAATCCAGCAATAATGTGGGGCGGGGTGGTAGGGGTGGGAGAAAACCGATTCGTGGATGGGAAATACCACAAAAGAAACCACCTCCCAGTGAGGGCTCCTGTCTTTACCCCACTCTGCATTCCCGAATACAGCTCATTTCTTGGCTGACCCAAACTACAGGCATCATTCTTAGCATGTGGACAAGGTCATTATCCCGAGTTGACTGTACCTTCATTGGCCAGAATGCCTTCCGTGGACATAAGATTCAAATTAGAAAATGAACTTGCTCACAGACCTGTGCACTTGAACATCTTATCTATATAAGCCCTTCTCTTTGAGAAGCCTTTTTTTTTTTTTTTGGTGGTTGGGGGAGCGGGAGGCGGGGTTATCTCACTCTGTGGCCCAGGCTGGAGGGCAGTGGGTGATCTCGGCTCACTGCAATCTCCACCTCCCAGGTTCAAGCAACTCTCCCGCCTCAGCCTCCCTAGCAGCTGAGATTACAGGTGTGCGCTACCATGCATGGCGGAGAAGCCTTTTGGTTCTAAGATGGCTTTAGAATGAAAGGCAGTTCCTAGCACCTGTGGTCAATCACATGTGACCGAACCCAGTCCCTTTTAAAATAGGAGCTTCTGTTCCACGAAATTAGGCATTGGAAGACCTGAGGGGGCAGTGCACACAGTTCCTGCTGAGAAGGCCAATTGTTGTGGCCCTGCTGTAGCATCTGCGGGAGGTAAGCTTCCCACCAAGTTTGGGCTTCTCTCCCTGGCCCCGGGGTGCGGTGCTCACAGGCTGGGATACAGTCAGTTCCTCTTCTCACCTGTATGTGGCACCATTGAGCTCAGGATGAATTGCTTGCTGGTCTATTACTGACCAAGGCGCTGATGTGACAAAGAATTCCTTGTTCACACAGTTTCTTAAGCTTTCTGGGATGCGACCTAGGGTAAGATGATTAAAATATCATATTATTTTTACAAATCACAAGAAGTTTAACATGACACCTGTAGCTGCTTATGTGGGGAAATAAGCATTTGTAAAAGCGTAAAACATCCAAAGACCCAAGTGCTTGAGCTCTTCAACACTGACCTTCAGCCTCTGTCTGCCCCACCCGAACCCGAGTTTATGTCTGGGCCTAAAGGGAATGGTTCCCTCTCTGAAGTTTAGTTCAGGGCTTACATAAATAAACAGGGCCCAAGTCATAAATTTGGTGTTAAAAGTGAATTCTACCTGTGGTGAGCCACCTGTAGCCAGCAGGATGGGAGCCGGCTGGACTGTGGAGCTGAGGCTGCCCTTGGCAGGCCAGAGGCACGGAGGCGCTCACCTGTGATGGCTCGGCGGATCTCCGTGGCAGCTGCCTCCCTCATCTCCAGTGATGCCTGCTCGCTGTACCAGGCAGTGTGAGGAGTGCAGATGAGATTCGGTGCATCTTTCAACGGACCCTGAGCAAAGCTAGAAAAATGTAGAAAAAAGAGTAAGCGGGAAACGCTGCATACTCCCCCTGCCCTCCTCAGCACGACGGAGTTCTTGGCCGTGTAGGAAAGTAGCTGCATAGATAGCGTGGATACAGGAACATCTGTGATGGTATTTTATGAAGGCTGGGTTGAACGTAATTATCAAAATTCTGTAAGAACTGTAATTGGTAGATGAAAAAGTCCAATTCTATTGAACGCCTGTCCTGCCCTAATCCAGGGCAGACATGATGCCTGTCTGTCTAAAGGCCAGAACCACCGTCACCACCACCAATTTTCTGCCTCTCCTTCCCCGGATGACCTTTGGGAAACTTCCAGTCCGTTTACAATTAGAATACAGCACAATCCTTAGAAAAACAGAGGCTGTAAACGTCATCTCTGGAGTTTCCTGCCCAGGGACCTGTTTGGGAAAAGGGCCTCAAGTTCAAAGTGTGAGGGTCAGGTGTGGAGTTGGGCCCTGTGGGCTCCTGGTAGGCAGCTAGGGCAACACGCACCTAAAGGGCTCCGACTCATGCACGTCGAGGGCTGCCCCTCGTATCCTGCCCTCCTTGAGGGCTTGTGCTAAGGCTTTCTCGTCCACCAGGCCACCACGGGCTGCGTTCACAAGGAATGCTCCCTGCCTCATCTGTGGAAGGAAAGAAAAGCCGGTTACAGGCACACTGGCATGGTGTGTGGAAGACTCTTGTACCAAGGTTTAAAGAAGAAAGCTGCAAGCTAGGAGTTTTATTGGTCTAAGTGGTTTAATGTGTGTGCTGCAGTTTGCGGGAAGGGAGTGGGAAGTTCTGGTGATGGCTGGAAGCCAGGGCCATTTCTGCTGATCCTGAGAGGAAGCAACACGGTGGAAAGGCTGGACTGTGCCGAGCTGCGGGCCTCTTGGAAGGCTCTGGAAAGCCTGTGAAGCTGGGTCCTGGCTAGCGCCTGTCCGTCTCTGCTTAGCCTGGTTCAGCCGAGGAAGAGGCTTCACCTGACTTGTCTCTGCTGTGTTGCAGGGTCTCTTCCCTGCTCAAGTGTATCCAGAAACCATCTCCCTTGCCCTCCATGTCCCTCTTGTGCCCACAAGCAAGTGCTACCACCTTTCGACAGAAGTTTCCATGGCATCTATTCGCAAATTACCTGCTTTATGGTAAAGTCATTGATGAGGTGGTGGTTATGTTCGTTGAGATTGCAGTGCAAGGAGACGCAGTCGCTCTGATACAGCAAATCCTGCAGGGTGTAGACCCTCTGCACGCCCAGGGACCGCTCGATCCCATCCTGCAAGTAGGGGTCATAAAATATGACGCTGAATCCAAAGGCCTTGGCTCGAACTGCAACCGCCTGCCCCGTGCGACCTGTACAGAAACAGAGCGTCCAGGTGAGTGAGTCCACAGCCCGTGCCCCAGCGCTGCCACCTCCATTGCGTCTGAGCCGAGTCCGGGCTTGCCATCCCTGCTGGTAGCTGCTGCCGGAGAAATCGCGTGCCCAAAGCTTAGGCCTGAGTCGAGCACTGCCTGCGAGGGGCCACCATGGCCGATGTAGGACAGGTGAGGACCACAGTGCTTGCTGCTTATATTGGCCACAGCAGGATTTTTGTTAAAAACAAAACAACCCTTCCTTGTTACTGACATTTTCAAACACAATTAAGAGTGTTCTGACAAGCCCACATGCCCCTCCCATCACCACCCGTGTCCTCTGTCCCCACTCCTCTCCACACTTCTTGTGTGCACTGCAGGCTTCTTAACATGAGCTTTGTGTTTGAAAAACTTGCTGTCAATATAACAGGGAGTGATGTCCTGCCTCTTCATCACTGGGGTCGCTCCTGCAAAGGGTGACATGAACACAATGGCTCCCTGCAGGCCGGCCTGAGTGCAGACTGGCCACGTGCTACTGTGTTCTGGGCGGGAGGCAGGGCAGGTGACCATCAGGCCTGGACCTGTCCCACCGGTGGGGCCTCGTGCCCATCTGCAAGTATGCAGCCTGGGCCTCCCGCCAGCTGTGTCACAGGATGAAGAGGTGTCTCCCACTCCCCAACAGCTGTCATTTCATAAACCCAGCGGTCCCCTCGATGGCACCTCCAGCTTCCCAGAGCAATTGTCAGCATTTTCAAAACAAAATGGTTAGTGTTGATGCTCGACTGGGTTCTCCCGGAGATCACAGACGGAATCTTTAAAGCCATGGTTCCAAGGTGCAGGCGGGAGAAAGACAAAGATGCGCATTTCCGAGCAGGCAGCCCGTGTTCCAGGGGTACCTCAATGCTGGATGGCTCCTCCTCCTGCAGCAGCTCCATCTAACTGACGGCCTGGCTAGGACAACTGCCGTAGTTAGAACAAAGGTTGAGTAAGGCCAGTCTGATCAGGGACAGCTGCAGGGCAACTAGCATAGCAAGGCACGAACCATCACGCCTGCCCTCATCAGTGTCACCCCTTGGAGCAGGCAGTACTGGACGGTGGCAGGGACGGAGTGAGAGATGGCTCTCTGACGCACTGGCAACATGAGACTGAGGACCCCAGCATGCAACTGCTGTTCCTGCAGCCTCCATCCCCATTCATGGTGTCTGTGCACGAACATGCTTCAATCAGCGGGGCTCACACTCTGCAGATCCAGGGCCTGGAAGGCCTATGGAACAGCAGCCCAGAGCACCAAGCCTAGATTTCAACCATGCCGACGGGGGCTGGGTGCTATTTCTTTGTTTTTGTTCCCCAAGTTCACAAACCCCTTGAACTTTATCCGAGATTTTCTGACGACCTAATGACTTAATCCTGCTACTGACTTAATCAAAACCCATTCCCTACAGAAGAGACCTACTGCCCCCACCACCCCACACCACCTTTTTAAAAGCACAGCTCCCACAGGCTACCTTTCCCTCAGTTTCTGTCCATGCCCCCAGCCCCAGGCTGCCCTCTCTTGGCAGCACCGCCCCACCCGCCTGCTGCACTGAGCCAGCTGGGCCTGGGGGACTCTTGCTCAGTGGAACCCGAGGTCAGCAAAAGCTCTTAGCCCAGGATGGCTGCGGCAGCAACAGTCCTGAAGGCTACAGAGACACCTGGAAAGGGAGCAAGGAGAGACCATGACAGTCCCTGTGCTGGGGAACCAGGGTGGTGGTAGCAGTGGTTAGTGTACCGTCTCAAGAAAACAGGGCGGTGGCTGGGGGCTGAACTGGCCTCCATACACCGAGAGGGTTTTTAAAGTTGAATGACAAGGGCAGAGTCACAGGAACAACCCCGGGAAGAAGTCCCGTGACAGCTGCAGTCAGAAGCCCCTGAAACAAGCACTTCCCCAGTGAGGCCCCACCGTGCACCCAGGGTACTCATGACCACATGGCCCCAGGCTCTGCAGCCTGGCCAGAGACCACCGAGGCCCCAAGGGGCTTCAGAGTATACGAAGATGGAGATGAAGCAGCATTTCCGAGCCATGAGGCCCAGTGGGGCCTGGACAGAGGGAGCCTGGTGTTCACACCACCTCTGCCTTTCCAACAAAGTCAAAACACGGTGGGTCCTTTGAAAGATCCCCAGCAGTGGGCACTTCAACTCAGACCCCAGGCGAGGCCAGACCCAGGAGATCGTGGCCTGTAGAGGGGACAGAAAGATGTACACTCCTGGAAGCGTCCAGCAACTTCGCTCTCGTTCAAGCAGCACCCCAGGTCCAGAGCAGGGCTCGTGGGGAGAGGAGCACGGGAGCTTCATCCTCGGAGGTGTGGAGCTCCAAGCAGAGGCTGAGCAGCAGCTGGGAGCTCCCAGAGGCCAGAACATGACTGGCCCCTTGTGCACATGTGCCTTCTTGGAGTCCCAAAAGGCAGATACCATGTATCCCACCAAGTATCTACTTACAGATTGAGAAACTGAGGCAAAAAGCTCAGGTAATTCCCACAAGGCCACAGAGCTGGTAAGTGGTGGTGTTGAGATTCAGTGGCAACGGGCTGAGGTCTCCTGGGTGTGGTGTGGACCCTGATGGTGAGCAGGGTGGGGACCTCCTCGAGCCCCCATGGAATCAGGCTGCTTACCATCACCTTCTCCTTGGCACCGGCCCCCCACCACCTTGCTAAAGACCCTCCTGGGGCCTCTCCCCACGTGTCTCCTTTTCCTGGCCCTCTCTCAGGAGAGCTTTCCAAGCTGACAGCCTGACTCTGCCACCCCAACCTGGCATTTGAAGGCCTTCAGGAGTGAGGCCATGCCCACAGTCCAGGTCTCCACTAAACCGCCAGCCCCTACTTGAGCCCCAAGCCTGGCTGCTTCTCCATGACACAGCTCCATACAGCCCCTGCCCTTCACCCCTGCCCAGGGAAATTTAGTGGGCACGGTGCCTTGCCTGCTGCTCCACAGCAGAGAATGCTATCCTGCCAGACACCGCAGACAGCAGAGGACACGCATTCTTCCAGAACCACCCCAGATCCTACCTCTGGGGCAAGTTCCCTGATGGGTGTTGACTCCGATCTCCTACCCCGTGCGACACAGGGAGGGGGCTGGCCCTGCCCTGGGGACTCCTCAAGAGCAGGCTGGGGTTGCCTTTCCCGAGGGGTCCCCACTATGCCAGCCCGCGTCGGAGGGGGCGGGGATGGATGCAGAGGGTGGCACGTACCAAAGCCGATGAGGCCCAGCGTCTCCCCACGGATGCGGGCCGCTCCCGAGGCCACCTCTCGGATCTGTTCCACGCTCTGAACCCGCGTGCCTTCCCGCAGTGCCTGGTACAGCCACGTGTTCCTCCGGTACAGATTGAGGATGTGGCAGATGGTAGAGTCTGCTGTCTCTTCCACGGCTGCCGACGGGATGTTGCACACAGCAATTCCTAAAAGCGACGAGGCCAAGGCCGGAGATGACAAAACCTCAAGATCAGTGGGGAAGCCCCAGGGCTCCCAGCCCGCCCTCCTGACACGGAGGATTGTTGGCACGGGGGGAGGCCCATCTTATCGTCTAGCAGACGCGGGGCTGGGCACGTGGGTGGCAGGCCCTCAGGCTCTGATGCTCGGGAGGCTCTAGGCCGAACGTCCGCCCCTCCCTCCCAAGGAGGACTTTTCCTCCAGGACGTGGCTTCCGAACAGCCCAATTCCTATGGCTGATCTCGGGCCCGACTGGCTTCCTCCCGGGCTTGTGCTGAGTCCCAGGAAAGGACCTGGAGTGGCAAGTTAGTGGGCCTAAGACCAGACTCCTCCAAATGGACCCCACTCAGGCTCAAACCCCTCAAGGGTCTTCCTCATAGAGCTGGCAGGGGTGACAAAGAATGGCTTTTGGTTTTAAGGTATGCTAACAGTTTGATGCAAAAAACATACGTCTTAAACATACTTGTTCCACCCCCACATGGATGCATGGACTGGCCCTGGGATGGAACTGATGACCGAAGCGTGTGCACAGTCATCCTGTGGCCCTGTGTTCAGCACCCTGCTCTGGTGGGAAGAACTAGACCAGATAGGATGCCCTCCCTGCCCCGGGGAGCAGCCTTCAGGGCCAAGCGTGGCTTGGGGTAAGCCCTCTGGCCCCGTCCGAGCTGCAGAGACCAGGGTCAAGTATCTCCCAGCACGAGGCAACTGTGGCATGGAGAGTTAACCCAAGTCATAGGCAGAAAGGGCCCGACATTTACCCTCCACAGCCAGGGGGTGTCTGGGGAAGAATGAATGAATGCCATACAACAGGGGTGCAAGGAGGCAGAGGGCCAGGCTGGAAACGGCCCCTCCCTACCACCCAACAAGTGGAGAACCAGATGCCTACTTGCAGCAGAGACCAGAGGGGCCAAGCCAGGGGTGGGGCCCCAGGGGGTGGGCTCAGCAGCCAGCCTGTGGCTGGCTCCCAGTTGAGCTCTCTGAGGAGGGGTGTGGTTATTTGGGCACCATGTCAGCCCAGGTGAAAAGGTTCCCACCTAATCTGAGGTGTGGGACCCCCTAGGAGAGTGCCTTTCCCAACAAGGGTTGTCCAAGGCACCGGGACAGGGCCACCTTTAAGCCAACCCACGATTCCTCTATCTTAAGTCCTGAAGATTGGAGTGGGGACAGCGATCACCAAGGCAGCTTCTTGGCCTCTACTGGACAGGAAACAAGAGCAGTGGGCGCCGCAAACCCACTTTCTAGACAGCTGCATGGCTGTCTCCCCAAGAGGGCCACCCCTAGGTCTAGGGTCTTGAGAGTGACCCCTTCAGCAGGACACACAGCTCAGAGAAGGTGAAGCCACCGTGAGCAGGTCATCCACCCACCCAATGTGGCCACTGAGGGCTCCTCCGGGCCACAGACACCTGCCAAGGGAACAGTGTGGTTGACTGTGACTGAGGCCGACCAACTTTCCCACGAGCTGGATGCCAGGAATCTTGCAGGAAACGGGCCTCGTTCATTTGAAATAGCTCAGCAGAGAAGCTGGGGCTTGATCACATGCCATGTTATTATTAGAGTCAGATAGACTGAGGCCGATGCCAGAGTTGAAGAAAATCTTTGGCGGTTGGGACAATTTGCATTCCTTGGGCAGGCTAAAGCCCAGCAGGGAGGCCCCGCAGCAGAATCACCCTCAAGGACATTGGCTCCGTGCTGCCGCTGGGGCTTGGCCATGCTGCCTGGCGTGAGCAGCAGCAGCTCCTCCTAGAAGATGGGCTGATGCCGGCTGAGAGACCCCGCAAGGCCACCTGTGTAAAGGCCCACGGGTGGGTGGGGCACAAAAAGGGAGGCTGAGGCAGGACATCCGGTCAGTCTTCTCACGGAACTTGGACATTCAGCTCCTCAGTTCCAGTGCTCACCACAGTGCAGAGTCCCAGGACGGGGAGAGGGTGCAGGAGGAAGAGCTGCAGCCACTGCCTGGGATGGAAGAACCTTCCCACCCCCACTGCTGCAGCGCCTCTGCCAGGAACCTCCATAACCTCACCGCCCTCTCGGAGGGAGTGTCTTAGCTGTCCTAAACGCTCTGTGGATGCAGCCTCCCTTCTGGTTGAGTCAAGCTGCAGCAGCCACACGATGCCACACGATGGGTGTGCCACACTTTGAGTGCCACACGATGGGCGGCTCTGATACTCACAGGCTGGGCCTCCCAGTGTACATGGAGCCTGAAACACGGTACCAGAGAGGCAAGCTGCTTTGCTCCCATGGTCAGTGCCATGGTGTTTTAATCCCTTCAGGACTGCCACTAGCACGGGAACCAGATCAACCAGCTTGCTGGAGGTGGCGGGGGTGGGGAGGGGTGTAGGGCCTCTCGAGGTCTTCCCCTCGTGTCTTCCGTGTCTTCCTGGCTCGTGGGAAGAAGTGTAGGTGAGCAGCTTCCTCAAGTGCTGACTCTCGCCCGTCATTCCAGGGCTGATGGCTCAGAACCTTGCGATCCCAGAAGGCTTCACCAGAGGCCTCGTGTGCTGCCTCGTCCAACATGGAGGGCCCTGTTTTCTGGGCCTGCCAGGGACTCCCTTTCACATCAGGAAGAGGGCCTGCCTGCAGCCACCTGCCGCTCCCAGCCCTCAGCACAAAAGGCCCACTGACCGCATGATGTGGGCAATGCATTCGGAGACAAAGGACGTCTGGACAGAGGCTCATTTTCCACCTCCAGAGTCTACATTTGAAAAGTGCCCTTCAAGAGGGCCCCACAGATGTCTTCCAAGCGACCTTATCAGATGGCTTATCAGATGGGACCAGGATCAATGAAAATCCACCACTCACAGCCCTTCCACATCTTCCAAAACCGCAGTCCCTGGTCCTGGTCGTCTTCTGTGGGTCTCAGAACTCAGGGAACACAACCTCCCATCTCGGCCCTCCTGGGCCCCCTGTCATTGAGGCCTTTCTGGCCCCACTGCCTGTGTGGGGCCCTTCTAGAAATGGAGAAATAGGAAGTTCAGTTCCACAGGCAAGGACCTCCCCTCTCTCCCTGGAAAGCAGCTGCTGGTCCAGCCGAGGAAGGTGAGGGTCAGCACCCATGTGGGCCTGGGAGCTGGGAGGTGAGGGGCAGACGTGCTGGAGAAGCAAGAGGTGTGCGGGGAAAGGATTTGAGAGCCCCTGGCACATGAAGCTGTATTCTTCTCTGCTGTTCAAACTTGGGATTTCAGCTCTACCAAGAGCACAAAGGACATTTGTTTTCAAACAAAAATATCCTTGTTTGTGCCAGGGAAAGATGGAAAATTGTAGTTGATATTAAACACGCTTTTGAAGACTCACATCTTCCGGAGTGTCTTGGTTCCAACGGAGGGGCTCGGAAGGACGCCACGGCTGGTAGCAAGCGAGGGGCGTGGGGACGGCGAGGGGTGGATGTGGGAACCTGCTGCTTCCAGGACCCTAAGGGGTCTGGATCTCAGTGACCCTCTCTCCTTCCCTGGCCTTTTGCTCTGGGATTTGCCCCTGGGGCAGCCCCACCCCACTGCGTCCCGACCCCTGTGAGTACATGGGCAGCTCCACCACTCGCCCGGCTCCCCAGCCCTGCTCCTGACACCAAGACCCACCCAGTGCTTCTGGTACTCGGGTGCTGCCCCAAATGGCAGTGAGGGACTCAGCTAGATTCTGACCCCAGGCTAGGGTTGTGGAGAGAAAGCTGGAGCCCATGGGGGTGGCCTCCCTGAAAACGTGGCCGGTGGTGCCCGAGGGCAGGATTCAGATGTATGTTGTGCTCTACTCAGAGACGATCTGACACCCAGCCCGTCCCGGAAGCACCGGGGCCCACTGGGGCCTCAGCCGATGGGACAGAGGTGGGGAAATAGCACTCAGGCTATTCCTGGAGCACAGGAAGGGCTGTTCCGAGGCCAGGCTGCTGTCTGGACCACTGTGCCTGGGTTCCGAGTGGTTCAGAAGTATCCCTTAGCAGCCTCATGAATTTGGGGCACCTGAGCACTCATGAGGCAGAGTACAGCTCCCACTCCAAAGTGCAGGGGTGGCCGGGCACGGTGGCTCAAGCCTGTAATCCCAGCACTTTGGGAGGCCGAGGCGGGCGGATCACGAGGTCAGGAGATCGAGACCATCCTGGCTAACACGGTGAAACCCCGTCTCTACTAAAAAATACAAAAAACTAGCCGGGCAAGGTGGCGGGCGCCTGTAGTCCCAGCTACTCGGAGGCTGAGGCAGGAGAATGGCGTAAACCCGGGAGGCGGAGCTTGCAGTGAGCTGAGATCCGGCCACTGCACTCCAGCCCGGGCGACAGAGCGAGACTCCGTCTCAAAAAAAAACATAAACAAAACAAAACAAAGTGCAGGGGTAGCATGTTCCAAACACAGACCAAGCACAGCACCCACCTGGCCCTCTCCCGAGGACGCTCGATGACAGTGGTCTGCTCCTCATGCCTCTGCACTCAGCCCTCATGGGCTCACACCGGGCGCTGGGCAGAGGCCCCTCAACACAGCCCCAGCGCCTGTGGCAAGGGGTGCAATGAGCAGCTCTGAAGCCCCAACTCCG
Organism: Rhinopithecus bieti; assembly: GCF_001698545.2. Classification (NCBI taxonomy): domain Eukaryota; kingdom Metazoa; phylum Chordata; class Mammalia; order Primates; family Cercopithecidae; genus Rhinopithecus; species Rhinopithecus bieti. Next base: position 4,798,687 of record NW_016819184.1, on the reverse strand, counting down.
GGATCGCGCCTGTGCCTCTGCTTTTCTTTGGAAGCCTCTGTCATCAGCTGTGTTGGGCAGGGGGGTCTACCTTTCTTTGGTGCCGACCTGGGTCAGATGCTGCTAGGGCTGCGCTCCCAGAGCGGGAGGCCCAGGTTCCTGTGTGGACAGGGGTCTGGAGCTGTGTACCCAGCTGGGGTAGTTTAGGGGATGCACCCAGCAAGGGTGGTTTAGGGGACATGTGGCCAGTCGCATTCTCCCCTCTGGAGGTGGCGCTGGGTGTTTCCAGATGGAGCCAGCAGCAGCTCGGTGTTGCCCCGAGGGCAGAGATGCATCATCACAGCCCAGCAGACCCCACACAGCAGCCAGCAGGGACAATCCTACCCGCGCCATGTGAAGGCAGGGCCGGCAAGGTGCTCCACAGCCCGCCCTGCAGGCAGCCACCTTGCTACAGCCAGAAACGGCTGCTCCGTGTCCCAGTTCCAGCTGCTTCTCCAAGCCCACCCACGCAGAGCCCACGGAGCTCCGGACAACTCCAGGCAGCCAGTGCAGCCTCGCACTCACCGAGCTCGCCGGCAGCCTTGATGTCCACGTTGTCGTAGCCACTGCCTATCCGCACGATCACTCTCAGGGCCTTGAACTTTTCCAGGTCCTCCCTGGTGAGGGTGATGGTGTGGTACATCATGGCACCCACGGCTTCGTTTAGAACCTGCGTGGGAACAGAGCACAGGGTCGGAGCCCCACCCCGGGCAGCCCACGGGCACCCCTTGGCCTGGTCTCCTGGCCCTAGTGCCCTTGAACCCGAGGCAGGGGAGTTCAGTAGGAAAGCAGGGAACAGGGGTTTTGGGGCCTGTCGGTGACTCGGGGTGACCTAATGGGGGGATGCTGGGGAGGGCCGGGGAGGAAACTGCCCAAGGTCAGTGCAGCCCCTGGCCGGGCAGGGCGGGCCCACCTTCTCGTGGATTTCCTGTGTGGACTGCGCGTCACAGAAGGCCACAGTGGCCAGGTCCTTCAGGATGGGCATCTCCACAGTGCAGTCGCGGCCGTCCAGCAGCGCCACCAGGGGCGGGGTGCAGGGGCCGTTCATGATCTGGGGCGGATACCTGCAAAGAGGGAAGCGACGAGCACAGTGGGTGGGTGCTGGAGGGGCAGCTCCCCACTCATCACTGCGGGCAGGGCTTGGGCAAGCGAGGGCGGCGGAGCAGCGAGGGCCCCACCTCCACCTGCATCACCTCCCGGCGAGCCACTGTCACGAAGAGGGGCCCCCATCCCCACTTCCGATCCACTTGCGGCTCTGGTTGGAAATGCACACGGCTGCTTCCCTGCCAGCAGACCATAGTCCCAAGAGCCTCAGGACCATGGGGCCCCGAGGCCAGCACAGGAGAGTCCAGCACAAGATGGGCCCCCACGCCATGTGCCTCCCCGCCTGCACCGGCACCAGCTGCCCTCGCACAACGTGACAGGGGATAAGGCGTTCCTGGAGAGGCCCTGCACAAACAAGTGCCCTGGGCAGGCTCCTCCAGCCCCTCTCACCTGCGGTAGGTGGGAAGAGATGGTGAGTCTGGGGCAGGGAAGGTATTGCCTGAGGGCAGGACGCCTCTGGGGGCTCAGGAAAGCAAACTTCTCAGAGGACCACACAGCAAGCAGCTCTCTAGACAGGCCAGAGCCATCATATTAACCCCGACAGACTTCCTGGTGCTGCCAACAAGGTGAAGGGATAGCTGTGAGGGCAGAGGGGCAGGGGCGACCCCAGGAAGGGCCCCAGTGGTCCTTCCCACACGTCCAAGTCCAAGTTCTCTAGCAACTTCATCTGGACCAGCAAGGCCACATCTAGATGTTCAGCAGAGTGGTGGAAGGCCTTCACCTGCCACGCCACAGATGCACACGCTTGCGCCCCGTGCACATACAGGGCAGACACCCTGCAGGGCCCTCCCAGGACGCAGCGAGACCCCCAGGCCCCAGGGCCTCTTTTCTCTCGCTATTCTGTGCAGCAAACCCAGCCGGCTCTGAAGACCTCAGAGACAGAGAAGTAGCATTTTCTCCAAGAAAAACTGCCCCCTTCAAATCCATCCTTGGATTTTGTAGGTCCTCCTGACCATCTGGCCAAACCTCAAAATCTTCACGACCCACACCCTGGATACAAGAGAATGGCCATCTGAGTTCCAGAGGTGCAATCCGCCGAGATGCCAGGAAGGGGCAATGTCTCTTTTCTTGTCAAATTAGAACTCTTTAACCTCAGATGAAAGCTCTGGGGCTCATCAAGCTTCCAGATCAGCCCTGACGGCCGCCTTACATCCCCGTCCCCTCCCTCCCTCCGAGGCGGGACGGTTCAGGCCGTTGCTCCAGGCTGGGCCCAGCCTGGTGACCCACCATGGGTAACCCAACCAGGAAGGTGCGACCTTCCCGGAATTGCTGGCCTTTGGCCACAAGGCCGCAGGCTCAGGCTCCCACAAACAAAAGCAGGAGTCTTCCACAAAGGCCAGCTTCATCTGTGTGGCTGCCACCTTCCAGCCCTAACCTCCTCAAGGGCTCTTGGTAGTTCCCAAGCTGGCCACTTGGTGGGGACGGTGATCGGGACCCCAGCCATGGGGGGCTCCTGCTGGACCACCAAGGCTCATATTCAGTTAGCCACACACTCTAGTAAGGAGCCGAGGAAGAAAATCCCCCTCCACTGGAGCCTACGTCCTGTTAAGACTATACACGGTGCTGGGGAGGGACGGCCCAGGGCACCCGCAACTGGGCCTTGGGACAATCGTCTCTTTGAACACAAGGTACAAAAAAGGCTTTTGTCTCAGCCTCAGAAGAATGGGCTGGGGAGCCAGGGCCACAGCCAGCCCTGCATGGCCCCAAGCTGTGTGCAGTTCTCCTGCCACCCCTGGCTGGGAGAAATCGTAGCCCCTCTCAGCCCTGAGCTGTAGCCGCACCCGACGCTCAGACACCAAGGGTGCACGTGCACCCAGTCACTCCTGCTGCTGCCCCAATGCCCAGGTCCCCCCAAACNGGGGGGCTCCTGCTGGACCACCAAGGCTCATATTCAGTTAGCCACACACTCTAGTAAGGAGCCGAGGAAGAAAATCCCCCTCCACTGGAGCCTACGTCCTGTTAAGACTATACACGGTGCTGGGGAGGGACGGCCCAGGGCACCCGCAACTGGGCCTTGGGACAATCGTCTCTTTGAACACAAGGTACAAAAAAGGCTTTTGTCTCAGCCTCAGAAGAATGGGCTGGGGGAGCCAGGGCCACAGCCAGCCCTGCATGGCCCCCAAGCTGTGTGCAGTTCTCCTGCCACCCCTGGCTGGGAGAAATCGTAGCCCCTCTCAGCCCTGAGCTGTAGCCGCACCCGACGCTCAGACACCAAGGGTGCACGTGCACCCAGTCACTCCTGCTGCTGCCCCAATGCCCAGGTCCCCCCAAACGGGGTGTCCGCATGAATCTGCACCAGGAAAACAGGGCAGGGCAGGGGGAAAATACGGCAGGGATGAGGGTCAACACCCCCATGTCCTCGCCAGCCCACGACCCGTATGGGTGGAGAGAAAGTATGCAGCAGAAAGCTGGACACCCCCTCAGCTCATCCGCGAGGTCCACAACAGCACCATCACCCAACGAGGAACCCAACACACATGGCTCCCACCTGGGTTCCTCTCTTCTGCTAAGAAAATGGTGCAACTGCCAAATTCCAAAAGATTCTTTCTCTTTCAGTAGACTCCTCCGGCCCCCTACTTGAGGTCTGAGGGCACAATCCTGTGGGGCCGGGCAGTCCCGGCCTCATCCCCCAGGCTGTCGCCCCTGCAGGGTGAGGAACACCCCAACTTCACGTTCAGGGGTGCTGGCAGGATGGTTACTGGAGACAGTGCCTGATTATAAGAAATCCAAGCTGTCCACTAAACAGGAGCCACACAGGAACACCACGCTGGGCGCAAGGTGGGAATCCAGAGCCGCCGATGCGTCTGGGGAGCCTGAGAGACCATTGTCACAAGATGTCCATCCACAGCATCATCAGTGCATGGATCCGTTACCAGGGTAACAAACTCCAGGTTGCCTAGCGATCGGCTCCCTCCCCGACACGCGTTGCCTTTCTCGTTGGTGAAGCCCACCCTTTACCCTCCCTGATGGCTGGGCACGAAGAGCATGGCTGAGGATGGCCCAAGAGACCTGTCCAAGGTTTGAGGCTCAAATCCTGGCAGGAGGTCCTTCATGGCAAGGTGGGAAAAGAGAAAAGCAAATGGGTTCCCATGCTGGGAAAAGATGCCGGGCACAACGGCCAGAGGTGGGGGGTTGGGAGTGGGTGAGATGCTCGCGTGTCCTGCATGAGGTGCAGGGATATGGAGGCCACAGGAAACTCCCAGCCCTGAGCATGAGAGCTTAGCTGGGACAGTGCCAAGGTTTGCTCTAGAAAGGAAAGCACCATCTCCCATGTGCTCCTTCAGTCCCAGAAGGAAACTGTCCACCTACACACCAGAGAATTTGGACTTACATTCAAGCCCCTGCATGGCAGTCACTGCCCCTACAGGCTTGCCTTGCCGGAGCCTGGGGCAGAGGTTCCTGGAAGATCTCATATGGAAGATCTCATATGGAGAGATGAAGTTTAAACAGATCCCCCATCTTATCTCACACAGGATTCCTGACACCTGTTTCAGGCTTCTGAGAATTTGAGCAAGTTTTTAACATATTAGGATGTAACTGACACATAGAGTAAGATTCACATACATTAAGATGGAACATGACCCTTTTAGGTATGTGGGGTCCCCAGGCCCAGTGGGGTGGGAGGATTGGGAATTTGAGAGGAGAAAGCCCAAGGCACAGTATGTAACGAGGGCTTCCTGAAAACTGGGCTTTAGGATAAAAAGCCAAGGCTTCCAGTTGCTATGCCCAGCTGAAGGCCTTTTCCATGCAGACAGACCACAAGGCTGACAGGAGTCCTACAGCGCTGCTGTTCCTCCCACTCCACAGCCCAGGAATCAGAGCTCAGGGTGGCCCCGTACCATGGTGCGCGACCACAAGGTATGAGGAAACACTTGGGGACGAGGTTCACAGGGCCCTGGTGCCCTCTATGTGCTATTCTTCCTTTCTACCATCTCCCACCAGTAAACCTGCCTTGTCTATTTCAGGACAATTCCAGCTGCAACTGGACACATCAGGGAAACGACATCAGTGCCTTCCTGTTGCCAGCCTGCCCACATTAACTGTGTAAAGCACAAAGCCCTACTGGCTCCCCTGGTATCAATTACTATCTGGTTTCAGGCTTGCGTGTGCACCAGTGTGGCCCCGCCCCGCCCCTCCATCCGGGATGCGCTGTGCACCAGCTCGAGGCCAGTACTGACGCCCATCTCTGGGCCTGGGATTGCTCAGAGCTGCAGCTGCAATAAATAATTGTGAAATGAGAGATGCTCAGTCAAAAACAAAGACAACACCAGGCCAAGTTGCTGGAGTTTTGTGAACAGTAACCAGACACCTGGGAAAAGCCAAGTCCGCAGGTCTCACAGATCCTAAGTCAGGGAGATCTCAGGGAGGATGCCGGAAGGATTCAGAGCTGGAAAACACTACATTTCATTGTGGGGAGCTGCTGCTTTCTTGGATACAGGCGGACAGGCCTGGAGTTGACCTCCTGGCTCAGTACCATGCAAGGCAAATGGGATGTTCTCCTGAGCAGTCACCAAGGAGGACTGATCCTGCCACAGAAAGCTGCCTGCAGTGTTTCTGAGACCCATTTTCCAGTCTTTCTAGACATTGTGTGAGCTAAGCCGACATCCTTTCAACAGAAATTCTCATTATTTAAAAATGATCTAAATGGGTTTCTGTTGCTTGAAGCTCAAGACAAACTACCCCAAGGGAAAGGTTTTGTTGCTTTCAGGATTTTAGGCTTCCACCCAAAGCAAAGCAGCTGCAATGATCATTTCTGACATAGGAGGCAAAGGATGGCTCTGGCTTTTTTTTTTTCTTTTCTTTTCTTTTTTTTGAGACAGAGTTTCACTCTTGTTGCCCAGGCTGGAGTGCAGTGGCACGATCTCCGCTCACTGCAACCTCTGCCTACCAGGTTCAAGTGATTCTCCTACCTTAGCCTCCCAAGTAGCTGAGACTACAGGCACGTGCCACCGTGCCTGGGTAATTTTGTGTTTTTAGTAGAGACAGGGTTTAACCATGTTGGCCAGGCTGGCTTCAAACCCCTGACCTCAGGTGATCCATCCGCCTTGGTCTCCCAAAATGCTGGGATTACAGGCAATGAGCCACTGTGCCTGGCCGGCTCTGGCCTCTTTTTCACAACTCACTAGATTTTATGGAAGTTTCCTGATACTGCAGCAGTCTCAAGACACCAGTGCCAGACTGGCTGGGAGCTCAAGGTGGCAACTCCCGTTCCTGACAGGGGCTGTGGCTGCCCAAGGACAGGCGCTGGCCACATACGCAGGGTTGCCCCATGAAACCCCTGCAGGTTGCAATCTTAGGGCTGACAGAAGCCGTCACATTCATGAGAAGAACCACTGCTCAGAGTCACAGCAGTGGCCTTGCAGGAGGGAGCCTCTGTGGAATGAAGCTAGTTGCTGGAATTTGCCAAGTGCCGTCACCAGCTGCCCTAACACAGATAACTGTAAAAAGTACCTGGATCCTTCCACAGACGGGAGATCCAGGCAGGCCTTCCAAAGATCGCGACAGAAGGCGTCATTCAGGGTGCTGCAAGCAGCTCCCAGCTGTAAAAAGTAAAGGTTCCTCTTCAAAGACTTTCCTCCTCGTCTAATTAGGAGGAATAAATAGTAACTTCTCTTAGAGGCAAAATGTATTCAAAGACCTGTGCTGACATTCTCAAATATCTGCTAGCCGTGGTAAGGAAATCAATGTACTGTGTGTTCTTAGCTCCCACAATTTAGCCTAAATATTTGCCCTGGCATGCTTATACCGGTCCAAGCAAGCATTAGGTCATACCCTGTTCCTCTTCCTTATTTAAAAGCTTTTTTTTTTACCTTTCTCAACATTCCACAAGTTACTTCCTCCTTCCTTTGTTCCCCTCTACCTTTGCCTCTTTTAAAAAGTTCTAAGTTGCTAGCCAATCAGGACAAATACAGCATGTGAGGTCCCGTTCCAGCCAATGGAAACCGGACACAGCCATAGGGTGGACGCGTCAGGTCATAAATGACCCTGTCTCCTTTGTTCGGTGTACTCTCGTGGTAAAACTGCTGGCAATTGTACCCTTTCTGCAGGAAGTAAAAATGGCCTTACTAAATAAATTAAATTTATGTTCAAGTGCTATTTCTTTATGGCACCGAGGAACAAACATTTCAAACAGAGCCAAGCGATTCAAGGCTTCATCAGCCCCTATAACCTGCAGTGGCCTGGGAGGCAGGAGAGCCTAGCAGCCGGTGTGGTTCCCGGCCTCATGCACAATGATCCAGGTAGAAAGAGGAGACAAAACCACACTAAACCCCAGAGGCCGGGGTGGGACAGGGAGGGACCCAACAGGGCTGTACCTGAGGCCCTGCCTGCCTCCAAGGAAGCCCCACTTAATATCCCACCAATCCTACCACCCTCAGAAAAGCTTTCTCTTAAATGCAGCCTGTTCCCCAACTAAATGGCCGCTTTCTGCAATCCAGCATGACCTGATCCTCACTGGCTAAGCTCAGCAGACCTGATTGCTAGAAAGCCAGGCACAGAATCAGAACTAAGGTCTGCTAAGAGTATTATTTCAGAGGCTTGGGTTTCTACAATATTAAACTGAAAATTGTGACAGGGCCAAGCTGGGGGCCAGACGCTGACGCTGGGACATACGCAAGTGCCTCTCAGACACTTGGCATTAAACTTGTAAACACGGCTGCCTCAATGGGTCTACAGGCCAGCCCAGCACACAGGGCTGTGGGGCTCTGAGTAGGGGAAGGCGGTCTGTGGGAGCCTCGTGTTGTCAAGGTAAGAGATGCTTCCCTTGCTTTGTAAACATGTTTAACCACGTTATAAAAGCTGTTCTAAACCGTCAGACGTGGGATCTAAACAACAACAAATGTTCTGCAGTTGGCTGATCTGGAATGTGAGCAAGCCACGGTGACTCCCCTCCTTGTGCCCCAGCAGCCGGGAAGGTGCCCGCCCCCAGGGCAGCTGCAGAGAAGACTGTGGGAAACAGGCATCTCCCCTCTGCCTTGCACAAGAAGGACCACAGGTGCAGGTTGCTGATGAGCCGTGGCTCCAGGAGCAGCTTCAAGGCATGATTTGGAAGAAAATCTGTGTTGCTAAGAGTGGCACTATTTTAAGGTTAAAAAAAAAGAAAAAAAAAAAAAAGAAAAAAAAAGAAAGAAAGCAACTGCTATTGGAAATCTCAGCTTTGTTTCTACGTTGTTATCTGCTTTTTCATTTGGCAAATGGGCTTTCTCTCTGCGTTGTTTCTGGGAAGCCGTCCCAATGCTGCGTCCACTTCCTTGCCCAGCTTCCCAGAGGCTGCAATTTCATTTTACAGTCTCAGTCATGTATAGGTAGTATGTGCTTCCCTAGAAAGGAGAACCCAATCCTCAAGTTTTAAGTGTCACCTGACACCCCCACCAGATTGCCCGGCTCATGTGCACACACCTCCTCCCACCATGCAATGCAAATACGCAACACTTATCTCTCTTTCTGCATTCATGGCAGACATCACTAATCGATCCCCACATTCTTCCTGAAGCCAGGACCTCAGCCCTGGAGTGGCATCACACACACCAAGCTGTTAAAGACCTGGCCCAGCTGAAGATGATTTAACTCAACCTTGGACAAGGACTAGCCTGAACCAGGCACTGGAAGACAAAGTGAGGAGAGAATGAGAGAGCAGCGTGGTATAAAGTGAGTGCCGGGGAATTTAAAGAATGAAGTATACCTTCTAAAGTTAGAAACTGGTGATGGCTGTGCCGTCACTGTGTACATCCATAGCAGCTATAGGGAGGGATTATCCATATTTTCTCCAGTGAGGTACAACCGGGTAGGAAAAAGCTCGCAATCTGCTGCATATTCAGCCAGCGCACTCCTCACACTGAGAACACCAGGATCTTAGTCTTCTAAAGTTGGGCTCTTACTTGCCAACAATTTAAAAGGGTTTATGGCAAAGGGTTCATGTGAATTATCCCTCAAGTTCCCCCTGCCTTTCTGTAAGGAGGAAAACACTGAGTGTTGGGAAATCCAGCTTCACCAGGGCCTCTGAGCACCCTGGGGCTGTGCTGTATAGGGTGCCCCACAGCAAGTGGGCTCCCCAGAAGGCTGGATGTGCCCCGTGGGGAACCTAGCTTTAAACTCTTCCTTGGCTTCTGAGTTTGGCATTCTCTGCAAAGTCAGCTGGAGGTTTGGTGAAGAAATGGCCACAGGAACACCTTGATAAATAGATTTGCTTCTTAAATAAAACATGTATCTGAATGAGTCACAATGTGACATGTGAGAGGCTCGCAGGTAATCTCCCTTGTAGCTCAGGTGACAGCTGGACACAGAGCTGGCGAGGCAGGAGGCTCCAGGTACCCCTGTCTTTATCCAGCCAGGCAGGTGCAGTCTGCTGCTCCCCAGAGCCTGGGCCACGTTCTCTGGCCCCCAAAAGCTTTCTGGGTGATCATGTGAATAACCGGGAGTATGTGTGGTATCTTCCACGGTTGGAAAGAGATGTCTAGAACCACACCATCAAGTTCAGGAAAAAACACAAAATACAAACCCCCTGAAAATAAAGCTCGTCTGCAACCCTAGAAAGACAAGCACGTGCAGTCACTTCAACAGGTTCCTCAGAGCCCCCGGGAAAGCTGCAGCCCGCACCCTGCAGCGTCGGCGCCATGCTGAACAGAGGAGCACGGGGCCCTGAACACAGGAAAGTGACAGGTATTTTCTCGTTTTGTAACACAGCTTAAAAGAAAAAAACCAAGTTAGGTGCTTGAAAGTGTTTTTAGGCACTGGTAGCTTTTTGGAAGCCCAGACACTGTCCTGTTGGCTGACGCTGGTGTTGAGTGTTCGGGCTCCGTCACCTTCACCTATCCCCGGGAGCAGCTCATGTTCTGGGGTGAATCTTTGCCCTGAGGAAGCAGGTGCCATCCACCCGGGGCAGATCCAACAACCCCACCCAGCCCGTGTGAATGCAGACACTGCTGACTCACTGGGCCTGAAAGATCCGTAAAGGGACATCACCAAAAACGGTGCCTTAGAAGGCATTCCCACAGCGAAGCAGCCAAGGACGCGAGGCTCTGCTTCTATTTTTGGTGAGATGCGCTACGTGTGCGAGATTTCCCCAGTGTCCCAGCCTCACATGGGTGGTCCTTGGGCTCCAGGAGGGAGGACAGGATGTGGGGATAGAAGCCGGAGCAACAGCCAAGCCGGAGGAGCAAGGAGTGAGGATTCTGGCTTCCCACTGGGTGAGGCTCTGCAACATACCCTCCTGCTTCCCAACACGGGGACGGTCCCTGCAGGGACGGGCAGTCAGGATCTTACGCACAGGATGGGGACACTCTCAGCCACCACTCTGGAGGGGAACACACATCATCTGAGTCCCCTTTCCAAAAAACAGTTCCGGTGGAATCTTCCAGGACTACTTGTTCTCTTCCTGCCGGCACGCCAAGGTCAGATGTGCCCCTGGGTCAGACTCCCCCACCTGCCTGTGCCTCTGCACACCCCACTCATGTGGCTGCTCCTCCAAGCCTCTGTGGAAGAGATGAGCCTCAGGGCATCGCCAAAGACTAAAAATTGTTTTTTTTCCTTTGAGATGGAGTCTCACTCTATTGCCCAGGCTGGAGTGCAGTGGCGCGATCTCGGCTCACTGCAACCTCGGCCTCCTGGGCTCAAGTGATTCTCCTGCCTCAGCCTCCCAGACAGGGTTTCACCATGTTGACCAGGCAGGTCTCAAACTCCTGAACTCAGGTGGTCCGCATGCCTCGGCCTCCCAAAGTGCTGGGATTACAGGCACAAGCCACTGCGCCCGGCCAAAAGACTAAATTGTAAGAAGCGCAAACCTTTCAAGGACAAAAAGCGGCTCCCATGTGACCACCTGTTCACCCTGGTGAACTCACTCGTCAAAGCCAGGACTGGCTGGTCCACCTAACTCACTCCTGCCTGGGAGCTGCCCACCTCACCTCTCCAAGCTGCCGGCCAGCAGCAAAGAATGCTATGACTATGACGAGGGCTGTGAGGTCAGCGATGGGCCTTCTGTCCCAAGGGTGGCAGCTGCCAGCATGTGGTTCCAGCCCACTGCTCTTGAACGATGAGATTCTCAATTCAAGGGCCCAAGCTCCGAGTTGTGAGGTGGTCTGGAGCCTGTTGGAAAGACCACCGAGAATGCCCACCGTCTGCTCCGTCTCAACTGTAATGAAAACCGGCTGCCTGTAGCCAAGGGGCCGCCTGGGACACCCCCACTTCACATACCCCGTGTGGGCAGGTGCATTCTGTGCCACAGCAGTTAGACACACACCAGACTTTCCCAGGATGTGCCTGGAAGCTGGAGAAATACCTGGAAATGCCTGAAGTTGTAAAATACAAGTCTGGAGCCTGGTGCCTGGCCCACTGCCGTCAGCCTCTTTTCCTTAATTGGTTTTCAATACTTTATTGCAGCAATAAAATCACCTATGCACCCAAGAAGGCAAACACACAAGGAGTCGAATTTCAGGTAATAAAGGGATGGTAAACAGTCAGCTCTTTATGCCATACGCTGGGCATCATGACCATGGAACAGAGCCTGTCCCATTTAGAAAGATGGTCACGGTCACTTCTGTTGCACCTTCCAGACAACCCTGTGCCATAGAGGCTGCCATTTCCCCAGCAGGTAATGGAGACTGAGAGGTGGAGGGAACTTGCCCAGGGTCACACAGCGAGTAAGGGATGGAGTCAGGACTCAAACTCAGGTCTGACACCAGAGATCAAGCATGCCACCCCAGGGCCCACCGCAGTGCAAACCACCTGTTGGATTGGTTCAACTCAACAAACTCTGGACACCGGATAGACAGACAGCATCAGGCCTGGCCCTCGGACACAGGCCCTCGGACACAGACAGGTGATCTTGCCTCAGCAGGCTGAGGTAGGTCTTAAAGTTCTCTCTTTTACTGCGGGAATGTGATTGTTCGATCTATCAACCAGGCACACAAAATCAAGAACCAAGGGCCTGCGGCTCTTCACATGAGGCATGCGCTGTTTCCCCCCGGGTGTCTCTCTGGATCTTGCAGCCTAAAAGAGGCATCATTGTGGTGACTATCAGAACTGCGGAGAACAGAAGGACGCATTCAAGCAAGTCCGAGACGCCATAGGATAGCAACTTGTGTGTGCTGGCCCCACTCCCCAAGCCGGATGCAGGGACACATGGTCCTTCTCACAGCGTCCTACTGCCCCAGCAGGCATTCATGGCCCTGGTGATAAGAAACCTTGTCCTAACCTGGACAACATAGTGAAATCCCATCTCTACAAAATTTACTGGGCGTGGTACCACATGCCTGTAGTCCCAGCTACTTGGGAGGCTGAGGCAGGAGGATCCCTTGAGCCCAGGAGTTCAAGGCTGCAGTGAGCTGTGAGTGTGTGACTGCACTCCAGCCTGGGTGACAGAGTGAGACTTGGCTCTAAAAAATTAATTGAAAAACCAAACACCTGATCCAAGAAATGGATCTATGTCAACTTGGCCCTTAACACTGGCCTCTAAGAGGGTTAATGCGAGATTCAATGCACACGAGGGTGACCTTCCTTACAGGAAGCAACCTCTTGGGTGGCCTCCCTGGCAAGTGGCCCAAAAGCTCTGTGCCTCAAATGCCTGACCCCGTGGGCCTCTGGCCAGGCAGGGCTTGCCGAGACGGGAACACCAGGCCTCCAGAAAGCACTGACTTGGAAGGAAGCCCTTCCCCTAAAGTCTCGAGAAGAATGAGCTTGGGGAGCTGAATTTCACCCAGTTCTGAGTCATGGTGCCCAAGACCAGTGACCATGGCTGCTCAGAATCCAGGCTCTCTCCCTGAGCCACCAGCAGCCGCTTTGGCCGGTAGGGACACCCTTCTGTCCTTTTCAGTAGTAACTGGAGAGAAGGGCCAATCATCAGATCTCACCCCAAGAGAATAAAACCAAGAAAAGTGAGCGTTCGTCAACCCAAGCTCCCCATACCAGGCAGTTTTCCTAGAAGATACTCTGCGGCATGGAGGGTGTTTACCAGCTACCATATATCTGTTTCCCTGGGTAGAGAAAAACAAATGTGCTCCACATCCCTCGACAGACGGTCTGAGTGACCAGAGCCCGAGGTAGCTTCGTAGAGCAGTGCGGGGAAACCTCCGTGGTCAATCCCGCTGTGATTGTTCGGAGACTCCCTTCCCAGGCAGCGGATTCATGGTGCTAGACAACCAGCCAGCGAGGTGAGAAACCCTGCTTGCCAGGAAGTGACCAACACAAAAGAAAAAAGTACTCATCCCTGCCCAAGCAAGGCCATTAGCTTCTCTTCAAGTCCTGCATTATCCCCAGAAGAGCCATGGCCCAGATGGAAAAGAAGCATTGCTGGTTTTCTTATCAGTGCAAAAATCAGTGGCAACCCCACAGGCCACAAGCAGGAAACGCGACGTCTGTTCTGGAAACGGAGCCTTTGCTGTGCAGTCCCTGGTGTGGCCTGGCCATCCTCCCCTGCCCTGCTGGGGCCACAGCCGGGCTCCCAGGGCTCCCCAAAGCACTTCCAAGAAGGTGTCTTGCCCGCCCGCTGCGTGGGTACTGCTGGTGGAGGTGTTGGGTGAACAGTTCTCAAGTTCTAAAAATGTGCCCCTGACAACAACAGAAGGGGATGTTTGAGAAAAATAAGAGAAAATAGAGATGAGAAAAGAACGAATGGTTGCCAAAGGAATCTAGCAGAGAGGCCAGTTGCTGCACACTCCCTCACCGGCCGCACTCAAGGCTGGGTGCTGGGCTGGTGGCGTGTCCAGTGTGCGCACACACGAGGCTGGGTGAGATTCTGCAGAAATCTAAAAAGGCCACAGGCAACCCAGAGATGGCACGGGATGGCCCAGCCTGACTTCTCACTGTGTGGAAGTTTGACAGCGTCTACTGTGCGCTGGGTACCAGGTTCCCTGCACCTCACAAAAGGGCTCTAAGCACCACCCGGGGTGACAGGGGGAAATGGACGGTCAGAGTGCAGCGAGGTCGGGTCCCGATCAGGCTGAGGAAGGCCATGAGGCCGCGCCCGCCCTTCCCAGTGCCCCAAGGGACTTTCCCTCCAAGGTACAGAAGTAGCAGCAACCAGGAGGGCAAATGCCTTGGATGTTCCATAAACCCACAGCAAGCCGAGCGCCACTGCCAAGTTCCAGGGGTCACCATCAAGTCCTGCCCGAGGGGACGGCTGCCTGTGAGTGCCGGGACCAGGAGCCCTCTGGATGGCTGCCCCGGCCGCTGGCTTGTCCCTCGGAATCAGATGGACCAATTCCACCAGTGCCCTAGAGAAATGAACAACACGTCCTCTGGCAAAAGGACCCTGAGTAGCCTGTAGCCTGGCAGTGCCAGTCTTAATTTTCTCACCATGTTTCCCAGGCTGAATGTCCACAAAAGGAAAATAACATCCTCCTCCTTAGCTATGGCAGCCAAGGCTGAGACGGGAGAGGGAGAAGCCTCCCGCTCGCAGCATGCTCTTGTTTTGCGAGTGGTCCTAAAACCCAAGAGGAAAGAGATCAGCAAGGACTGCTGTCCGGCAGGCCAGGGCCAAGAGCCCTGTGCCCAGGCCCAGCTCACAGCCAGGAAGTGAACATTCTCAGCACAACAGCTGGCTGGACGCCGCCTCCATTCTTCTTTCTTCTCTTTTTCTTAAAATCTAATAACTTCTACAGCACCCCAGGCTCAGAGCCCAGTTTACAGGAAAACACTAGAACCCATCACAAAGGCATATTTATTCCTTCATATAAAAAGCATCTAATAGGCAAATCCCCAGTGGGGAAATGTGTTGGGTTGAGAGGTCAGAGGTCAGCTCTAAGCACTGTGGATGGAAGGGGAATGGACTGGCCTGCGCTGGGCGGTTGGTGCCAACATTCAGCTCCGCAGGCAGAGCTTCCTTCCCTGAATGCAATCCCTTAATGAGGCTGGGTCAGAAGAGGAGGTGGGAACCCCGAGGGAAGTCAGCGCCAAACAACAGCTGACTGCACCAGCCAAGTGCAAGAAGAGCTCAGCAGCTTCAACTAGAATGAGGCCCTGGTGAAATTCGAAGGTGACACGCAGGAGGCTGTTGACAGGCAGCGGAGGAAGGTGCTGAGGAGCAGGGAGGTAATGCCAGAAAGAAACTGCAAACTAGCGCTGATGCCGCTTCTTTGGAGAGGCAATAAAGGCAGGAGAAACTCACCTCTGCTTCTGAGCAACGGGTTCATCGGTCCCATCTTACACGGTGTGATTCTTCTACATGATCAGTTTCCCTCTTTCTTTGGTTGCTAGGAAGCTCAGAGCAGAATTCCCATCTATCCTTGTGTACAGGACTGCAGGGGATGCTGTGGCCCCACCACCCTCCCTCACCTTTTCCTATATTTACTTTTCCATTTATTAAAACTTTACCCTTGTGTGTGTTACAGCCGTTCCCAATAGCTAGCTTAAATCCTCTTAGGTCCAAAGAACATTTTACATTCCATTTAATCACACAGAAGAATGGCGTTTGCTCTTCACCGGGAGAATTAATTCCCTGAACTCTCCCAGGCAGCAGCATGATCCAGGGGAAGGAGTTTGGCCCCGCAGTCAGAGCAGCTCGGATGCAGGTGTGGTCTTGAGGGCAGCAGCTGGAGCCAGGCAAGCACCAGCAGGTGCGCGTGGAGCCAGCTGGGGACCCTGAGCTTGCCATGCACACAGCTCCAGTGTGATGCGGTTCTCAGAGCCCTGGGGGGCAGGTGGGGTGGGCACCATCACCTCAATGTTACCCATGGGAAGCGAGCCTTAGAGCCTATCATGACTCTTGCTCCAGAGCCTATCATGACTCTTGCTCCAGAGCCCAGCCACTTTGTCCTGTTTCCTCTTGCTGACACAGACCTTGGCTTCCAGCTTGGACTGGCGACTCCTCCCCAAGTGTATACCACTGTTGACTTCCCCTTGCTGTGGTAAAGCACTGTGCCTGGAGATCATCATGGCATGGGCCACATCCTGCTGTAGGACTCAGGGTAGGGGGTGAACCTCTCTGTGCCTGTCAGAGGAAGAACGTCCCGAGTTTTCCTGGGATTTCAGATGGGGGATCATCCTTGTCAAATGTTCCACAATAGGCCAGGTGCAGTGGCTCATGCCTGTAATCCCAACACTTTGGGAAGCTGAGGTGGGGGAATCACCTGAGGTTAGGAGTTTGAGACCAGCCTGGCCAACATGGAGAAATCCCATCTCTACTAATATAAAAATCAACCGGGTGTGGTTGTGGGCACCTGTGGTCTCAGCTACTCGGGAGGCTGAGGTTGCAGTAAGCCGAGATTGCTCCACTGTACTCTAGCCTGGGTGACAGAGCAAGACTGTCTTTAAAAAAAAAAAAAAAAAAAAAAGGTTCTACAATAGTGACAAATCCTAGTATTTACTGAACTCAGTCAGGGCCCTAGATTCTCTCAAGGCTGGTTTCCCCTACCTTGGCCCTGGCAAAGGGGCAAGAGGCACATTCCATGGGCCACCTGGGTAGGTGCACCCCACCAGTCCTGAGGAGGCACCATGTTCATATCTAGCTGGTATTGCAGACACGCTCCCCGCCAACCCCACTGGTACCCCACACAACTGTATTTGGAGACCAGGAATCAGGGTTCCTACTCTTGCCCCTTCTGGTGAAAAACACCCAGGGTACTAACTCAGCCACAGTCTTCTCCCTCAAATGGTCACACAGCTGCCCCATGTACCAATGACATTTGCAAACCCTCCTGGGATGAGTTCTCCACAGCTCTCAGGAGAACATGTCCCAAGGGGCCGCTCACCCTCTCAGTGGGGACAGGTGTTTCTAGGTTGGATTTTTTGCTCTCCTAACAATTTGGCAAAAGTTGTTTTATTTACATGCTGAAAGCTGCTGTTGGGCTAAATTTAACTACAGTGTACCTTCCTGTTCCTTCAGCAGTTCCTCCCTCCCACTGGAGGGGGCAAGAAAAGTGAACGGAGGCTAGTTTTTTTTATCCTTTATGTAAAAAACAACTAGAGAGCCCTTTGTTGAAGCCAGCCTCAGAGTGGGGAACACACACCTGACAACAGCACGTTTAATTACATTAGTTTCTACATCGCTAACATGGGCTAATTAGTTATGGATTAAAAAAAAAAAAAAAAAAAAAAACCTCTCCCACATATGAGCAAGGAATCTGTGAAAAAGCTTTAGAATTCTTGCTTCATATGCTCTTAGGGATAAATACATTTGTGCCAAACACCTGAAAAGCTTTCCTGTTAATATATGTTGACTTTCTCACTTAAAAAAATACATCTCTCTTCCTTAGAATATTAATTACCAAATGTAAGAAGTCTGGCGTGAAGCTCTACTTTTGCTCTACCCAGTCCAGCTCTCCACAGCTCAGCTTCTGCAAAGCACAAAGCAAACACTGGGACAACTGGCTGAATGGGACCCCTACCTCACACCATACGCAGAACTTGACTCAAAGTAGATCAAGACCTCAATGTCAGAGCTAAAACTGTAACATTCCTGGAGGAAAACGTAAGAGTGTATCTTCATGACCCTCCATTAAGCAATGGTTTCTTAGATGTGACACCAATGGCATAAGCAAAGTAAATACATAAGACTCCAAATTAAAACTTCCATGCTTCAAGGACACTATCAAGAAATTGGAAAAAATAACCACAGAACAGGGGAGAAATATTTCCAAACTGTGTGCCTGACACCAAAAAGCCTGGGCCCCATGACCCAGGAATTCTGACCCTCAACTCAAGCACTGAGGTTGATAGAGCTGAAATGTGACTTGTGGAGCCCCAGGATGGACACCAGATACTCAAGAGCAAAGGCCACATTTGAAAGTAGAGTTACAGCAGAATAGCGTAGGGGCACGTTGGTTCTTTTTATGGCCAGGTGAAAATGGGGCCACTCACCCGGTCTGTGGAATCTGCTCAGGTACTTATGCCCTTGGCTCTGCAAACCATCCAGGAAAATATGAACTGTACCTCAGCCAAGATCAACAGCTTTTAAAGATTCAGAGGAGCAATAATCCCTGGAGGGGTTTAGGAGGCCCTGAGCTTGGCAATGCACAGAGCTCCAGGTGTGATGTGGTTCTCAGAGCACTCAGTGGGGGCTGGGGGGATGGTGTGGGGACAGCACAGTCACACAAAACTATTATCTAGTAACTGAAGCTATGACCCCATGACCTGCTTCCTAGAAAACAGAGGGTCCCCTGATCAAGACCTCCCTACTCCACGTGGAACTGTTTTCTAAACCAGGAAGATGGAACGACCCTGTAGACATGAGGAGGCCAGTCAACGCGGGCCCTGGGGAGACAGACAGAAGAGGGTCTGGTGACTGGAATGCGGGCAGAGCTGGCCACGGTCCCAGCAGCAGTCTTGGCTGACACGGTCTGCCATGAAAACATGGGTCAATTCCTTTAAACTAACAGCAAGCGCCAGCCTCACGCACCACCTGCTCTGAGTCCCGCACCATGCCCGGCAGAAATCGTTTGTTGGCCTCTTCCCCCTCGGAGCCCTCCAGATGCGGCCAGGAGCCCGGCCTGTTAGGCAGAAGGCCTGAGACTTGCAACCCCAGTCAGCTGACGCCAGGCACCCACGTTACTCTCTGGCCAGACTCCTGGTCCAATCACCCACATACCAGTGTGGAGGACGTCTGTGCTGTCGAGGGGGACACACTCTATGCAATGTGGGCTTGTAGAAAATGCCCAGATACCCACTTTTGAAAAAAGACCCACTAAGCTTTAACAAGACAGAGACCTAGGACAGCAGCCTTTGCACCAAACTGAGGACCACAGCGGGGCTGTCTAGTTGTTCGGGCGTGGTTCACCCCATGTCCTCCATGGACAGAATGAAATCCACACCCAAGGGGTCAGAGGAAGTGCTGTGAAGGAGGCAGAGATGGGGGATAAGTTTGGTCCCTGAGACCCCAAGGACCTCAGCAGTCCTGTGTGAGAAGAGGCCAAGGGTCAACCACAACAAGAAAAGCACCATTCCCCGCTGAGGCCAGGCAGCTCCAACCTCAACATGCAAGCACTCTCTTCCTTCTCTGCTCACTGCTCTCCCAGAAGCACAGGAAGCAGGTTCAAGACCTACCCCCTTTGACAGACATAGAAATAGAAGCACAGAGAATTCAACACACTTGCCCAAACACAAAGCAGGCAGCACTCCTCCGGGACATGCATTCAACTACTTTATGCTCCTGGGCTGAAATCATATTCCTGGGGTCCACAGCACGTCCAGGAGCCTGAAAGGGGACCAAGAAACCCAGTCTCAGCCTAGCAGAATGAGCTCCATGAACAAAGGGCGAGGCCAGGTTCAGGCACTCACAGAGTTCAGTCTGGTAAGGGGGGCACGCCAAGATGCGAATACTTCAGGGCAGCAACGGGAGGGAGGGACGATCACTGATGCTCTGCAAAGATGGCAGAGGGTGATCTGGCAAGGTCACAAGAAGGGCTGGGAGTCTCAGGAGGTCAGGCATCAGCCACAACCAGGGCCTCAGAGGCACAGAGGCCAGTAGCAGGTGACTTGCCCAGGGGCACCCTGAATGCAGAGAACACCGGGCCATGAAACCCAATGACTGATCAAGTACAGAAGCCAAATGGAAGACCCGCAGAGCTCACTGATGTCGGGTGTATTCACTGTTTTGCTAGAAAAGGCTGAGCTGTCAGCACCTGGGAACCGTTCAGCTCCTCTTGGATTTGGAAGGGAGGCCGTGCCGAGGTTCTGGCTCTACCAGGCTGGGGTAGCGGCAGAATCCTGGCTATGTGGCTCCATAATGTTGTAATGTTTTGACTATGCAGGTATAGATTACTTTGCAAGAAAAGAAATGCCATAGGGAGTCTCAAAACACCAGTCAGGCTCTTAGCTGCCCTTGCACATGACAGCTCACGCACACACTTCCATCTGCCCCACGCCAGCCTGGGCGGTGTCCTCTCCCCTGGCCCCAGTCTGGCTGTGGTGCTGAGCTCCGCCCTCCTCCTGCATCCCTGCCGGTGCACACACATACGCTGTAGGGATGCTCTTCCAAGCACAGGAGTGGCCGGCAGCCCTGGAGCTCCAGGTGCTCCACAGGCCCCATCCTGGTCCCTGCTATTCATAGTCACAGTAACTGTCCTTTTATGAATTGCCCTTCCTGGCCCCCAGACCAAAAAGCACCTGAACACAAGCCTTGGGTCTTGCCCACCTGGGAGCCCCAAACATCCGGTCACAGGCCTGGCACATAGCAGGGGAGAGGTCAATGAGGAAGGATGGAGGGAAGGAGGGAAGGAGGGAAGGAGGGAAGGAGGGAAGGAGGGAAGGAGGGAAGGAGGGAAGGAAGGAAGGAAGGAAGGGTCAAAGGAAGGAAGGAAGGAAGGAAGGAAGGAAGGAAGGAGGGAAGGAGGGAAGGAGGGAAGGAGGGAAGGAGGGAAGGAGGGAAGGAGGGAAGGAGGGAAGGAGGGAAGGAGGGAAGGAGGGAAGGA
>NW_016819184.1:4768844-4778000 GCF_001698545.2 Rhinopithecus bieti | reverse complement strand
GAGGGAGGGAGGGAGGGAGGGAAGGAAGGAAGGAAGGAAGGAAGGAAGGAAGGAAGGAAGGAAGGAAGGGCAGGTGACAGGTCAGTGAGGAAGGACGGAAGGAGTGAACAAGCCCCCGAGCTCAGGCTGGGCCCTGCCCAGGGCAGTGGTCTGTGTCTGGGACTCGGGGATCCTGGGGGCAGCCCGAAAGAGGTTTCCTTGCTCCCTTACAACTCTCTCTGGCTGGACTGCATGGCCAGCACACAGGAACGGCTGGACTCATCCCTCTGCTGGTCTGCAGGGCCAGCCTGGGGTTACAGCCCCTGGACTTCACCCCCAAATGTCCTTGTGCTTGGATACAGGGGAAGCCAGCCGAAGGTTTAAGGGTCAAGACCCTCAAGAGCAGTGTGTCCTCTGCCCCAGCACAGATCTCAAGGTGCAGAGGGAGTCTCCCCACAAGAGGCAAGGCTGCATGAGGACTCAGTAGCAGGGCTGTGGGCCGATGGGGGAGACCCTCTCTGCAGATTCTGATAGGGCTAAAATTATTGATGGGGGTGCTTTCTACCCAGGAGACCAGAGTTCACACCTCCAGTTGCTGGAAACCAAGGCCACACCAAAAGAAGCCATGCGAGTGACCAGCTCTGGTGACAGATAACTGTCACAACCATCAGCCTCAACAGCCCCTTCACACAGACCACACGCTCCTCCCCCAATCCTGAAGAGTCCTCGGGCAGTGACCTTAGCAACTAGACAGGGGTCACGTGTGCCCCATTAATCCAGCTGCAGCAAGAAAAATGGCTGGAAGAAAATGGAAAAAGCTCAGAAAGATCTTTTGTGGCTCTTTGGGCTGGGACTGCGTTTCTCACATCTGAAACTTTGCCCCCACGGTGTGTCCTGAGCTGAGCCCTGTGCAGGTTGCAGGCTTGGCTGTATTTTGTGAAGACAAAGATATGAAAATGGCCGCAGCCCTGTTCGTTGTTTCTGATGCTCCCCACTGCATCTGGTGCTGGCAGGGCTCGGGTGACAGCACGTGACACGGGGAGACTGCTGGCTCGCAGCCACCGCCTGGAGGGCTCCGCGACTCGTGCCATAGCCAGCCAGGTCAGCCTGAGAGCGACAGCAGACCCCACAACCCGCCAGGTGCTGCCACTCACGCAGGCCTGAGGAGCCCCCATTTGTCCATGTCACCGGGGCTGGTGGGCTGCACTGGGGTCCCCGCGGCATACGCCCTCCTCACGTTGTCACTCTGGACTGCCTGGTCAGCGGACTGCACTAGAAATAGGAGCCTATTGTTGTATGCACAAAACCCACCAAGGTAAGGCAGGTAGTTCGTAGACCGAGAAAAAGTAAACATACGTGAAAAATAACCAAAGCATACGAAAATAAAATAGATACCAAAAATAATCCCCAAACCCCAAACCACCCTATTGTAAACACTGCAACACTGCCTGTCCCGAAGGGAGGAAGAGAGTCAACTTCCAGAAGAGAGCTCCTTGTCCCTCCGATGGGATGGAAGCACTCGAGTTAGGCGGCACCAGAACGAAGATGCGTTCATGCTGGTGGCGTCCCGAACGAGCAACACTGGATTTCCAGATAGCCGCGTGTCCTGGACCAGAGGCCAGTGGGACTGCCCAACCTGTGCTTTCCTGAAACGTAAACATTATCCTCCACACACACACCATCTACTTTCCCTGCTGGCTCCGACAGATCCAAATCTGACTGTGGATTCCACGGAAACACAGCTGAAGCACTACCAGAGACGCCAGCCCCTGCCCTCTTCCCGACAGGGCGTGGGGAGTAAAGCCACAATGAACATACGATAAGGAACGAGGAGGAAAACTGCAGCTATGGGGTGGATCACTGAACAGAGACATTTGATTTGCTGGCTGGCTTCTGCCTGCAGACTTCCCTGGCACTGGCTCGCTGCCACGCAAATTAAGTAAAAATCAATATCCTCCGGTCTGCAAAACATCGTGTTAACAATCACACTGCAAACAACTTATATAATACCCCTCACTCCATACCTAAATAACGGTGAATGTTTTTGTTAAAAGGCAAGTGTAAAATAAACAGGAAAAAGGAAAGAAAAGAAAAGAAGACAATCTTACAGGTCCTCCTTCAGCAAAACCTTTCCACGACTTGGGTGAGGAGATAATCTTTCTGTGATTATGACCAAGCCCTCCCGTCACTTAGCAACACATAATTAAGGAATATGTTTTCAGATCCGCTTTGCAAGCCCGGCCATTATCAGATGAAATTACTGGAGCAACAAATGTCATCGCCATGCAAATTAGTTGGTTGCAAAGAAAGAATGTTTGACTCAGAGAGCAGGCACAGGCCCTTGGAAAAATTATCTGACATCCCTCCTGCCGCACATGTATTCGAGAAAGTCAAATAATGATGTGATCAGACTTTAAAAAATCCATGAGACAAAATCAGTATCTATACGACAAAACAGAAAATCGGGCCAGTTGCTCAGTCTCCACTTGGAAACAAAAAGCAAAATGCCTGGAGGTCATCTCTAGGAGGTAATATTAACAGCAGAAGGACCACACAGTGATGGCAGAGAAACTTAAGGGGGACTCTGCAGGGTTGTGAGGTCCGGCGCCTCGGTCCCCGCCTACAGTTGCTTCAAGGCTATTTTCAAAAGGTAGAGCTTACTGTTTCATCCTGTTTTCACAAGCTATTCACGAAAAAAAAATCATTTGAAAAGGATTCTGTTTTCTGAATTATGTAGGGGAGGTAGGCAGGGAGGAAAGAAGTATGTCTGAAAGGAAGAAAACTGATTTACATTTTAAATTTTTGGTCAAGACTCTAGAGTTAAAATAAAAATTCTAAATGGTGTTCTGAGGACGCCCACCTAGGACTTCATCCACCATGTCCAAGGAAACACACGCCATAAATTACACCTGGCACACGTTGGGAAGAAAACCACCTACCACCAACTCTCGCTTTCCTGGACTTGGAAATATATTCTTCCCTTCAAGCAAGCGGAATTCCCAACTGTATTTTCTGATAGGAGAGACTAAATCTGTTTTTGAAACAGAGAGTTCTGAGGGATTTCAACATCTTGCTTTGTTTAACCCACAAGTATGCAAACACACACATTTTCATCTCCACGGTGGGTAATCACTGCCTCCGATATGACGTGCGGACCCGTGAGAGGTACGTTTCCACACGATCACGCCCTTCTAAATGGAGGATGCACGCTTTAGAGCCAGCATTTGATGAAACATTCCTGCCTTCTCCAAAGCTCCCCAGTGTGAACAAGAGAAAAGGCCACCCCTTGTGAGCTCAAGGCTGCAGTCTGTTCTGAGTGACTTCTGAGTTCCTCCAAGAAACACAGTTGAGTTTTACCACTGTCATGGGAAATCTACAAATCAACCCGACCTCAACTAAAGAACAGGAGGGCACTGCTGCCCCAGCAGATCTGGCCTGATACACAAATCTGATTAACCTAAGAGAAGCCATGTCAACTGGTCACAGTGCTGCATCCTTCTTGTTTGGTGGTGTGTGTGTGTGTGTGGCCTGGCGAGTGAGGACTTGATATCCTATGTTCAAACTTCCACAACCCCGCACCCCCCTGTCCCCCCAGGTCCCCAGGCAGGGCAGGCAGGGAGGATGTATTACTTGGTTCTGGTGCAAGCATGGTGGACACGATGATGGGCGCCCCCGTGCGCCGGGCCACCTTCTGGTACGGTGAGTGAGGCGTGTGGAGGCTCTGGCTGGCCGGCGGCAGGGTGGATGGCCCCAGGGGCACACCTGGCTTCCGCAAGACCTGAGGGCTGCCGTGAGGGCTGGGCAGCGGAGAGGCGGCCACGTTGCGCTCCCTCTTTAGCAGCTCCATGGGCACCGTGTATGCTGTGGAGTAGGCTGTTCTGGGGCCTGAGTGAAGGGGGTTCGAGGGGCCCGGGTTAGTCAAGGCCACCCCTGCCTGCAGGGGGTACGTGGGGCTCAGACGCGCCGTCAGGGCGCAAGGGGTGGGAGAGCTGTACCCGGAATTGGAGGGGAAGTGGGGGGCATGGGCACCGACGCCAGGGGCAGAATAGGTGGCCGCCGTCTCCAGGAGGTGCTGAGATGGTGCGCTGGAGGGGCGGCGAGCCAGGTCTCCAGCTCGGGGGGCTGCTGTCTGCAGGGGACCTGCAGGCTGGGGCTGCAGGGCTGCAGTGCCCAGAGAAGCCAAGTCACCATGGAGCAGTTCGCTTCGGTGGCTGAAGCTGCTGGACCGCGCCCGGGGCAGGGGGCCCACCCGGTCCTGCCTCCGCAGCTGCATCTCGGTCCTGCAGCTGCTGGCCAGGCGGCTCAGAACACGGGCCTGGCCCAGGTTGGGTGCGACAGACTTGATATCCGCGTCCTCCAGGGTAGCCAGGACGGCCGGAGAGTCAAAGCCCTGCTGTAGTAGGGCTGCCAGTGTGGCCTCCGCCAGCCCCTCCGCCCGCAGAAAGGCCAGGAATTCAGGGGGTATGGTCCTTTTGCCACCAGGACCCTGGAATGCGGACAGGTCAGCTTCGTAAGTCTCGTAAGCCATCTTGGATGGGATGCTTTCCCGGGCACGCCCGTAGCCTTGATTCAGGGCCCCTGGGGCCACCCCTGTACTGCCCTCGGGGGCAGTAGCTGAGCTGGGGTCCACAACCAGGCACGTCGGGGCCACCTGTCTGGCAGAGGCAGGGTCAGTGGGTCTTTCGCTGATGTCGCTTAAGACCTGGCTGGAGGGGTAGGCAGGCGCCTCCACCCCATACCTGGCACTGGGCTGCTCCTGTCCATACCGCCCGGGGGATGCAGCCCTGCTGTGTGTCCGCTGCCCCTGAGGCATCATTTTACCTCCAGGATCCCGGTACAGGTGACCGGCGTCCTGCAGGGCAGGTGACCGGCCTTGCATTTGATCCCATGACGTTCTGCTGCCAAGTACTCCATAGCTGGGGACTGGCCGGCTGACTCCTGGGTCCTGATAGAGGGGAGGCTCTTTGGGAACCCTAGCAGCTCCAGACGGGTCACTGTAGTAATCCCGCGGCAGCAGGGGGCTGCGACCAGACATCACTGCCTGTCTGCTGTCGTAGAAGGTGAAGTCAGGAGTAGATCCCTTTCTTGCAGCCACTGAGTTATAAACGGCCTCCTGGTACAGGTAGGGCTCGGCAGCCCCGGGCAGGGCAGCGTCCTGTGGTCGGTGGTTTGGCTCAAACCAAGTCCCCTCTGCCGTGCCATACGTCAGGGAGCTTCTCCTCCCCAGAGGCCGCAGGGACTCAGCGTTCTCCCAGGGGCCCTCGTACCACCCGGCAGCATCCCAGCTCTGAGAACGACCAATATTTATATGCCTGCTGGGAACTGGCATTGGAAAAAAAATGACTGCGGACGAGGCAGAGGAGAAGCTTTTCTTTATAAATCTTCAATTACATACATCAAACACAGACCTGGCTGTGTGCTAACCCTTCTGAGACGGCAGGGACAACCAACTGGGGGTTTTCTGTTTCAAAGCATGGCCTAAATTATTAATCCTCCGAAACCTTAGCAGACAAAACATAAGACTCACGGTAACTTTGCCTCACTCCCCAACGATAGCCAGAGAGGTCTGTTCCTTACAGCTCAGTCCCAGAGAGGAGGCTGTCCCCAGCCTGCCAGGTCCCCCTTCCTAGCTGGTGTGCTCACATGGACCGGGGCTCTCTCAGCATGAGGATTAGGAGCTAAATAAAACCCCTAAAGCTTTGTTCCATGTGACATCTCGTTAGACTGATGAAGCCGGCAGCTTGCTCCATCCAGCCCTCCCAAGCTGCAACTGGGATTTACTTCCACACGGAAGCTTGGGTTTATACTCCCCCTTCTGCACCAGGGTACTTTCAGGATGAACACTGTCTCCCCCTCTGGACGGGGCTGCTCCCACCCCTGCCACTGATTCCTGAGAGGCAACAGAAGCAAAATAAGGCTGCTTCAGTGTCAGTCCACTCTTAATCCACCACGATGAAACGTTAATCCATGGCACAGCTAAACACAAATTAAACGTGGATAAACAGAAAAAGGTCCACACGTGATCCTAGGCCATGAATGTCTAGCCCAAAAAAGAGGCCAGCTCTGAAACCCGATGCTTTGATAATACTGAGATCTGGCTTTGAGATGACTCTCTGGTTGTGAATCAAAGCCCAAATGCATTCTTTACCTTATTACTGCGAAACACAGATCCGCTCATACTGTAGAGGCGGTGGCTGGGGGAAGGATGTGTGTGCTGGGGAAGGGCGTGTGTAATCTGGAATTTAAGTGACTGCAACAGAGGTCACAGGAACAGGAGGATGGGTGACTAAACCTTACACTGCAAAGCAAAACTGGGAAGCGGTTGCATCTGAATATCTCATCTTCTTTTAGGTACGTCAGAAAGAAAAGCCTAATTCCAGCAGGCTTAGATCCTGCAGATGATTTTCCGTATTCACATGGATTAGGCTTTCAGAGTCCACAAAGGACTTCGGCGCAATAATGCAAAGAAGAGCAGTTATTTAGATAAAGGAGCGCCCCAAAGTATTAAGACATTTCCTTAAACATATAGAACAGTCCCAGAGAAGCAACATCCCAGACTAACACGGCAGGTTCCTGCCCTGCAACTGCAGGATTCCCATGACAAAGAATTCACAAAAAAAAAAAAAAAAAAAAAGCTGGTGATTAGGAAGCTACAAAGGCTATATATATTGAAAGCATTTTAAAATGAGACAATATGCATACCTGCAAGCTTTAAACCAAAGAGTGCTGTTCCTCACTCACATCTCTCGCGATCTAGCACTCTACTAGAATCTTCTAAAGAGAAATACTAGTACTTTTTTTTTTTTTCCTTGAGACGGAGTCTCGCTCTGTTGCCCAGGCTGGAGTGCAGTGGCGTGATCTCGGCTTACTGCAAGCTCCGCCTCCTGGGTTCACATCATTCTCCTGCCTCAGCCTCCTGAGTAGCTGGGACTACAGGCGCCCACCACCACGCCTGGCTAATTTTTTTTTTGTATTTTTAGTAGAGACGGGGTTTCACTGTGTTAGCCAGGATGGTCTTGATCTTCTGACCTTGTGATCTGCCCGCCTCGGCCTCCCAAAGTGCTGGGATTACAGGCATGAGCCACTGCACCCGGCCCTAATTTTTTTTTTTTTTTTTGAGACAGAGTTTCGCTCTTGTTTCCCAGGCTGGAGTGCAATGGGACGGTCTCTGCTCACTGGAATCTCCACCTACTGGGTTCAAGCAATTCTCCACCTACTGGGTTCAAGCAATTCTCAGCCTCACAAGTAACTGGGATTACAGGTGTGCGTCACCACGCCTGGCTAATTTTTATATTTTTAGTAGAGACTACCACGTCTCCATCTACTTCACCATGTTGGCCAGGCTGGTCTTGAACTGACCTCAGGTGATCCACGTGCCCTGGCCTCCCAAAGTGCTGGGATTACAGGCGTGAGCCACTGTACCGGGCTAACACTTCAGGATTAAGCCACCTTGCCAATTTCCTCTCCTTGCTGTAATGAACAACATGACATTATGTGGTGTTAGTACTATGTAACCCCACTCAGGGTGCAGGCACAGCCCTCAAAGATGGGTGGATGAACTCAGAGCAGTCCAAGAAAATCCCCCATGCTGTCTTTTTGAAGCAGGGTAAGGTAGCTCTGCTGACTCACCTGCTTATTTACTATCTGGTTTTCAGCTCAGCAAGTTCTCAAACAGAAACAGGGCTCTATAGAAGAATGTTTACCTGGTAACTCCTAAGAAACCAGTAATGATTCTTAGGGCGGTTCCTGAGCTGGTGTTCAAGGGTGATCGCAGGAGCCAGGGCAGATGTGGACAGATGTGCTTTGGGGTGGCGTCAGCCTCCCATTGAACCAGGAGGCCCAGCTTCCATTTCTATCAACTTCCAACCTGTTCTGCTTGGAAACCACCCAAACTCACACAGCCTCGGCTCTGAGATTTGACAAATATTATGACAGATGTTTTCCCATGCTAGGTAAGAACACCTGTAACTGGACTCACACTTTTCCAAACACTCTGGTTACACAAACAACATACACACACACACCACACTACAGTCTTTTAAAAAGGACTGCTTTTCTGAAAAATTCTCATGTCGACTAAAAGTGAGATGGGACCAATTAGAGTAATACATCTCATGGGCTTCGTTTTTTAATTCTGCCAAAACCCTCTCTATAGAAATTATGTCAAGTAAAAATAAGATGATTGTGTAACAGAAAAATCATCTCCTGAAAATTAAGAAAGATAAACCCAAACTCTCTTGCAGACGAAATGAACCCAAGAAAAAGCCGGTTGTGTAGAATAACGTGACAGCCATGTTGGGGAGACAGGCGATGTCCGCCCAAAGCCAATTCCGAAGTCCATGTGCAACATAAAGTATCAGTTACCAACAACAGAGACCTACAGAGACCCAGACAATTCCAGAAATGGAACCAGAAAGTTCCAGAAGAGCTGGGAAGAACAGCCTTTGGACAAACTGCCAACAAGCGTTTCATGTTCCCACTGGAATAATCACGCAGGAAACTGCTTGAAATGAGTGGGAAAACACAGTTCTGGGGTCTAACTCTCACTTTTACAGAAAAACAAGATCAGGTGGGATCAGTGAGTCTGAAGGCTGCAGTGACATGAGAGTCTTTGGCTCAGTGGCATGTCCCTCTTAGCTGTGTTGTCACCTGCCTACTCGGTCGGCTGCCAGGTCTGTCTCAAGGCCTTATGAGGGCACAGCTCATTCTCAGGAGGCAGCAGACCCCAACTTAGGGAACAGCTTCCCTAGGGGGGTCCAGCACCTGCCTGGGCTTCCATTCCCTGGTCCTACCTCCACCAACACGAAGGGCCAGGGCAGCTCTGCAGGTGACAGCAGAAATAAGACCTCAAGAGGCTCTTCGGTGCCTGCTGCATTTCAGGACGGAGCCACCACAGTGCCCTCTGCGTCTCCCATAGCCAGCACCTCTCCAGGGAGGCTGCGGAAGTTGGCGGGTAACGGTTTTCTGGCAGACACAGGGCAGAAAAATCGGCCTATGGCATACCCATTTCCTGCTTTTAAATGTGGACAGCCTGTGTTGGATTTTTGTATGTTTCTGTCAAGGTAAGTGTTGTAGAATTTGTGCCATTAAAAAAGTTTTCTTGGGCCGGGTGCGGTGGCTCACACCTGTGTGGTAATCCCAGCACTCTGGGAGACTGGGGGCGGGGGGGGGGGGGGG
>NW_016819184.1:4742135-4768669 GCF_001698545.2 Rhinopithecus bieti | reverse complement strand
GGGGGGGGCGCAGATCACCTGATGCCAGGAGTTCGAGACCAGCCTGGCCAACATGGCAAAACCCCATCTCTACTAAAAATACAAAAATTAGCCAGGTGTGGTGGCACGCACCTGTAATCCCAGCTACTTGGGAGGCTGAGGCAGGAGAATCGCTGGAACCTGGGAGGCGGAGGTTGCAGTGAGCCGAGGTCGCACCACTGCACTCAAGCCTGGGCAACAGAGCGAGACTCCATCTCAAAAAACAAAAACAACAAAAAAACAAAATTTTCTTTCCCCTCATCAACCCCCTGCCTCCGATATCCTCAACCCAAAGTAACCAACTTGGCTAATCTAGTGCAAAGGGTAGGAGACCACACCGAATGCACTGGTTACACAGCAAACACAAAGTTGGCTGGGTTTTAAAGCAGCCTTCATCTAAATCACACAAGCACACAGCAACAATTAGCAAAACTGCCCAGACATCGTTTCAGTTATCAAAGGAGCCGAGTGGCACCGCACCCTTGCTTGCACACTGAGTGCCCTCACCAATTTCTGGGTCTGGAGCGCAGAGGCTTGGGCACCTGCGCAACGCACCAAAGGAAGTCAGGAGAGTGACGTGGAGTGTCTGAACCAACCCAGCCCCTTCCAGATTAGCTGCATCCTAAGAAGCCCCAGCCCTCATGTCTCTCAATATTTAGCCATGGTAAGTGAAAACAAAGGCCTGCACATTGCTTCGGACTCAATTTCTTGCCTATATTGTAAAGCGTCCTGAGAACTGCATTATGAAAATTAGGTTTGATTACCACTCATTATGGGGTTTCAAAATAAAAAAAGCAAGCCCGTTCTCTTGCACGGCCCATTTTGAAAGTATTGGCGGTGCCAAAGTGTGCCCCGGGACTCCAGCTGGGATGCAGGACAGGGCTCACCTTGGACCATGTCAGGATTCCCATTTCTAGCAATGGAACACACTTGACCTCAAGAGGCTTCGCTCAGCTCTGGACAGCACCTGGCACGAGATGCTCCACACAGTAGGTACTCAATGAACACCACCCCTTCCACTCTTCAGCAGCTTTTCCTGCAGATTCCCAAAATCTCCACCTCACCTCCACGGTGCCCTGCCCTATCACACTCCACTGTTTTGAGGTCTCCTTGGCTGTCCTGGGATCAGAAGGTCCCAGGACTTCTTCCTTCCCCTCTGGTTTTGTTAGCAATGCTCCTAATCAGGGCTGGCTCAGCCAGCCCTCCCCCATGAAGCTTTCTCAGCCCAATTCTGTCACTTTGTCCTTAGTCCAAAAAATCTGGCACTCATCAAGATGAGAAAAGCACTCCAAAAATAATCCAGAGAATGCACGTGCCTGCAGAGACCGACCACGGCATGGCCGCTGAGCCCCTGACCCGCGAGCGGAGCGCACCCCTCCCTCCACGGCACGTGCTCCCTCCATTCATCACGTGCTTTTCATTCCGTTTGACACTCGGGCTGTAAATCAAACTGTCGACTATGACTCAATGGTGATGGACGGCTGGCCTCAAGT
This sequence comes from Rhinopithecus bieti, assembly GCF_001698545.2. NCBI lineage: Eukaryota > Metazoa > Chordata > Mammalia > Primates > Cercopithecidae > Rhinopithecus > Rhinopithecus bieti. Next base: position 4,767,158 of record NW_016819184.1, on the reverse strand, counting down.
GAGTGTACGGTGTGATGGGGAAAAACGACAGAGACATGGACACAGTCCCCAGAAGCCCCCCTCCCGCCCCCGCCCCGATCACAACCACTTCAGCCCTCTGAGCCTGAGCCCACATCAAAGCCCAAACGGCCCCATTTGCAAGCCTGGGCACGGTGGACACTAAGCTAGGCAAAGTATCCACTGCCCAAATATGAGTGGCCGCCTGACAGGGACCTGCTCCACCTGAGCCTGCACGCGACAGTTTCAGCACACAGGCCTTGATGGGACAGTCAGCCTTTCTGCGGACACAAAAGAACTGACTCTCCGCCTCACTTCCAAGTCTCGGAAAAATTCGTGTCACCCATCCCAGGTTGCAAATGGGAAGGGAGGGACCCTCCTGGCACAGACATCTCTTCAACCAGAACACAGAAAACAAAACCCTCAGGTGATGAGAAACAGGCTGGAGGGACAGGGAGTGTGGGATCCCACTGTGCCCAGGTGCTTGACACCCAGAATGCTCCTTCCTCTCAGTGTCTTCACAGCCCAGCTGGGGTGCTCAGCCTGGCTCCTGCTGGATGTGGAAGGGCTGAGAAAGGCCCGTGAGGTCACTCTGTAGATGGAGACGAGACAGAGACAGAGGAACGCCCTCGAGCACGCAAGCCAAGGTGCCTGGGCTTTAGTAGCAAGAGAGCCAAGCAGTAGAAACCAATCAGAGAGGAGTCTCATTTCACAGCTTAACACTGTACGTTCTGGAAAAGGAGAGAGGGCAAGAAGCTGGCAGCAAAACGTATGTTGGGGTTCTGGTTCACAGTCACCCCAAATACCTGTCAATTAGGTTGAGTTGTGTGAAGAGCGTAGAAGGTTCTCTGCACTCGTGCGAGCTGCCATCTGCTGCTGTCTGGCTACCCCGGGGCCTCCTCCAAATATGGGTATGTACTGTTCCCCCTGAGGCACTCCTTCCCTGCCCAACCCCCCCGCCCCCCCCCGCACCAGGCACTGCTCCCCACGAGGCACTGACTCGGCCTGAAACCAGAGACGCTCTTTCCCCAAAGGTGCGGGGACCAAGAGGGCAGGCACTGAGAATAAAGCCCCAGGCAGCCGGGCCCAGGAGCTCCGGCCTGAACTGTGGGAGGTTTAGACTCAATCATCGACGGAGACAGGGCACCACCAACCAGAGGGTGGGAGAACGTGCAATTCACTGTGGTGGGGGCAGGAGCTGAAAACTGCAGCCACAGAACCAAGCTAGAAGATGGTGATGAACCCCCAAATCCCAGCCGCTGACTCTAATCGCACTACACATGCCTGGCCCCCAAAGTAAAAGCAAAGCAGCCTTAATATGCTGCTATTAGAAAAAAGTGATGAGTATGAAGGCATCCGCCCATCATCGAACTGACCAGTGCAAAGAGAAGCTTATGTTTGTGCTTGAGAAACGAGTAACAACAGAGAAATAAAACACTGAACCTGATTCACTGTTGTGGAAAGGGAGGGCAGTCTATGAACCCCATCCCCAGAGTTGGTGGAGGAACAGGTCGGGTGAGGGGTTCCCTGGGGAGGGGTCCTCACTCTGAGTTTCTCTTAAAGCTGGGGACAGATAAGGCAAAACATGAAATTTTACTCCTTGCAAGTAAGTGCACTTTTGCCTGTAAAGCTTTGCCTTGACTGTTTCCTGAACCTTTACCTTTGTGTAAGATTGTTTGGGTATGTTCATTTGCGCTTTGGAGTTTTAAGGCATGTCTAGTTGACTATTGTATATTTACATAGCTAAGGCAATTACAGCTAATCACATAATTGCTGGAAATGTGCATAACTGCCTGATCCTAACATATAATTATAATGTATAGCAACATGATGAATCCCATTTTTAAAATCCACACTTTGGGGCTAAAGTTATTTATTAGAACTGTTTGTGGACTACCTACAGGCAGGCTTCAACTCTTATTTCTTTACAAAGTGCTCAAAGTGCTTTAAAAAACAAACAAAAACAAGTCCTGATTTTATAACGCATTTTTACAAAGATAGGTGAAAACAAAACAGCTACCCAGAAGAAAAACAAATAAACTCTCAAATACCAAACAAAACCATCTGTCAATACTCTGTGGATTTTGCTCTTTCCTCGGGGAAAGAGAAAGTCACTCTCTCAGCCTGGAGGTTCTGATGGGCGTTTGCCAGGCAAGGAGGCTGCCGGAAGAAGGAAAGGGCCTCCCTCTGGACTTCGAGACCACTCGGGGAACCTTGGTGACCTGGAGGCGCCTGTCTTTGTTCCTTATACACACGAATGACCTTTCTTGGGGGCACGTCCCACTGAGATGTGCTTCCACAATGGCAAGTTCAACCCACTGAGAAGAGCAGAGGAGCCCACGACACAGAAGAAACCACTGAGGAAGCTCCTTCCACCTCATCCCTGGCAGCCTCTTCTCAGACTTCTCGTTCTCCTGTCCGACGAAGATGGCGCAGAATGAGATTCCCAGAATTTCTAACTATCTATGTGTTTCACAGAAACCAGCTTGTCTCCTTCTTCCTCACATCCATCCGACCAGCTCATCGCCCTCATTCCTTTTATTCTCTGTGGTCGTGAGAACATTCCAGAGGTGAGGAATGTTTCATGAGTTTGTTTATTTAAGAAGAGGTCCCTTTTATTTTTGCAGAGAAAATGGAGAAGCACCCTCCCTGAGTCATGTTACAAGGGGACTCATCACCACTCGGCTGATAGCGTCCTCGGAACCATTTTCCACGTCTCTAACACATTCGAACAAAATGCAGTAAAATGAAACACGTACTTTTTTCAAGTTGCGATAGCAATACCAACAGGAAAGGGGAGCAGCGTTTACGGACTGATTCTGTCATAACCCACAAGAAGAAACTCTAACAAAAAGTCACCATCAACAACAGCCATTGTAGTTTATTAAGTTCTACAAACCCAGGGCTCTGCAAGATGCTCTTCTGGGTTCCCTTTGCAATGCTGAGTGATTGTTAGCTAGCCCTCATTTCCAACCAATAAATGTTTGGGGCAAACCAAATCAGTTCTGGCATAATACAATAAGGTAGGTACTAAAACCCTCCAGCTGGTGCAGTTCACAATGTCAATGAAGTCAGCAAACTAAGCAGATAGGAAAACCTCAATTACACTTGAGAATGAGGAGACCACAATCTTGTTCTGATCAGCCTATGTTACGAGGAGGCTCCTTCGTAATAATTATGGTATTATAGGATTGTTTGATAGTAGGCATCAGAAAAAAAAAACAAAGAAACAAATTATAAATATCAAACTCAAAGAGTTACATTAAAAAAATTAAAATCTGGCTTTTACGTCAGCTAGAAAGGCCATTATTCCAGCTCATCTGGCTGGAGTCCCAAAGACTGTCTGTGTCCTGTTCTCAGAGTAGAGACACAGCATGGTGGGGTGAATCCCCACGGCCGATTCCGGGCACACAGAGTGATCAAACTCCATGCCACTTTTTCTTGCTTTGAATGTTTCAAGGAGGAAGGGGCCGGACAGGCCTTAGAAAGCAGGGAAAGGTTGTAGAAGTATCTGTGCAGGGGTGATGCTCAGATTCCACCGGAGTGCCTGCAATGGGATCCTGGAGAGTCCTGCCTGATTCCAGAAAGGAAACAAACCTAAGGGACACAGGAAGTCCTTGTGTCCTCGAGTGTAGGCAGTGGGAGGAAGAAGAAACAGTCTGACAGGCTCTCTGCCTATCAATACAGAACATTCTACAAGTAGTTGACACAATAGAGACATGGTGAGAATTCAAAGCTAGGAGTGTGTGTGTGTGTGTGTGTGTGTGTGTGTGTGTGTGTGTGTGTTAGATGTTCAAGGCCTTCAGGTGGAAGAAAGAGCTGAATCCAAGGAGCTGATATGAGAGAAGGCCAGAGAACAACAGACTGCCCGGGTTCCTGGGTGCAAACTGCCCACTGCTCAGCACCTCTCTGGCAGCACCTGTGAGATGGGTGCACCTGTCCTGACCCATAACAGCTGCCACAAGGACTAAGTCAGCTTATACACAGGAGGAGCACCAACCAAGCACCCGGGACCAACTGTAAGTGCTTAATGAGATGCCCAGGGAGCTGACAAATAGATGGCGACCCACATTGGAGTAACTGCATTTTGGCCTGTCTGCGTTGATAGTGGTCACTGAGAAACTGAAACAATGTAACTGCAAATGCATCTGGAACACTACACATGTGCAAGGTAACGCAAACTTCTGTTACAAAAAATGGGCTGAAAATTTCCTATTACACATGAAGAGGGTGGGAAGGTTGGTGAACCATCCTTCAGCACCTGTCTGGATGGGACAGAGGGTCTGCAAGCAGACAATGCTTTTGCCCAAGTCAGGTTTACATAGCCATGGAAACACAGAGAGGAAACGCGGCTGGCTTTTCAATCCCATTCTAGCTTCTGATGCAACACCCCCGGAGAATCCCGGGTGAAGGCGGTGGAATCAGCCCCAGAGGCATTCCTGCTGCTAACCTTGGAAAGCTGAATCATGAGCACGTTCCAGAAGCAAGTACTCAGTAACCTCAATCAAGCACCTTTACACTGGAAGTCAAGAGTAAATTTTACAACTCCCCATACAATCTGGAGAACCCACATGTGGAACAGCCTACAAATCAATGGAGCCTGGGCTCTTCAGTAAGTCCAATGTCTCTGAAAGTCAAAAAGCCCAGGGGATAATTTTAGACTAAGGAGACTAGAGAGATGTAACAACTACATACAGAGCATGACCCTTACCTATTGCACAGGCAGAGACGTGGGGGGAATGTGGATATACAGCCTATACTAGACAATACTGTCCTGAAGTTAGATTCCTGGGGTTCATTCCGGTATTGGGAGCATGTAGGAAATTGGATAAAAGGTGCCATGCCATAGGTACTCCAGAGTAAAGTGCTGCCCCTGTATTTTTTCAGATGGTTCTAGAAGAAAATCCATCACCTACTCACACATGTGTCTATTTATACGTATATCTCTATTTCTATCTCCCCTCAAAGAAATCTGGAAAACTGAATGGCATATTGGTGTTCACTGTACTATCCTACCAACCTCTCTGTAGGTTTTTATAATTCGCAAATGTTTACTTTAAAAAACCCCTTTAACGCCAAACTCCTTATACTGAACCCCTGGAATTTCAGTGCTTTTGTGATCTTGCAGCGCAGAGTTCTGTGGGGCCATGGAGTCACTCAACAGAATGTCTACGATGTCCCCACCCCGTGTGGCTTGAGCCACATCTACTTATAGGACGGATAATTCCATATGGGGCAGCTGCAGGGGAAGGCCTGTGGGTTGCATATTCGCGTCTGCAAACTGGTGCATCAGCTACTGCGTGTGTGTGAAGGGGTGCAGAGGGGGTTGCAGAGCCACCATCACTTCCCTCCGAAAGCCACCCTGTAGGGCAGTACCAGCAACCACCCTGAGCAAAGAGCAGCCTTGTAGCACTGACCCCCCATCTGGCAGGTGCACTCACCCCCAAACCGAAATCCACATGGTGGTTCCTTACCACCCGCTATCTGGGAGAGTACAATGCTTAATCAACACTTCAGAGTTTTGTCCCCAGGTTTCCATTAGATTTTAATTATGTTTATTTTTCCTTTCACGAAGAGAACACTTCCAGACATTTCCAAAGATACCAGGGACATGAACACACCACGAGGGGCAATGCTGGGCTCTTCAGGAATCTCGTAACATCAGGGAATTCAGCATCGGAAATACCTTCATCGAAAACAGGTCAAGTCCTGAGATTTCAGGAAGTGAAAAAAATGGTCCTAATCAACATCATCTTTCATATGCGCAATACACAGAAGACACGGACCTCAGGGCCACCAGCCCCAAAACTGTCCTCCTAGTCCCCAACCCCGGTCCAGAAGCCAGGCCCTGTCCTAAGCCAAGGCCAGGCCCATGGCCAAGGGCACCCAGCAGGGGGTGCCGATGGTGTGCAGTGTTGGAATCGCAGGAGGGACTCTGGCCTGGGGAGTGGCACAGCCAACTCAAGCGAGCAGCCAGCAAGGTTTGAGTGAGGGACTAGGTATGTTTGGTAAAAACCGCCAAACACGCTCTTACCTTCACAAATTCTGTCCAATCGCTGTCTCTTGACTTTGTGCTTATCCACAAGGGCCATTCTTTATGGAACTTTGCAACTCTCAGATCAAAAGGCAAAGCAGTCCTCTAAGAACTTAAGGGAACTCGCAGGAGTCTGCGTGCATGACGCCACTATGAACCCTGAAACAAGGAGAAAAGAATCCTTACTCTCTGGAGACCCTCCGGGCACAGGACAACAGCTCATTGGGGACTTAACTCTACTTTCGATAAGGGAACCTGCCATCCGGACTCATGGGACTTGCTCTCTTCCCAAAACACTGGGAATGGAGGTTGTCCCAAGTGCATTTCAGCCGCCTCCTGCTTCTTATCTCATGATAGAAAGCAAGTGAATGCCCACAAGACAATCGTCAGTTATTTCTGGAAGCAGCAAATTCCAACAGACCTCTTGCTTTTAACTTTAGGGCTATAAATGCCAATTTACTGACCAATTTGAAGTATAATAAATTGTGTTCCAGTGGCATAGACCAAGTGACAGCCAGTTGGACCTGCCCCGGACGCACTCGCACTGAGATGCAGACACCCACTGTGGCAACTTGAGGGGCTCTGCCAAGGCCTTCTGCCAGGTGAGTACAACAGTGCTTTCCAAAACAGCAGTGCAGGGGACAGGGGTCAAAGCCACAGCTCAGCACAACACAAAACCCTGACCCTATCACGTGAGAACGCGGGTGGGAAGCCCCAGCAGCTCCTAACCAACGTTCGTCCGGTGCCATCTTCCTGAACCTTCCTTGCAGCTGGAGGGGACTGCAGTCAGCACCAGCAAGGGCAGGGTCCCAGGCTGCTGGCCGTGACACTGGGTCCCAGCTATATGGGCTGAAGTATTTCTTATCGAGAGAGTGTAAGCATCCCCATGAAGTTTCAGACAGAGGTGAGGCAGATGGAGGAGGCAAGAAAAGGCTTCCCACGTAGTTTGGGGTATGTGGGATTCCTTAGAGGGAGACCTGACTGAGGCCTGGGGAAGAGGAGCTGCTGCCCATCCTCCTTCTGGAAGGGTTAGGGTCTGAGCACTTTGGAAGCCTCTGACTGTCACCAATGTGCCAGGTGAGGTCCAGATCATTAACTGCTGTCCCCAATATCCCAGCTTTTGAGTCACTGCTCTGGAACTGCATTCTTTACATTGATTAAAGAAGGCTTGGTGAATCTTGGCCAGTGGCTCATGCCTATAAGCCCAGCAGTTTGTGAGGCCGAGGCGGGCGGATCACGTGAGGTCAGGAGTTCGAGACCAGCCTGGCCAACATGATAAAATCCTGTCTCTACTAAAAGTACAAAAATTAGCTGGTATGGTGGCAGGCACCTGTAATCCCAGCTACTCAGGAGGCTGAGGCAAAAGAATCATTTGAATCTGGAAGGTGGAGGTTGCAGTGAGCCGAGGTCATAGCACTGTATTCCAACCTGATGACAGAGCAAGACTCTGTCTTGGGCAAAAAAAAAAAAACATATTGTTTGGAAAAAAAAAAAAAAAAAAAAAAAAAAAAAAAGGCTTGAAGAATCTCAGTTGGGAAGCACAACATTTAAGGCCCCACTCTATTGTCTTCTGTGTTTTCTCCCCCAAGGAACACAATTAAATCAGTCTTATTTTAAGAACATCACCACAACCACATACACACACAGAAAAAGGGGTTCTCAATGAAAAGAAAGAGGAGAGATGGAAGACAAACGTGAGGCCCAAGGGGTAGAAATGAGGATGATGATGTACGGCCATCAGTTATGCAAAACATCAAGAGTTACTTTATCAAAAGGTCGGACTCAGGTCTACCAGGTTTCTGTAAGTGAATGGCTAATTTCCCCAGCAACGAGGCTGAAAAGGCATCCGGAAGATTTATGGCGAGAATTACGTGAGTTTTAATAAAAGAGCTAGGAAAAAGCACAATTTCCCATCACATAAATAATTAATGTAACATCCCTGAGATACCAAACCCCTTCAACGATTGGGAAGTTCCCCCAAAACGGGGAATGACCATATCTGATCCGTCAGGAGATGAAGCTTGTCCTAGAATGTGTGGGGTTACCCTTGAGCAGATCCATATGGATGTATTTTAAAAACTGGTCTTGCTAGTGTTGGCTTTTTTATTTTTGGTGAGACAGGGTCTGCTCTTCACTCAGGCTGGAATGCAGGGACAAGCTCATGGCTCACTGCAGCCTCAACCTCCCAGGCTCAAGCAATCCTCCCACCTCAGTCTCCTCAATAGCTGGTACTACAGGCATGTGCCAACATGCCTGGCTAATTTTTGTATTTTTTGAAGAGATGGGGTTTCACCATGTTGCCTGGGCTGGTCTCGAACTTCTGAACTCAAGTGATCCACCCCCTCAGCCTCCCAAAGTGCTGGGATTACAGGTGTGAGCCACCGCACCTGGCCAGTGCTGGCCTTTCTGAAAGGCAACCACACAAAAAGAGTCCCTAACTGTAGCCAACTTGAGAGTTACTGGAGGTGGGGCGAGGGGCCAAACCTATCAATCTGAGCTTCTGTCCATGCCCCCCACCCACAAGTGACTCCAGGTGAGGCTGACCAGGGAGGCTCGGGTCAGCAATTGTCATTTGCTCAGGCCCAAGCTCTGATGGCCAAACTGCAGTCTGGCTCCCCCTCAACTCTACTGTAAAAACAGAATTCCACGTCAGCTGCATCATCCAAGGGGAAAAGATTTAATTAGTTAATTTTGTGAAGACCTCGGAGATGAAAATGACAGCATTATAATCTGAGGCAAGGCGGGTTTCACACCCTCCTCCCCAATCCCCAAGTGAGGCGTAATCATTCTTTTTGCTTTCCTTTGAATTTTAATTTGTATAATTAGATGGCTTCCTGAAAAATTGATAAGTAGAGTTTCAATCATGCAATCAAAGGAAAGATCAGCCATCAGCTTCCACAAACGCCAACATTCTACTATTAAAAAAAAAAAAAGAGGCTGACTCCCACGTCTGGCTTTTTTGGGGGATGGGGGAAGGGGGGTCACCCTCTGTCTGGCCCTTCTGTGGGTTCCTTTTTGCACATCCCGGCCAGTGGCACCGACCCATGTTTAGGGCTGGCCATCTTGGCTCCCAAGGCCACCAGCCTCTGGGTCTGGTCTAGGCGGTGACCACTGATTTGTGTAGCCTGAATCCCCTCCCCCGATATTTCTTTTGCAACAAGAATGTATGAAATGTGACATTTTTCTCCTTAGCCCTCCCAAGGAGCAAGCTATTTACGAGGACTTAATTACCATCACCATCTTCCAATGACAGCCACAGGCCCTCCTTAGAGCTGAGCTGCACACAGCGGACTCCAGCTGGTCTCCATGCCAAACAAGCCAGCACCCCCGATCCACACTGGCTCTGGGCTCCCTGACATCATCACAGCTCTCTTGGTGATGCCTGCTACGAAAACCAGCCTCTGCCTTTATTTTAAACCAGTTTTCCCTCAAAATCAATTTCCCCCCCCCCCAAAAAACACCAAACAATATGGGCACAAATAAGGAAGGAAGAAAAGTAGGGGGAATGTGTTTCACTATTCCACTTCTGCTGAAATTGCTCCTCAAACCATGTTAGTGGCGGAATTGTGGGTGGGGAGTTCTAGACCCTACTTGTGGAATGAGCTTGGATGAGCTGTTCTGGAGACTCAGGCTCCTTGTTTGTAGAATGGGATGTCACTGTGATGTCCCAAAGTGGCAGTGAGGACCAACCAGTGAGAATGTGCACAAAAGCACTTGGTAGGGGCCCACAGGCCTCTGCGAGCTGCTCCTGCCTTTCCTCTGACACCCCGTTGCACCCTAACCCCGCAGGGAATACTCACTCCCTTCTGGCTGAGGCTGGGAGGTAAACCTCAGTGAAATTCCCGGTCCACAGGAAAGCTGTATCTTTTCAAAAGGAAAAAGAGTGCCCTGAAGCCAAACCTCACAAGAAGAAATACTGCCTCCCCTCAAAAGGAAAGTTTTGGGGAGTCACAGGCCAAACCCCAACCAAAGATCCAACACGTGGACCTCAAATTTTATTTGCTTGAAGTGAGGGCTATGATCCAGGGCTGAAATATTTGGGGTCAGGAAATTCAGCTCCTTTCTGAAGATGAACAAGGGTTGGAAACGAAAGCCACTTGGAGATACTTGGTTGTTTCCAGAGGGGACACGTATGGAAGATGTGTTCCGTGGAGGTATCACAGAGAACGTCAGATTTTTAAGAAATTAGAGAACAAAAAGGAAAAACGGCACATTTTACAACCCCTTGCTTGGCTATCAAACTCCAACACATTCAGAATCAAGGACAGGGGAAAGGGCAGGATTTCTAAAATCTGGGCAGGTTAATTTTACTCAATGACCATCACCAGCTCCTTCGCCACCATCATGAGGTTCTCTACCAAGCGCCCTTAGGTTACACAGCACAAAAACCCAGCCCATCAACTCAGTTTTATAGACCCTCTCGATTTCTTTTTCTTTTTTCTTTTTTTTTTGAGACAGAGTCTGCTCTGTAGCCCAGGCTGGAGTGCAGTGGCGTGATCTCAGCTCACTGCAAGCTCCGCCTCCCGGGTTCACGCCATTCTCCTGCCTCAGCCTCCCGAGCAGCTGGAACTACAGGTGCCCGCCACCACGCCCGGCTAATTTTTTGTATTTTAGTAGAGACGGGGTTTCACCGTATTAGCCAGGATGGTCTCGATCTCCTGACCTTGTGATCTGCCCCCCTCAGCCTCCCAAAGTGCTGGGATTATAGGTGTGAGCCACCGCATCCGGCCGACCTTCTCGATTTCTTGACTCCACTTCCTAGTCTTCATCAACAATAGGCAGCCGAAGGGATTTATAGAAGGCATGCCTCTGACAGTGCCTTTCTTCAAAATGAAATTTCTTTCAAATCCAGTTAAACATGATGATGGCTTTCAATTCTTTCAAGGAAATCTACTTAAACATTCTGTTAATAAAGGCAGACCGAGTTTCACAATATGCTCACAAATTAATATCATCGTAATTAAGCAAGTTCTGGCAAAGTTCTCTGAATGTGTCTCCGGAGAACTCAGATTGCATTGTTAAGCATGAGTGGGGTGTAGATTTCATGTTTGAGAGGTTGAGGCAGGAAGAAAAGACCCCAGCAACCCAGACAGCCGCACCGATGCACAAGGTCCACCACCCTTCTGAGCCTGGGATCCCAAAAGACAGGACTCACTCCTGAAAAGCTTCCTTCACCGAAGCCTACAGCGCCTCTCAGTGCACCCGCAGGCTCATCTAGGAGCCTGTGTGACCGCTGTGCCAAGATGAGGAGGTAGCAATAGTCTAGGCGGCAGCGACACCCAGCACTTGCACACATAGCCGAGGATCCTGCCCAGGCGGTGCCGTTGGCACATCTGCAGATTTGGTGCCAGTTAACAGTGCCTTGAGAATGCCAGCCCACCAATGATACCTGCCCAGAAAACACTCTGACTTTTCATCCGGAGTTAATAGAGCGACAGGTGCCCAGGCCACCTCACAAGAGCACATTCCATAAGCTTCAGAAGCCAAACTTGTACAACAGATGCCTTTCTTAGGAAGAGAGCTGGGCAGAATCTTCTGAACAGGTGATAAGCATTTTATTTTGTAAACTGCACTTGGAAAAAACTACTAAAAACCAGACATAAGCAGGGCACGGTGGCGTGTGCCTGTAGTCTCCCTCCTCAGAAGGCTGAGACAGGCAGTAGTCTCGAGGCTGTGGTGTGCCAGGATTCCACCTGTGAATAAAGCTACTGCACTCCAGCCTGGGCAACCTAGCGAGCCTGTCTCAAACTTAAAACAATGGCAAAACCAGATATAACAAAATAAATGTCCTAAAGGAGTCAGGGATCAGATCAGTGGGTCAAAAAGCACTGGCCCAGCCTTTGATTAAACGGCAACCGTAACACCATAGTTAGTAACAAAATTACTAAAACTACTTTAAGGAAGGAAATGAAGCTTTTTGAGAAAATCAGGGTAGGACATGAGTTTAACGGAGCCAATTTTCAGAACAACTGCTATGGACCAAATGCTTGTGTACCCTACAATTCTTCCGTGTTGAATGCTGAATTCATGGATGTTCAAACCCTAATTCTCACAGTGATGTATTCGGGTGCTGGGCCTCTGAAGGTGATTCGCAAAGCTTTGCCCTCAGAAACAGGATTAGCACCCAGTCCGTAGTACGCAATAGACGATCTCGCTGCTCCACGTGAGGACACAGCCAGGAAGTCTACAAGCCAGCAAGTAGGCCCTCCCAGATCCTGGATCTGCCAGATCGTTGGTTTTTTCACTTCCCAGGCTCCACAGCTGTGAGAAATAAAGTCACTCAGTTGATGGTATTTTTCTTACAGCAGCCCAAACTAAGATGATGGCCAAAAGTGACTATTGCTTCCTGATTATTAATTTTGCAAATTTAGTTTTATGTTTTTGGGTATTAAGAGGGTGTCTGACTTCCAGTATACTACCAATACAATGGTATACAGGAAAATCTGCCTTTCCAAGAGCCCCCATACTCCATGTCCTAAAGGTAACTAGCAGGACCCTTTCTTTTTTTTTTTTTTTTGGAGATAGATACTTGCTTTGTTGTCCAGGAAATCTCGGCTCACTGCAACCTCCACTTCCCGGGTTCAAGTGATTCTCCTGCTGTAGCCTCCCAAGTAGCTGGCATGACAGGCACACACCACCAAGCCCAGCACATTTTTGCATTTTTAGTAGATACAGGGTTTCACCACGTTGGCCAGGCTGGTCTCAAACTCTTGACCTCAGGTGATCCATCCCCCTTGGCCTCCCAAAGTTCTGGGATTACAGGCATGAGCCATCACGCCCAGCCATGACCCTTTCTAATATACACATTGAAGCTTCTCTCTGGTTCCACCATCAAAGAAAGACTGGGGAGCTCGTATTTCCCCAGGGAGCACCCAGCAGCCCAACCCCAGCGTGACATTGTCACACCCTGGTCACATGCCCTCCATCAGTTCCAAGGGCCCTACCCTCTAATTCCCTAGGGCTGATGCAATGCAGGCAACCCAGCTGTGGCCAACACAGGGCTACAACCCACTTCCGACACCCCAAGGCTAGGTATGCTACAGAATTCACAAGTGCTTGGGTTTAAAAAAAAAAATACGTGGCCTCCATAATCTATTACGGTGTACTCCCAAATCAGCCATCTAAATATCTGTGCCAGAACAGATAATCATACTGACTCAACTGGATTAAGAAAAATATAAAAAATAGACTCAACAATTTAGGGCAGGTCAAATTCCGCAGCTATCAGAGTATTTTAGAATTTGGATATGAGGGCCAGGCGTGGTGGCTCATGCCTGTAATCCCAGCACACTGACAGGGCAAGCAGGGCGGATCACATAAGGTCAGAAGTTTGAGACCAGCCTGGCCAACATGGTGAAACCCTGTCTACTAAAAATACAAAAAATTAGCCGGGCATGGTGGTACAACGCCTGTAATCCCAGCTACTGGGGAGGCTGAGGCACGAGAATCGCTTGAACCCAGGAAGTGGAGGTTGCAGTCAGCTGAGATCCCACCACTGCACTCTAGCCTGAGTTACAGAGTGATACTCTTATCTCAAAAAAAAAAAAAAATTTTTTTTTGGATATGAGGTTAAGGAATGTGGATCTGTGATTCTGTTCTGTCCATCTAACTCCCACCAAAAATTCTTAGGGGCTTTGGAATGACCAAAAAATTCAAAGTGAAGCCCCTGTAAGCTGCACAGGGTAAGAAATCTCAAAGAAACGTACACTGCAAGTCTCTGAGCACACGGAGCCAGTGCTAGGAGACGGCACACTATGAGGCTCTGGGCTGCCACACAGAAGGAGGTGAGCAAATCTAAAACCCAGGCTTTCCTTTGGCCAAGAAGCTGAGCAAATCTTCCTGCTTTGGTTAAGGGTTGTGAGCACACGAAAATACATTTCCTGATGTTAAATGCAAGACTCCAGAATTCTAAATATTTTCACTTGCTAAAAGCTATAATCAAGAACAGAAGATTTGAGCAGAAAGAATTCATGATTTTCCTAATTGGTTGTTTGATTTGTGTCATAATGGAAATTAAGTGTTGGTCTTTCTTGCTAAAGAAAATGAGCCGTTCCTGTGTTTAGGATTTTCACACATTTTAAAAGCACTTGTCTGTCTTCCAAATATGCCTTAAAATAAACAGTATATTCGTTTTAATAGTGTTATTTAATAATAAAGGCTAAGCAAAAAAAGGGATAAAAGGAAATAAGCAAACAAACTAAACGACACCTCTATTCCTGTCTGTTTAGACATGAGGAATCAGGAATGCAAATTAATTTTTCCTTTTCCAGTTTTCTCTTTCCTACTCTGGCATGAACATTTTGATCTATAGCTGAGAAGTCTGGTTGAACAGAGAAAAAAAATTAGTGATCTCAAACTCTATGCAGACAGAAGTGGCTCCATCAGAAAATGCATCTTTTGTCACATACGGTGTGCAAGAAATGATTCCAGAATGTTTATATCTGAAAGTCATGCAGAGAACGTATCCAGAACGTTGGAAGGTTCTCATGTCATGCCTGCAGGAGGGCACTGGGCCATGGTAAGTAAGGCCATTCGGGTGGGTACTCCTGTGCCCCTATAATCGCCAGGGCAAAATCTGCAGCCTGTGATACAACTGGGCACACACAATGCATCTGTTGTGTCCAGCATGGTGTAAAAGCCATGGGGACTGATGACCACTAAAGGTTCTTTGAATGTGAGGACTTGCAAAAGAACCACCAGGCTACACTTCTTGGAGAGAAATATCTGGAGGTTATATGCTAAACCTATGCAAAACCTAATACAGTTTATTAGACTATGTATTCAACTGTCAATTATAATTATATTATAGAACACTGTGTTATATGTATCAGAGTATATAATAAATTGTTAATGAAATACTGTTAAACATTGCTGTCTTAGTATATGAAATGGGGGAAGATTTAATCCTCTTAAGGTAACTTTTAATTATTTAGCTTATACTTAACACATGAATTGCCCTTGTATTTAAATATCGAATAAAGGCAATTATAGGAAATAGCTACTTATCAAACAAATTGCAATGATGAGATATGAATTTATAAAAAAGTCTTCAGGTTAGATTTTTAAGATGTTTGCCTTTGGATTTTGCCTCAGAGAGGCCTGGAATCCTCGACTGATTTTGTGGGGACTCTACTGTCCTTAGGGGCCTTCTGAGATCCCAGCCCACTCATCTCCTGACACTGTAGGGTCCAGAATGCTCGTATAAGGACATGCTCTCTGCAGTCTCTGCTTGCTCTCAAAACCAATGGAAACCACCCTCGTGGGCTGACCTGTTCCTGTTGCAGCCCGTCCTGGGAGCTGGCCCAGCCCAAGGGAGGCCTGGTGTCCAGCGATGGGGCCCTTTGGCCGGCAGAGGGCACTGCACACCCTGCATGGCCTTCCAGAGGCTTCTTGGCCATGAGTCACCATCCTCATTGCTATCCCAACTTGGGCTCTACAAGCACCTGGAGAAAATAAGATCGGCTACTCCTAGAAGGGAAGGCCTGGTCCCATGGATGAGACGCTACATGTCCCCGAAAATTCTGGATGTGAAAGAGGCAGAAGGTTTCACTGTTCCAGCAGCAGATGCTTCGTTTCCAGGAGGATGATATGCCAGGGAAAGGCAATGCAGCGCCGGCCCCTACCTGTTGTCTATCTCCCGAGATGCTAGCTGGGGGTCCCACTTTCACAGCTGAGTGACTTGAGGTACAGGCCAAGAAGCAGGGAGGCTCCCTGCCCAGGGCGTGGGGTCCCCGACCCAAGGGAGCCAGGGGCCACCCTGACAAATGATTTTTCCATTATGCCCGGTGATATCAACCAGTCAGTGTTGAAAACTGGAAACAACTTGGTAGAGGCGGAACACACACACACAGAGGAAGGCGCTGGGGAGGGGCCAGCTGGGCTGGGCTGCTCCACACATGCCCGTTAGGCATCCCATTACAAAGGAGAGCTTCTGGGGCACTATGCACACCTGATCAATAGGTGACTGCTCAATTTGACACAACACCAGGATCAGTTTGCTGTGAGACAAATAGATATATAACTTTTTTCCTGGTAGACACTGATTTAGAAAGGAAAGTGGGGAACGGGGGATTTTTCCAATCTTCCCCAGGAATTGATTCTGGCCAGAACGCACATTAATGTGCTCTCTGGCTTCAATTTGCCCGCCTGGTCACACACACACACACACCATTCACCAAGTTCTAAGATGCTGGCCACCTCTTCTCCACACAGGGAGGGCACCTGACAGTTTCTGGTTGGAGAAGAATAGGAGGAGCTGGCCCACTAATGCCCCAGTACAGGAGACACATGTGCCTAATTCAGTCCCCACCGTCACAGAACACTTTCTTACCATCATTTCAAAGTCGCCACAGCTGCCACAGCAGCAGCACGCCACTGGGTGATACAGCACATGCTTGGCCTGACTTGGCAGAGGATGCCTTTGCATAGACATACAAATCCTGAGGAGTCCCCACCTGAGCTCCAGTGCCACCTCCCCCAGGCAGCCTCCAGGATGTGCCTCTCTACCTTCTCTTCATGGTTCTGACGTCACAAATACCTCATAAGCTTGCTCCAAATCACATTTAGTGGGACTTGCTTTCACTTTCCTGGAAGAGGTTCGTCTATACAACCCACTTCAGTATGGAACCTTCAGCAAGGAATGAGGGCTCCCTGGCGGCCAAGGAGAGGTGGAGACCCGCAGGCATGGTCGAAGATGGTGGGAAAGGGGAGTTCGAGCTGGACAGGCAGAGATAAGCTATCAAAGCCAACACTGGCGGGGCTGCCAAGTGTCTGGAGAGATTATCTCAAAAACAAGCAGGCAACAGCTCCCTCCAAAGGGGCCGACCTGTTGAAGGAGTGGGGACCCAGCCTGCCAAGTTCCATGCCAGTCGGGTGACAGAGTCAAACCAAATCAAGGCTCTTGAGCCACCCGCTCCAACTCTTCTGCCCAGCCTGACGTGACCAGGCCAGTGTGGCCACTGCCCCAATGCACAGCTCAGCTCCCAAAACCCCACGCCTGAGGGCCCAACCCTCTGGGACACCAGGAGATTGGGCATGTAGTGGGATAAAAGTGTTCTAGGCGCCTGGGGTGGCTCATCCTTCATTTCAAGGAAGGTGTCACTCATGCAAAGGTCGGCACCCAGGGGAGCCAACTCAGATCTCAGGAGTAGAGGCATATGTTTGCTTTATGAGGGCAGATACTCTATGGCTGGGTCCTTGCAGATATTCCCACTCCATAGTGCGTCTCTATCACCAGAAGCCGCTCTGCAGCATCATGGGGGCACCGGTACCCTGTCTCCTGCGAGAGGCCGTGGAAATGATAGGTAAAATCCGACGTCCCTAACTCCAGAAAGTCTCTAGATTCAAAGGCACCACTTCCCAGACCTTATCTTTTCAACCTGAGTCATAAAGAGAAAATTTTTAATCTTATACACAGCTATTTAACAACATGAAAGAAAATAGCTTGCAGCTCCTCATTTTGCTTAACACGGTTTTCACGTGGAGGACAGTTGTGTAACGGAAACCCAGAGGGAAGAAAGCTTTGTTTGGTATCCATGACTGCACCCAAAGGGAGAGCGGCGCCTCGCAGAGTCTGATGGGGAGGAGGAGGGTGGGACACTCCTGTGTTACACAAATTCATCTTTGTCTATCAAATGCCGGGAGAAGAAAGTGGTGGGGGTGGGGCTCAGAAGAGATCTTCTGTTTTTCTGTTGTGGGGCATTGCTGGGGTTCAGCTGTCTTCTTCAATCATTTCACCTGTTTCATAGTGGCTTCCAGTCCCGGTCTCCAGGCCTCTGATGGGTACACCACCTCATTTTAATATTCACCATAGCTCAGAATGTTCCAGGCTATAGCTAAAATACAAGTTAGTGGAACGAGGTTGCTGGGAAGGAGTAGGCAAGGCTCCTGATGAGAATCTTCTAGAGAACTGCAGTCTTGTCATAAGGAGCTGGGGTCCTCACAGGCCTCCTGCACTGAAATCCTCTAGAGAGGGGAGACATTTGGATGAGGAAGGTAGATGGCGCCCATGAATACAATCACCCGTGGGGAGAATTACAGCTCACCGCGTGCTAACCATCAGGGATCCTAATTTTACATGAAATCCCATTGGAGAATTCTTGACAAGTAATGGCCATTTAAAAATCTGCTCTGAGACATTTTATGGGGGGGGATACTGTGCACGTCAGAGCCCCAGTCAGACAAATAAATGGGAAACAAGGTCCAACCTGGATCCCAAGTTTATGTCCCCACCCCAGACACTATGTGAAAATGGTACACAAAGACCCTTAGGGAAAGGCAGGTCCCTGGAGGCCCACTCCTCATGTACTTCCTGCCTTAGCCGTCCAAGCCTGAACATTTATGGTCTTGATGTCATTAAGTCCCCAAAGCAATTAAAATACCTTTTCAGGCCGGGCATGGTAGCTCACGCCAGTAATCCCAACACTTTGAGAGGCCGAGGCAGGCAGATCACTTGAGGTCAGGAGTTCTAGACCAGCCTGGCCAACACAGTGAAACCCTGTCTCTACTAAAAATACAAAAATTAGCGGGTGCCTATAATCCCAGCTACTCGGGAAGCTGAGACAGAAGAATTGCTTGAACCCAGGGAACGGAGGTTGCAGTGAGCTGAGAAGCTGGGATCGTGTCATTGCACTCCAGCCTGGACAACAGAGCAAGACTCCATCTCAAAAAAGAAAAAAAAAAACCTTTTCAATTAAATGCCCACAGGTCACACTGACTGTTACAGGTTCAATTACGGACCCCCAATTATGTTCAAGTTCTAAGCCCTAGGACCTCAGAATGGAACCTTATTTGAAGATAAGGTCATTACAGAAAGCAATCAAATTAAACAGGTGATTAGAGTGGACTCTAATCCACACTCTCATAAAAAGGAGGACATTTGGACACACAGACACAGACGGGGAAGATGATGTGAAGATGGCGTCTAAAAGCTAAGAAGACAGACCTTCTCTCACAGTCCTTGGAAGGAAGACCCCTGCGGATGCCTTGATCTCACACTTCCAGCTTCTAGAACTCGGAGAACACACATCTCTGTCCTGGCCTGTCTGTGAAACCTTCTTCCAGCAGCCCGAGCGCGCCAACACATGCCAACAGATGGGAGGCTCACACCTGCCGATCGGGGTCTATGCTGCTGAGACCTGCTAGCTCAGGACCACCTTGGCAGGAAGTCTGGCTGTGGTGCAGGGGCAGCAATCTGTCCAGAACCCTGGCTTTATTAAAAAGTGCCAAGTCAACTCAAGCCTGCTTTATGGGGAGAGGCAACCTTCACCCTCCAATCTCGCCCCAGAGAGCTCAACACGCACGGCCTGAGGTGTGCCTGTGGCCATCCCCCAGCAGTGGTCAGAGGGGCTGCAGGCCCCAGAGCTGACCCCCACAACATGCAGGGAGCAGCCTCCCGAGAGGCTCAGACCTGTGTTCGCAAGGGAAGTGACCCAAGAGAGAATGTTCTAACCTTATTTCCCTTAAGCTGTTTTCTGTGTCCCATGTCTGAGATTTCACTGTTTGGACCGTCCTGCCTTTGTGTTGTCTGTGTTAACAACACCCAGAAGATTCCACCAGCCTCATGCCAGGGTTGGGAAATCAAAGGAAGGTGATCCCCACACGGCCCACAGAGGACGGAAGAACCTACCAAGAACGCCCTTGGGGTCTGGCAGCAAACGGATGGTGGTCGTGCCTTTGAACACCACGGTCTGGGCTTTGTGTATCGTGGTGTGGGCTGCAGCAGGAATCTGGGGTCCACAATCACAGGCACCATCGATGCCTGCTTGGCGGCCGGCCTAACACACTCCCACGGGAGCCCAGACCGAGCACCCACTGGATCTCAGGCTGGATGCAGGCATTCGGATCAACTCCATTCATATGGCTTTGGGACAGCCACGTGCATCTCCACACTTCCCAAGTTCATGGGAAATTTTGAAAAAAAAAAACTTCTCTGATTGTCAAAGCATTCTCTCTGGTCCATTCTCAAAATCTTCCCCCAGAATGAAGTTCATGAATACGCATCACGCAGCACGTAACCGCTGACCCCAAGTATACTTATTTCTTCAAAATACAGAACTTTAGGAGTACAAAAGGCTTATTGGAAGAGAAAAAAGAAAGAAAGAAGAGGAGAAAACAAAAACCCACAGAACTTCCAAGATAATTCAAGCATGAATCCACGGGGCCACGGAAGCCAAGGATGCCCCTCAGGGCAAGTGCAGCACTCTCCTAGGTTTCTGGAGTATGACTGGGGGTTCACCTCTGGAAAGCCGGGGCTCCTTCACCTCCAGGAAAGATCCAGTGCATTGTCAACACCGAGGACACGGGAGCAGGAGGAGCCCACTGAAAATGACCTGCCACTCTATCCTTTGAATGGCAACCTCACTACCCACCAGAGAGCAAGAGGACACAGTGACAGGTCTTTTGCAGTCCAGGTTCCTGTACATCACGCTGCAGCCCCTCCTGGCATCCCCCAACACAGCAGTGCAAGGAAGGCCCTCTGTCCTCTCCAGGCCCCTCCCAGAGGTTCTCCTGGGGAGGGCACCCAGGGATGAATGGCTCCTGGGCTCAGTCTGCTCTACTGCCAAGGCCCTTGGGACACCAATAGGGTCAGCTCCGGAGAGGCAGAGAAGGGGTGAGGCTAATAGGTTTTGGTTTTTGAAAGGTCTGAGGTTAGACCCTATGGGCGTCAGAGACAGCACCTCAGATGATGCCAGGGTGAGCATCTCATACACGCTCCTGAAGGTGGGAGGGGAGATCTCAGCCCAGAGCCGAAGGTGTAGATGGGTCTGATGATGTGGGAAAAGGAAGGGAAATGGGAACTTCACTTGGAAAAGGAGAGAGGCCACACAGTTCCGAAGGGCAGGGCACTGGCCACAGACTGCCCTTCACGCCCAGCTCCACAAGACACCAGGGACCTGGCAGAGGATCAGACGGCACACAGGACCCTTGCTGAGGCTGCACACACACTATCTCAGTGCCCTCTCCGGCTCCTACAGGACTTCTGGGGACTCTGAAGCCTGCTGGCTCTGCACAGCCACCCACCAGTGACAAAGGAGTGGCCACGAAATAGTAGAGGGGCCACGAAGGATTTTTCCGAATCACTGCCCCTCCCCAGAGGCCCACTGAGAGCTTTCCAAGCTGACCATGACCCTCTCCCTGACTGGGGCAGATCCCATTTGCACTGTGGATGCCAGAAAAAGAATCAATCCCACGGCCCCCAGAGACCCCCAACCTTTTGGAATTCACGTCCTTGTATAAGCCCTGCTTCTAAACAGACGGTATACACAGGTGAGGGGATGTCGCTTCTGAGATTAGGTTAAGAGACTGGGGCTACCGGTGTGGGCATCCTCCCATCTTCCCTGCCAACTTCCCTCCCTCCCACAGAGGCCAGTTGCCATGTCAGCTGCCCTAAGGAGAGACTCACGGAACAGGAAACTGAGGTCCTCAGTCCCAAAGTCCATGAGAAGCTGAACCCTCCCCGAGCCGGGCCTTCAGAAGAGCCCACAACCCTGCTGACATCCTGACTGCAATGTCGTGAGGGCCCCAGCAAGGCGGCACCCAGCTAAGCTGTGCAGGTTCCCGTCCCACAGACAGTGTGAGACAATAAAGTTTTGTTGTTTTAAGCCTTTACATTTTGAGGTAAGTTGTCACACAGCAATAGATAACTAATACAACCCTTCACACAATCTATCACACTGGCTATGGTCACTGATACAGTACAGTTCAATAGAAAAGATAAAAACAGTAATACATTTTGAATGCATGGCAGCAAGTTTATACCACCTACAGGACAGAGAACACTAACAAAAAACAAGCGGAACCCTCTAAATCCTCCGCTGCCCAGGCTGACGTGAGGTCTGCGATACGTCCACTTCTGTAAACTCACGGGGTAAACGTTCTTCTCCTCACACCAGCAATGCACACAGGCTGAAGGCACGGAAAGTCTGCTGTGATGTTCACTTACCCCAGATGCTTAAAATAAATTCCAGGGCTACGCTCAACATGCACGGAGTTAACTCAGGCACCCTGGGGTCTCCGCTCTGACTCACACACACCCATAAATCTGGGGAACATTAAAAACATCTATCAGAGCTTGGGCCCTGCATTAAGAATGCAGCCTCCTAGACCCCCTCTGAATGGTAATTCACTGGTAAACAGACCTTGCTTTCTTATTCTTAGAAGTGGTCTTTGAACTGCAGCTACGATTAAGTCTGAGCTCTCAGAGAAAAAGAGCATGTAGGTAAATATTAAAGTCAGTCTGCACAGAGGTTCAGGGCACAAACACCGCTGCTCCTGAGATGGGGAACGCCATGAGCTGAGGCAGGAGCAGGCCTCATCCCCAACACAAGGGGCAGAAATGGGAAGGCTGCAAAAACCACGCAGGTGCCATGCCCTCATGTGCCCAGATGCTTGGGTGGTCCTGGATGGTTTCCTAGGATCACGGCATTTCTGGAGCCTTCTGAGACTGTAGAGGTCACCATATCCAAACTTTACAGAGAACCTGAGCCTCAACATGGCCTAGTCCTATGTCCTTAGGACCCTGATGTACATCTCCTGCTCCTCCAGAAGCAGCACTGCAGGGGCTTGTGGAGCCAGATTGAGCCACACCAGCCAGATGCAAAACACGGCTACGTCTTACGAAGCCACACCCCACAATTCCTGAACCACACTCCAAGGGAGAGCTCTCCAGAGCAGACAGAGAACATCTGCAGAAGCAAAAAGCCAGACTAGCATGTAAAGTCATGAAAAGAAAAAAAATCAAAGAGGCAGGTGGGCACATACCCAACTGTTAGCAGGGGAGTCCCTCTGAGGAGTGGGACTGTGGGAAGGAGGAGGCTCCAAGAGGCTGGAACGCTTTTTAGCTGCATGCACGACTTTAAAAAACAGCTAACTGACCAGGTGCGGCGGCTCACACTTGCAATCCCAGCACTTTGGGAGGCCGAGGTGGGCAGATCATGAGTCCAGGAGTTCGAGACCAGCCTGGCCAACATGGTGAAACCCCGTGTGTACCAAAAATACAAAAACTAGCAGGCTGTGGTGGCGTGTGCCTGTAGTCCCAGCTACTCAGGAGGCTAAGGCAGGAGAACTGCTTGAGCCTGACAGGCAGAGGTTACAGTGAGCCGAGATCATGCCACTGCACTCCAGCCTGGGCAACAGAGTGAGATTGTGTCTCAAATAATAATAATAATAATAATAATAATAATAATAATAATAAACAAAAGCAGCTACCACTTCCAGAATGCTCCATGTGCGATGAGAACTATTTTAAGCGGCTGTGAGTGGTAACTAACACAACACATCAGCAGCCAACAACTCCATTCTGCTGGGCTGGTTCGCACAGTGCAGGTGTGCACGCCATGGAGGAGGACACGCCCAGCACATATGTCTGTCAGCTCTGGATGAGGCTTCAGGTGAGTCCCCAACATCTCAGGTGCACGCATGGTACACACACTCTCCCTCCACTCCAGATGCCTTCAGAAGAGCGTGCCATTGGCTCTAAGGAGCCCAGGAGGCCCAGATCCTGTAAGATAACATCACAACACAGCGGCCCAGGGGTCAGGGACATCTGCTCAAAACTCGCTCCCTCTAGGCACCGGCCAGCCCCACAGCTGCTCTTTGTGCATCAGCTTTATGGAAGGGTTAAATTACCAATGTTGTCCTCCCGCCTCTAGAACAGCCACAGAGTCAGGTGCCAGTCTGCGCTCTTAGTCGAAGTATGTTGCCTACAGAAACTTCCAATGGCCTTAGAACCCCAACTCCATAGCTCCCAACCCCATCACGGGCAGCAACATGGACAGGTCACACAGGTGCCATGCGGAGTACCTCCTGGGGACCCACCTCCTAGTCCATGTCTGTGGCCCCAATACTTGATGAGCTGTGATCAGAGCACGTATCCACAGGCAGAGCTCTGGAAGGTTCTCTCCGAGGGACCTGCTGAGCCCCTCACTGCATTCTCCATCACACCTTCCCGAGGAAGACACAAGGGTCCCTCTGCCCCCGGGGTCCACAGGATAGCCTCCAGCCATGGAAGCATGCCTCTCTGCCCTCTGGGTTGGGCTCCGTTCCCCACGTCAGGTCCTGGGGGCAGGAGGGAGACAGCAAGGCCAGAAGGCAGTGCAATCTTATTCCCAAAGAGGCACCCAGGAAGGGTTAAACGGATTGTTAAGAGACAAAACTGATGAAAACGACTTCAACACAATCTGATGAGGTCAGCCAGTAGAGAGGCCTAATGACACTTGTAAGAAAAAACATCTGTCGGTGTCAAAAGGTCAGCAGGAAGTGAGTGGGATTTACGTGGCTGGGATTGGCCAGACCAGTACTCCTCGAAAGAGAGACACACACATGGCTTAACTTAGCCTGAGAGGAACAACAAAAACCCCTTTCAATTGTCCTGTGACCAGCCCCCGCCTCCCTCTAAACAACAGGCCAGACCCTGAGCTATGAAATCCGTCTGGGCCCCTGACTGGCAATTAGCTCTCTGTTCATTCACTGATCGGCCACTGAGGCCCAGACTCCCCCCAGTGAGTCTTCTGGGGATGATGTTTTTGCTGTGTGTATCCCTTTTCCAGGCCACAGAATCTCCAGCTTGACTTTTTCCTTGGAACACAACGAGGGTCACTTGAATAGCAAATGTTTCAATAAATCCATCATCACAAAAACCAAAACAAGAAGTTTCTCTGGAAAACAGGAAGTCCTGGTACATAGCATGGCTTAAAATAGGGCCCGTTTCATCTGTTGACAAAACTCCAGTCTCTGAAGCCTCTTGGAGCTTTGTCCGGGATCCAACTTACCTTTTAACGCTCCTTCAGTAAAGCATCCCAGTGCCTCGGGCAACAGACTGGCCTGGACTTTGTTATACTCTGTCGCAGGTCACAGGTCTGGGTCCTGGCCGTCCCACTTCCTGTTCACAGGCCCCCCAGAGGGTCTCACGGGAAGCCAGGCTCAGGGCCACGGCAGGAATGAGGCCTGGTGCTTTCATGCCATAAATGAGCTGAGGTGGCGGGGTGCGGGGG